>NC_061864.1:29602868-29915829 GCF_907164915.1 Impatiens glandulifera
ACACTTTTAAAATTAAACATCATTATATATAAATAGATTAGTTAGTTAAAAATTTGAACTTATATAGTTAAAATATCCCGCATTCATCAAATGTAGTGTTGAATTTAAAATATAAAGTCTTATTAGTATAGTTGGTTAAAAGGTTATACTTGTTTTTGTTAGGTTGCAGAATCGAAATATACATATAACATTTTTAATTTTATTTTTAACCGTTTTAAGTTTATGAACGGGTCAACCTTAGTTGATTAAAGGGTTGTACTTTTTTATTAGATTGCGAATTCGAAACATACATATAATATTTTTAATTTAATTTTAACCGTTTTAAGTTTATGGGCAGGTCAAAATATAGATTCTTATTAGCCTAGTTGGTTAAAGGTTTTACTTGTTTTGTTAGGTTGCGAGTTTGAAACATACATATAGTATTTTTAAATTTATTTTTAACCTTTAAGTTTATGAGCGGGTCAACCCACAATACGACCCGAGTATCCATTTACTCTCACATATAATTTCAAATTAACCACAACTATCGACCCGTTAAGCTAGACACTTTGAAAATTAAGCATTATTATATCTATATAGATTAGTTAGTTAAAAAGTTGAACTTATATTGTTAAAACGCTCCGCGTTTATCAAATTTGTTTTTAATTTAAAATATAAAGTCTTATTAATGGTTGTACTTATTTTGTTAGGTTGCAATTTCGAAACATACATATATCTGATTTAATTTTATTCTTAACCATTTTAAGTTTATAGGAGGGTCAATCACAATCTGACCCAAGTATCCATTATTCTCACATATATATTCAAATTAACCACAACTCTCGATCCAACAATTCAGACATTTTTAAATTAAACATCATTATATATATATATATATTAGTTAGTTAAAAAGTTAACTTTTATTATTAAAATATATTGCGTTTATCAAATTTGGTGTAGAATTTAAAATTTAAAGTCTTATAAATTTATTTGGTCAAAGGGTTATACTTGTAGTGTTAGGTTAAAGGTTCAAAATATACATATAACATTTTTAATTTTATTTTTAACCGTTTTAATTTATAGGTAGGTCAACCTAGAATCCGACCCAAGTATCCATTTATTCTCACATATATATCCAAATTAACCACAGTTCTCGACCCAGCAATCCAAATAATTTTAAAATTAAGCATCATTATATATATATATATAGATTAGTTAGTTAAAAAGTTGAACTTATATTTATAAAACGTCCCGCATTCATCAAATTTGGTATTGAATTTAAAATATAAAGTCTTTTTAGTCTAGTTGATTAAAGAGTTTTACTTATTTTTTTAGGATGCGAGTTCGAAACATACATATAATATTTTTAATTTTAGTTTTAATCGTTTTAAGTTTATGGGCGGGTCAAAATATAAAGTCTTATTAGCCAAGTTGGTTAAAGGGTTTTACTTGTTTTGTTAGGTTACGAGTTTGAAACATACATATAGTATTTATAATTTTATTTTTAACCGTTTTAAGTTTATCAGTGGGTCAACCCACAATACGATCCAAATTAATCACAGCTCTCGACCCGTCAAACCGGACACTTTGAAAATTATGCATTATTATATCTATATAGATTAGTTAGTTAAAAAGCTGAACTTATATTGTTAAAATGCCCCGCATTCATCAAATTTATTGTTGAATTTAAAATATAAAGTCTTATTAATGGTTGTATTTGTTTTGTTAGGTTACAAGTTCGAAACATACATATAGCATATTTAATTTTATTTTTAACCGTTTTAAATTTATGGGCGGGTCAACCTACAATCCGACCCAAATATCCATTACTCTCACATATATATTTAAATTAACCACAATTCTTGACCCGACAATCCAGACACTTTTAAATTAAGCATTATTATATATATTATTCTTCTTCTCCAAATCCTTCTTCTTCTCTAAAAACACATCTTCATCCTCATTGTCTTCTTTCTTCTCCACCTTTTTCTTCTTCTCCAAATCCTTCTTCTTCTCCACCTTCTCCACAGACACGCCATTCTCTTCCTCCTTATCTTCCTTCTTCTCCACCTTCTTTTTCTCCACCTTCATATTTTTCTTGTCCTCCTTCTCCACAAGCACATATTCATTCTTCAACACCACATCCTAAATCTTCTTCTAATTTACCAGATCCTCCTCAATCTTCTCAATCACTTTCACCACATCATCAATCTTCTGATTCACCAGATTCACCTCAATCTTCTCATTCACCTTCTCCACATCATTAATATTATTCACTAGATCCTCAATCTTGTCATTCTCATTGGAAAAAATAAGACAAAAGCATAAGCCTATACAAAAAGCGTGAATGTGATTTGTACATACCTTATCCTTCTCCAGATCCTCATCCTTCGGCACCACATCATTCTCCAAATCCTCATCCTTCACCACCACATCCTCATCCTTCTACAAATCTACATTATTCTCCAGATCCTCATCCTTCATCACCACATCCTCCACCTTCTCCGCCACCACATCCACCTTCTCCACCACCACATCCACCTTCTCCACCACTAGATCCTCAATCTTCTCATTCACCTTCACCACATCCTCAATCTTCTCATTCACCAGATCTTCCTCAATCTTCTCATTCACCTTCTCTACATCATCAATCTTCTTCACCAGATCCTCAATCTTGTCATGCACATTGAAAAATTAGACAAAAAGTGTAAACCAATAAAAAAAACTCGAATGTGAATTGTACATACCTCATCCTTCTCCATAAACAGATCCACATCCTTGTCTTCGTCAATCTTCTCTTTCACCACATCTTCCCCAACCTTCTCATTCACCTTCTCCATATCATCAATCTTCTTCACTAGATCTTCAATCAACACATTCACCTTCTCCACATCTTCTTCATTCACCATATCCCCATCATTCTCCTACAACACATTCACATTCTCCACATCTTCCTCATTCACCAGATTCTCATCCTTCTCAATATATCCTCATCAGTTTCTTCCTCAATCTTTTCCACAAACACATCCTCCTTCATGTCTTTCTTAATCTTCAGTACCACATCCTCATCCTTGTCTTCCTCAATATTTTCTTTGTCTTCCTCATCCTTCTCCACCACCAGATCCTCAATCTTCTTCTTGTCGTTCTTCTTCTTCTTCTTCTCCACCAACACATCCACCTTCTCCACATCTTTCTTCTCAATCTTGTCCTACACATTGGAAAAAATAGACAAAAAGCATGAACCTATACAAAAAGAGTGAATGTGAATTGTACATACCTCATCCTTGTCTTCCTCCTTCACCTAAACATTCTCCTCCTTCTTCTCATTTCTCTTCAATCTTTTCCTACTCTATTCCTACTCTAGCGTGGATGATATTATGCCAAATTGTTCTTATAATTGGTTCAACATCTCTTTTATGAGATTTATTTCAGTTTTTAGTTCATTTGCATCCTTCGTTAGTTCATCCAATTTACATCCATCCTGGGGAGTTGTTGATGTTGGAGTTATTTGAGGGCCATCATCATCATGGGGATCTGTTAATATTGGAGTCATTTGAGAACCATCATCATCTACTTGAGTCCCGGTGGTGTTCTTGACAGAACGAGAGGTGCTAGGGTTGGGGTAGGGATGCGAGTTCTTCTCCTTGTGGAAGGTTTGATAGGTTTGGGAGGAACAGAATGAGAGGCGCTGGGGTGAGTAATTTGTATTCTCTTCCTCATGGCAGGTTTGCGAGGAACTACATATTCAATCTCTTCATGTTTCATCTTTCTGGAATCAAGTTCAAATAATGAATCATACAAATTACCTCCCATATCTTCAAACTTCTCCCCTCCATAAAAGATCTTCTCCTCTTTAGACACTTCCCTCTTTTTGACAACCTTACCTTGCAGGTCAATGTGAATATTAGAGGCGGTGCTCTTTCTACTGGATTTGTGATGTATTATCCTTGGACAGACAGGCTCATGAGCTTACATCATCATCCTCTAGGCATGTTTGGGGACAAACGTTTTCATAACCTCATAGGTCCACACTTGGAGACTAGTGCGAACCCAAATACGGTATAAGAAACATTGACCTTCTTGTCTTCCTTCCTCCCCATGGCTTTCTTCTTGTCCAAATATACTGACCTAAAGTGTTCCAGGTCCCTATTCAAACACTTCATGGTTGCTCTAAAGGACAACTTTCCCCATGGAAATTGGAGGAAAGTGTCGATGTCCTCGACCATGTGGAGGAGTTTGATATTTATTATCCTCCTTGGGTTAAGGGCAAAAAGATAATGACAAACGAGGAATACTAACTCCAACTTCCATGCATCTTCCTTATTAGAGCATGACATAAATCTTGAGTAAAGGTCTTCTGTTCTAACAATCATAATACTTTTAAAATATTTTATGTTAGGATCGGGGACGCCCTTGGAGAATCGGGGTGTTTCCGGTTTCTGGAAGGGTGGCCGCTTACACAACACTACACACTTTGATGATAGTCCAGTTAGAGACTACAACCGCTCTCAGCACTACGCAAACTATCACAGACTCTTGAACCGGGTTCAAGGGCGGAAATGTCTGTTTCAGTCTGAAGCAACGTATGCGACTTAGTTTTGATGAGATTAATAAGGAATCGGTTAGATGGAGTATATGGACCGTTTTGGTTAAGGGTTATATTTAGGTTGGTAATAGTTCAGTTTTTAGAGTAAGTAAGCCAGAAATAAAGTAAATGACACGAGACAAGATTTTTTATGGATGTTCGGAGCAAACCCTCCTACGTCACCCCTTCCTCTCAGGTTATGAGAAGGATCTCCACTAACTTTCAAGTTTACAGCAATTACACTGCCGGTCGAGCCTAACTCGCTACTCACCGGTTACACCAACTCACTCTTGATGTAATACAATAATATAGCACAATAAAGCTTTCGGTAAAATGGAATAACAGAGTTTGGATCGCGCGTGAGATTTCTTTCTCTCTCTTAAGATGTTCGTGACTGTCATTAATGAGGTCGCTTCGTCTTCTTTTTATAGTGAAGAGCAATCCAACAGTCACTTTCTTCTCTCACGGTGGGATTGGTCAGTTTAAAGTCACGCCGGTTCAGAGAGGTTGCTTGCACATTTCAACTTCATGACACTTGGCAAGCATGCAGATGCCTCTCAAGTATAAATGACGTAGCCGGTTTGCAGATTTGGACACGTGTCAGGCATGCACATTGCGACTGTCTAAGTCAGATCTTCGGATCAGCAGTTTCATCATTGTCTTTATCGCATGTTTCTGATCCGGATCTTATCTTCCTTTATTTTCCCAAGACACGTCTATTTCGTCACATTACGTCATCTTTGTAGTTCGTAGTTTCCGGTTGACTCTTTCATAGTATGATCTGGCTTGGAATGTAAACTTTTCTTTGCTAGCCGGTCTATTTAGAATGTTGATATATGTTGATACCGGTTTCTCTTGATCATGGATTGATCACCTGGAGCCGAATTGCTTTTATATGTTCCTCAGCCGGTTTATACGAGTCGATCTGTTTCTGCACATAAGTTTTAATAGTAGTTTAGTTTTCTGGTCGGTTTCAAAAATTAACATACTTAATTTTTCTATCAATTTCTCCCTTTTTGATTATTTAGAATAAATATTCAAAAATCGTAATGTATGGCCGGTTTGAAAATGAACTTACTTAATTTTTCTATCAATTTCTCCCTTTTTGATTATTTAGAATAAATATTCAAAAATCGTAATGTATGGCCGATTTGAAAATTAACTTACTTAATTTTTCTATCAATTTCTCCCTTTTTGATTATTTAGAATAAATATTCAAAACTTGTAGTGTATGACCAATTTGAAAAATGTGTTTAGCAATTTCTCCCTTTTTTATGTTTTTCTTAAAAAATATCAAAACAAGTTGATTTTTCAAAACATGTGTAGTGAAGTCAGTGCTTTAAAAAGTTAAGGGAATAAACTGAGTTCTGAAATAAAACAACCAGTAAGTAGTATAACTAAAATGTTCATAAAAGAAAAGATTAACTAAGGATTGGATGATCCCCCATTTTCTTTCTTCTTCCTTTCTTCCTCCTCTCTCGCCTTCCATTCCCGTTCCCTTCTTTCAGCGTCAATGCGCCAACCGACGAATACACTTGAGATGCCGGGAGTTCGTTTGTTGAACCCGAAACCACCGCTTACTGGTCTGGATGGGCGAGATGGTTGGGCAGCGATCGAACCGGAACTTGGAACTGTGTTTGAAACTTCAACTGTTTTCTTCTTTCGCCGGTTGAGACGTGTGGGATCCTCTTCTTCCTCTTCATCAAGAGGTTCCTCGAATTGTCCGACCGGTTGAATCTCTTCTAAGCCGCTTTGATCCGCCCGCTTCATCACAGCCGCAACCGCCTTTCGTTTGTTCTTGTTCCTCGTTTTCATAGAGTGCGAGGCTTGAGCCGGTATGGGTTCAGGTTGAGCGGCCTTTTCTTCATCATTGTATTGTTTAGCCAGCTCATGATCTTTGTCTTCGATTTCCTTTCTTAACCGTTCCTTCTCCTCGTCTTCGTTTTGAAGTCTCCTGGTTGTTTCGACATCAGCACGGATCTGCGCTTGAGCCTTATCAGCTTGTAGTTTAGACAACTCTTCAATCTGAGTTTCCATAGCCTGCATCATTTCAAGTAGAGGTGCGGTTGCGGTTTGAACAGATTCGGCGATCATCGACTTAATTGATGTTTGAACCGTTTCTTCAATCTCAGAATGAATTGATGCCTAGACGGTTTCGGTCAGATTTGTTAGAACGGTTGCAATCTTCTCATCTGTAGCGATGCTGTACTTGTGGAGACAAGAGATAATGGTGTCAACAACCACTCCCTTTATTTGCTCAAGTCCCTGAGCCTGATCAGTTTGTGGAGGGGCACTATTCCGGTTTTCTACCGTCTTAGAAGACTCTCTAGTAACAAAGAAGGGTTTGCTTTGAAAAAGATCGGCATGAGTTAAAACATGATTGCACACGTCTCTCCATTCTGTTTCGATCCATTCAACATTTTGAATGAGATTATTTCGCACCGTATGAAATCGCTCAAGCATTCTTGACTCCATTGGAGTTAGTTCTGCCCCTTCTACCTCATTCATGGCATCTTCTACTGCATGCAACCTGGCGTACTCTTGTATCACCATAGTTTTGGAGAATGCGGCTTGTATTACGTCGGTACCCGTTAACTTTAGAGCCTCTTCTTCTAAATCCAAAAGTTTCTCCTAGTGCTTGTTACTGCTAAGATCGGAGATCATGTCTGAAAGCCTCGTTTCACAACGTAACTTGACCCATAAATGGTACGGGGAAGCCAGCTCTTCAGCTTCCTTGTTCATATCCGTGATGAATTTCTGGAACATTTCCTCCTCTTCTTCTACTAAGATGGGAACCTCGGCTTCGGACATGATTTCAGTTTGTAGTCCGGTTTGGGTTTCATTGTCTCCTTGTACCGGAGAGTCCTCACGCATAATTTCTTTTCCCTTATTAACCTGAGATGGACCTTCAAGTGTGATTGTTGGATTCGTTGGCCCGTCTTGAGCCGGTTAGATAGTGGATTCGGTTGGGACGGGTTTGCCCCCAGCCGAACCGGATGGTTCTTTTTCTTCTTGGTTTCCCTCCTGAGCCGGATGGGTAACGTTTTCTGTTTTGGACGTTTCTTCGACCGGATGGATTTCACTCTGACCGGTTACCTCAACCCGATCAGTTGGCTTGAGAAGACTTGTCACGTCGTCTTCGGTTTCATGAACGATATTTTGGACCACGTCCACTATGACCTCTGTGGTTCTTAAACCTACGTCGGTCATTATTTCATCGAGGTTTTTGTTCGGGGACTTAGAGTTTTCAGAATGAACACTAACCTCTTTGGTCGAAATTTTCTTCGACTTTGACTGAGTTTCTTGGCTCCCCGAGAGTTCGGTTTGCCTTGATGATGGGGATTCGGCTGGGTTTGGATGAACTGTGTTGATTGGGATCGGCTGGAAGACATCTGCGATTCTCTTTGGTGAATTGTCTGAGGATATCGTTTTCCCGGAATCTGCCGGTTTCTGAGTGCTTTTCTTCGCCGACTTCTTCTTTCGTCCATTCTTTTGCTGGGCTTCGGCTTGAACCTCCTTTCCCTTTAGGATCAGTTTGTTTTGAACATTCACCAGCCGGTGCAGACGAGCTGGTTCCTTTCGAGGACTTGGTCCTAGATGACTTCGGCTTAGCTGCTTTAGCAATTTTCTTGCTCATTGGTTCAGAGTTGAGAAGATTACCAGATGGGGGAGTGGTTCACCTTCACCAAGTTCAACATGAAGGAAATGTAGGATCTTCCCTATTTGCATGGCGTAAGCCTGAACCCGGCCATCCTTCTTTATTACCATATGTTAGAACTGTTCGAATAGAACGGTTCCCCAGTCGATCTTGTCACCGCGGACAATTGCTATCAACATCTTCAATTTCAGCTTGGTCAGGTTATCGAAGTTGCCTCCTCTACCCTGAAGTGATCTTGAAATTATATTCAGCAGCCATCTGAACTCCGACTTGAGTTTGTTCTTCCAGCTGGAGTGAGTTACCAGATCCTTGTCGTCACTTGATATGGCCAACCGGACCGCATTTGATTCTGCATCTGTCAGGCTTGATTTGAAGTCCAACCCGGTATTTGGCAAACCGAGCGCTTCTGAAAATATTTCCTTCATGATATTAACTGTCTTACCGTTCACAGTGGCGGAGATTGTCCTCTTCGTTAGAGTCGCCGTTGCCAAGAACTCTACAACTTCCGTCGGATGCACGACGAACGGACCAGAAAGATACGTTTCTAGTCCAGAATCCATCAACGATTGCAGCACGGCCTTGTGTTCTTCCGCAACGTGTTCGTCGATATCGCTGAAATCGACCTGCAACATGTATTGAAATGGTGCCTTATCTAGAGCCATGATGAGATTGTGAATAGAGAAGATGAAGAACAATGATGATCGGAAAATAGAGAGAGTTTAAGATTTTAGAGAGAGAAAACTTGTGCAAATAATGAACTGTTTTGAACTTATATAGGGAGCGGTTTTGAACGGTTAGAAGTTGAACCGTCACCTGGTTTTGAGTTTTGGCCCCAAATTTTCCTCCAAAAGTTACTGCAGTAACTTTAGGCGGTAAATGCGGAGGATACTATGGGCGGTAATTTTGTGCGGTAAAACCGTGGGCGGTAAATTTTTGAACTTTTTCAAACATTGTTTAAGATTTTGATTTACTGGAAATTCTGTTAACCGGAAGCTTCGATTAACATGAAGTTCTTTGTTTATTTAGAGCATGACTGAAAAGAAGATTAATGTGAAAAACCGGAGACTTTAATAATATAAATTTTTATAAATGAAGCCGAAGCATAAGGAGATTAAATGGTTTTCCGGTCTTACAACAAAATGACCAGAAAACCGGAAAATACATAGAATCAAAGAAGATCGAGCCACTCCCCCTCGATTATTCTGTCAACCCACTTGTCCACGGTGTTGTCGGTTGTCCGTTCCTCAATCCTCGATATCCATCTGTCCAGCATGGATAGAGTCATGGTGTTGACCGGTCCGACAGGAACACCGGGCCCGAGGTTGCGTCAATGAACCTCCAAGTATCGGCTGATTTGTGGAGCGAAGCCGATCCTTCCCCTTGGAGCGGAAACAAGCTTCTTCAAGTTGTTGAAGAGATAGGTAGCCCAGTTTATGGGCGATTTGCGGACGATGGCTATCATGACGTCGAAAGCCTCCCGGTTATAGTTCTGGTTGGGCATTCGGCCCATGATAGACCGCTGAACCAAGTCATGAAAGACTTGGTATTGAGGAGCAATATCATCCTTCTCTCCGTGGTCATCAACCGGTTGAATGGAGAAGGAAAAGATGAAGATGTAGTCTTCCTTAGCCGGAAAGTATGGCGTTGGGAAGTCAGAAAATCCTTCGGTTGGAAGGTTGAAGAAATGAGCAAAGTGTTCTTCGGTGATCCGAAGAAATCTCCCGTCAATGATGGTCCTTATGCTACCATCATCAAGGATGTGCCCGTTGTTGAAGAACTCAAACACCTCCTCTTCAAGGATGGTGTCCGATCCTTCAAGAAAACCTTGAAGTCTCAATTCTACGATCGGTGCAAAGATGGTTTCTAGAAACCGGGCGTTCAACATTTCACGGAAGTTGACAATGATTGTGTTTCTCAACTCGGCATTCATTTTGGAATAGAATAAGAGTGAAGAACGAATGAAGTTCTTGAAACTTGGAGAGAGAGAAATATCTGAAGTGTGTTTTGATGAAGAATGATGAATCCTCTTTTATAGCGTGGGCGGTTGGTTGCATTTAATGAGAATATTTGAAAAATCAGACCGTTTATGTCTGGTCATAAATGCCTTATCAGTTTTCAAGAGGATAAAGGCATGCCTGGTCTAATCGGATCAAGCATGCTTCTTGGAAAGCGAATATTTCAGTTTTCAAGACTGATTTGATTTGGTTTGATACGGCGCATTTAATGTTGGTTATTTCTTTAGAATTTATTTGTTTTGATCGAAAAAGAAAGAAATGATTTTCATTAATGAAAAGTACCAAACCGGTAGTACAACAAAATTACCGGTTTGGAGAATGGGAAAAGAGATGAAGAAGGCTTAAACATTTGATGAACCGACAGCTTGATTCTTCTTGGCTTTAGCTGCTTCCCACCGGTCGATCAGCTCCTAGATTCTCTCCTTCGTGAGCACGTGCTTCGGATGGAGAGTGACGAATGGTCCGGAGTGGATATCCAGACTAGCACAGAAACCGCTTAGCTGAGGAGCGTAACCGGTTTTGTTTGAGAGAATCATCTTCTTTAGGTTACTGAAGATGATCCAGGACCAGTTTACCGGTGTCCCAACCGTAACTGCAATCATCATCTCGAAGAGTCTCTGGGTATAGTAGTAGCTTTTCTCTCCACCCAGAACTGACTTTCCCAGAATCTCACATAAAAGCTGATACTTGTGAGAGAGTTGGCTCTTAGCACCCCAGGGTCTAACCGGGATGTCGGAGTTGGAGAACCGATGACACATTTCCTCAATGGTCACCGGAGAGTAAGTAAGGTCGGTTACCCCTTCAGTGGGTAAACCACAGTATTCAGCGAAATCCGTCTCGCTGAATAGGAATGACTGACCATAAACTCGTGCAAAGATTATGTCTCGGTGCACCTCTTTTGCAGTTTCAAAGAACTCATCGACTACCAAGTAGTCGAGGATGAATCTGTTCTCCAAAAATCCTCTTAGCCCGTTTCTTTCAACGACTAAGAATATTTCTTTGACTTCATGGTCTTCGTATTGGTAGATGAAATTGAAATCGGCCAACAGAATTTTCTTTGCAAGTGGGTCAGAGTTCATGATCTTGAGATAATTTTAGCTCAAGAGAGTTTTGTGAATAGTGAATTTTGTGAAGTGTTGTGAGGTTCGGCTAGATCAATAGGCTAAGAATGCTTAATGATGTCATCAATTAGTTAATAGGCTTTAACTTGTTGAAGTGTATAATGTTTATTTCCAATGCAAATTTAATCATTACTAAGATAGTCATGATGACAATAAATCTATTGACAAGATGTTAGTCTCCCTCTCTTGATGATGGACACATGTCATCATCTCGATTGAGGTAAACTATTTTATTAACTACATGCTTCATTTCTCAAGGTATGCATGAAAACACGGTTAGTTATCCCAAGTTAACCGGAAAAGTTCAGTTTATCTAAACCATGATGTATTCATACTAATCGGTTTTCCGTGACCAGTTTTAGTTGAATATTTTATTCCGGTGTGAAGAAAAATGTTGAATCGCATCAACATTTGTTCAACTTTGGATTAAGTTTATCCACTTCTGCCAGGTCATTTCAACCGCTTAGTAAGTATACATGTGGTTTGGTATCATGAAGTAATCAGGCATAACCGGAGACTTCCTCCCGGTTAGCATCCTTGAATATTTAATGGCCTATTTGAATATGGTTTGAGAAGCGAGAGCTTCTCCCTAAACACATATCCCGTTTTTTCATGATAATGTATGTAGACAGTATGTATGTATGATCATGATATAAGTTGCTTGATATCAGTAAGTCCTAAAATATTTCTGAAATGAGAAAACTTAGCTTCCTGTAGCGGTTTGGTGAAGATATCAGCTACTTGTTGCTCGGTTGAGACATATTCCAACCGGATGTGCTTCTCTTGAACATGCTCTCGGATGAAATGATGTCTTATATCAATGTGCTTCGTTCTTGAGTGCAACACCAGATTGTATGTAATCGCTATCGCGCTGGTGTTGTCACAAAATATTGGTGATTCTTCAACTATTACACCAAAATCCCTTAGTTGCTGTTGGATCCAGAGGAGTTGTGCACAGCAGCTTCCGGCTGCTAGATACTCTGCCTCTATGGTTGATGTTGCAACTGAGGTTTGATTTTGCTGCTCCATGTAACGAGCCGGTCACACAGGAATTGGCAAGTTCCACTTGTACTCTTTCTATCGATTTTGAATCCTGCATAATCCGCGTTTGAGTAACTTATGAGGTTTAAGCTTGAATCTTTTGGATACCAAAGTCCCACATCTTCAGTTCCCTTCAGATATTTTAATATTCTTTTAGCCGCGGTATAGTGTGATTGCTTTGGATTGGCTTGAAATCTCCCGCATACTCCAACAGCAAAGAGAATGTCTGGTCGGCTAGCTGTTAAGTAGAGCAAGGATCCAATCATTCCCCGATATGATGTGATGTCAACGGCTTGACCATCCTCATCTTTGTTTAGGTTTACGGAAGAGCTCATTGGTGTAGCCGCCTCAGCGCATGTGTCCATTTCAAACTTCTTCAGCAGTTCAGCTGTGTACTTCGACTGGCTTATGAACGTTCAGTCTCGATCTGCTTAACCTGAAGTCCTAGGAAGAAACTCAGTTCTCCCATCATACTCATTTGAAATTTGTCAGTCATCATTTTCGAGAATTTATCACATAGCTTTGGATCGGTTGATCCAAAAATAATATCATCAACATATATTTGAACAAGCAATATGTGTTCATTTTTCTCAAATTTGAAAAGTGTTTTCGACTGAGCCTATTGTAAACTTGTGGTTAAACAAGAATTGTGTTAACGTGTCATACCAGGCTCTTGGAGCCTGTTTCAAGCCGTAAAGAGCTTTGTTTAGCCGGTAAACGTGATTTCGTGTTTTGAATTTTTGAAACCTAGAGGTTGATTAACATACACCTCTTCGTTTACTTTACCGTTTAGAAAAGCGCTTTTAACATTCATTTGAAAAACTTTGAAAATTTTGAAAGCTACATATGCTAAAAATATTCTAATGGCCTCAAGTCTAGCTACATGGGCAAATGATTCTTCAAAATCAACGCCTTCTTCCTGTTTATAGCCTTGAGCCACTAACCGGGCTTTGTTCCTCGTAACTAAACCGTCTTCATTGAGTTTATTTCTGAATACCCATCGTGTTCCTATAACCGGTTTGTTTTTCGGTCTAGGGACTAGGTACCAGACTTTATTTCTCTCAAACTTGTTTAATTCCTCTTGCATTGCTAGGATCCAGTCGGGATCTGACAATGCTTCATCCACCTTTTTCGGCTCAATTTGTGATATGAAAGCTGAGTTTTCATAGTGTTCTAAATTCTGTTGCCTAGTTCGGACGGGTGAGGATATGTTACCTATTACTAGTTCAAGAGGATGATTTTTGTTCCTTCTGAGATTTATCTGAGACGTGTTTTCCAAGCTCTCGGTTGGCTGCTCAAAGTTAGACTTATCGATAGTCTAAACAGAGTCAGACCGACCGATTTCTTCAGTTGAAACTGAAGAATCAATTTTCTACGGTAGAGCAGCTTGAACAGGCTGAGGTTCAGCATCAACCGCTTGATCATTGACAAAACGTCTAAAAACCGGAACCTCATCTTCATCATCAGAATATATATTGAAGTTTTCCATTATGTTGTGAAGGTCGAAGGGTAATGCAGTGTTTCGTTCAACCGATTCATCAAAAACAAGATGAGATGTTTCTTCAACTATTAAAGTCATAGTGTTATATATCATATATGCTTTACTTACAGCCGAATATCCCAACATTATTCCTTCATCGGATTTAGCATCAAAAGCGGTCAAATAATTTTTGCCGTTGTTGTGAACAAAACATTTACTACCAAAAATTCGAAAATACCGTATGTTTGGAATTCGATCATAGTATATCTCAAAAGGAGTTTTGGAAAAACGTTTAGTTACTAAAGATCGGTTTTGAGTGTAGCATGCGGTGTTGATAGCCTCGGCCCAAAATTTTTGAGCAATACCCGAATCGGCTATCATTGACCTTGTGGCTTCCTTGAGAGTTCGGTTTCTTCTCTCAGGCAGGCCGTTTTGTTGAGGAGTTCTAGCACTAGACAACTCGTGTCTAATACCGGAATCATCAAGAAAAGTAGTTAATCTACTGTTTATAAACTCAGTTCCTCTATCACTTCTAATTTTGTTTACCCGAATAGATTTTTCATTTTGTATTCTCAAAATCAGTTTGATCAGGTTTGGAGTTGCTTGACTTTTAGAAGCTAAAAATATTACCCAAGTAAATTTAGAATAATCATCAATGACTACCATAGTATATTGCATGCCTCCTAAACTGGTTACTCTAACCGGACCAAACAAATCCATATGCAAGAGTTCTAAACATCGTTCAGATTGATAATTTCCTTTACTTTTGAAAGATGACTTTATTTGTTTACCCATTTGACATGTAGTGCATACTTTATCTTTTGAAAATTTAACATTTGGAAAACCGTGAACTAATTCCCTAGAACATATAAAGTTTAATGTTTTGAAGTTTAAATGGTTTTGTCGTTTATGCCAGAGCCAGTTCGGATCATTTCCAGCTATCATGCATACAAGTTTTTCAAAATCAGTTTTCCAATCAACTTTCTATATATTTCCCATTCGGTTACCGGTTAAAAGGATGTCATTTTGATGATTCTTAACTAAGCATGCATTCTTATGAAACTTAACTTTGTATCCTACATCACATTTGACTGATGCTTAACAAGTTAAAGTGCAAATTTTCTACCAGTAGTACATTATTTATGGACAGGTTACCATGGACAATCTTACCCTTTCCCACGGTTCTATCTTTCGAGTTGTCACCAAACGTGATAACCGCTCCGGTTTCATAGGTGATGTCTGCTAGCAGCTTATCGTTGCCGGTCATGTGTCTCGAGCATCCGCTGTCCAGATACCATTCCGAGTTCTTTAGCCGGTTGCTTCTCCTAACCTGTAAAAGACAAATATTTACACCTTTTGGTACCCACATTTAGTTGGGTCCATGGTTGATTAGTCCCTTTGAGATCCAGACTTGAATAAGTCGGATCACTTTCCCGGTATCTGTTCTTATAGTATTCGACTTAACTTCTTGATCCTTGCTCAAGAATGCCTTATATCGCGGTGAAGAATGTTTTTGAGATCGAAATGTACTTGTTTTATTTTGTTTATTTTGTGTCCGGTTGGCTTTCCTTCTCTCAAGATGAAGCCATTTTTTTGATTCAGTTGGGTTTACATATTTTAGGTCCGATTTTATGACAGTTTCTGCCTCATTGTTGGTTAAAGAGCTCTTGATAAATCTTATAAATGGAAGATTGTCTTTTGTGAGTTTCATCTCGTTAGGTTGATTTGGTTCGTTTGATTTGTTTTGTTTATATCCAATACCAAATCTACACTTAGGGTGTCTTTTATAGTTACACATCTGATCTACGGCTTTACGAGATCTCTCCCACGCAGCCGTAACATACAGTGCTCGTTCATCAACTTCAGTTACCGGTTGAACTGTCTCCTCATTTTCTAAGGATAGTTCGGCCGGTTCATACACTGTGGTTTCGCATGATTCGTCAGCGATGCCACTTGATTCTACGGTTTTATGTTCTACCGGAGTCGGTATATAGGCAGATATATTTCTGAACTCAGCGACCATTTCGTTGAGTGCAAAAATCAAATCTTCCTTAGTAAACTCATCAGAAGAGAAATCAAATACCTCTTCGTCGTTTGCCATGAAGCATGTTACTCTTTCCTCATCATTCTTGTTGTCGGAATACGCCCATTCACGTCCACCATCGGATGCAATGAGTGCCTTCTGTATTTCCTTCCCCTCATCGACTTGTTGGTTATCGATTCTCCGGTAGTCGTTCCGTTGGTTATCATTTCTCCAATAGTCATTCCCTTGGTAGTTGTTACCCTGATACCGGTTACCTTGGTAGTTGTTGCCTTGATAGTTGCTTTCCGGTTTTCTGTCGTCTCTTCTCGGTTTCCTACATTCTGACCTGAAATGTCCAAAACCATCACAGTTATAACACCTTTTATTTGATTTATCAACATAATTATAATTGAAGTTGTTGTTAGATGGCGGCTGGTTCTTCTTCATGAATCTCCCAAATTTCTGAGCTAACATCGCCATCACATCTTCACTGATCTGATTAGCGTTTTTGACTGGAGCCGGAACGGTTGATACTTGGACTGCCGGTTCCACCGATGTAACCAAAGCTCTGGTTGTGGTTGATGTAGATGCCTCATCTTCGATCCAAGACTTAATCTCGAACTCGTATGCTTTTAGATCTTCAAACACGTCATGCAATTTCATCTGCGCGAGGTTGCTTGATTCCCTCATCACCATGGTTTTGATATCCAATGTGCTTGGCAGTGATCTTAAGGCTTTGATGATTACTTCTCGGTTGTCGTATCTTTTTCCGAGTGTTTGAAGCTCGTTGACTACGCTAGTAAACCGATGGCTAAATTCCTTCATGTTCTCCCCTGGTTTCATCCTGATGTTTTCATATTTTTGTGTAGCCACCAAGATTTTATTTTCCTTTGTCCTTTCGTTTCCTTCATGGATCTAAATGATCATTTCCCAGGCTTCCTTTGCATTATCACAATCTGATATCTTCTTCAAGGTGTTATCGTCTATAGCTTTGTAGATGTGCCTCATGCAATGGTTGTCCAGGTTGCACCGTCTTCGATCTTCAGTTGTCCATGCATCTATATCCTTGTTGATCTTGATTGGCTCTTCCTTCAGAACTCTGCTCATCTCATCATCCAGCGTAATCAGATGTAGGTACATCTGTTTCTTCCAGCTGCTAAACGCTTCACTGTTTAGCATTGGTGGCTTGTCGCTGTGGGTCATGCTTCTCATCTTCTTCGGTTTCTTGAGTGCTAAGAACCTCGCTCTGATACCACTTGTTAGGATCGGGGACGCCCTTGGAGGACCGGGGTGTTTCCGATTTAAGGGTAATCATTTACAGCACAACACACAAACTGGAACTAATCTGGTTAAAGATTAGAACCGCTCTTAACACTGCACAAACCGTTACAAACTTCTTGAACCGAGTTCAAGTGCGGAAGTAGTTTGTTTCGTCTTGAAGCAACATATGCGACTTAGTTTTGATGAGATTAACAAGGAATCGGTTAGATGGAGTATATGGACCTGTTTAGTTAAGGGTTATATTTAGGTTGATAATAGTTCGGTTTTTAGAGTGAGTAAGCCGTAAATAAAATAAATGACACGAGACAAGATTTTTTTATGGATGTTTGGAGCAAACCCTCCTACGTCACCCATTCCTCTCAGGTTATGAGAAGGATCTCCACTAACTTTCAAGGTTACAACAATTACACTGTCGGTCGAGCCTAACTCGCTACTCGCCGGTTACACCAACTCACTCTTGATGTAATACAATAATATAGCACAATAAAGCTTTCGGTAAAATGGAATAACAGAGTTTGGATCGCGCGTGAGATTTCTTTCTCTCTCTTAAGATGTTCGTGACTGTCATTAATGAGGTCGCTTTGTCTTCCTTTTATAGTGAAGAGCAATCCAACGGTCACTTTCTTCTCTCACCGTGGGATTGGTCAGTTCAAAGTCACGCCGGTTCAGAGAGGTTTCTTGCACGTTTCAACTTCCTGACACTTGGCAAGCATGCAGATGCCTCTCAGGTATAAATGACGTAGCCGGTTTGCAGATTTGGACACGTGTCAGACATGCACCTTCCGGCTGTCTGAGTCAGATCTTCGGATCAGCAGTTTCATCATTGTCTTTATCGCATGCTTCTGATCCGGTTCTTATCTTCTTTTATTTTCCCAAGACACGTCTATTTCGTCACATTACGTCATCTCTGTAGTTCGTAGTTTCCGGTTGACTCTTTCATAGTATGATCCGGCTTGGAATGTAAACTTTTCTTTGCTAGCCGGTCTGTTGAGAATGTTGATATATGTTAATATTGGTTTCTCTTGATCATGGATTGATCACCTGGAGCGGAATTGCTTTTATATGTTCCTCAGCCGGTTTATACGAGTCGATCTGTTCCTACACATAAGTTTTAATAGTAGTTTAGTTTTCTGGCCGGTTTCAAAAATTAACTTACTTAATTTTTCTATCATTTTATCACCAAAAGTAGACATTCTTCAACTTGATTGAAAATGGTTTCCACCGTAGGGAATTTCCCAAATTTGAGGCATGTGACCAAGACATACTCCTTCATCCCAAAACACATATCCTCTCTATTCACGAGGAACTTCATTTGCTTAGAATTTGAGCTGATATTCCTAAGGAGAATTTGATGGATTATTGTTCTTGAGAACTGTAGTGCCGAAGCTCTTTTAAATAAAAATCGGAATTGGGTTTGCTCTATCCTTTCCATTAGTTCCATTGCAACAAATTTGGTGGCAATGTTTGACAGATTGGTTTTCCATGATACTCTAGAAGCAAACTTAGGAATTATGGTTGACGTCATCTACAAAAAGGAACAACAAGTAAAAAATAAACAACATTGGAGTAAACATAACAACTCAAGTAAGCAACATCAAACAATACGCGGACATTGGATAAACCATAACAAACAATGCACGTGAAGTTGCAATATGCGGACATTTTAATATACACATACATACAATGCGTGTGAAGTAGCAATACATAGATATTATATAAACCCTAAATCATGCATGTAGAATAAGAACATTACAATACGCTAATGTAATACGCGTGAGTGAGGAACATTGGATAAGCAACATCAGAATATACACACATAAACCCTAAACGCTACATAAACCCTAAAACCCAAGGATTATCTATCAATATACACATACATTGGAGTATTACACATAAATGCCAGAATAATAAGAACATTACACATAAACCCTAAACCCTAAACTCACCTGAATATAGGAACGACAAGACGGACGGACGATGAAGAGAGTTGAGAGATGATGATGCTGAACGAAGTTGGAGAGTCGTGAAAGTGGGAGAGTAGTGTTGTGGGTTGGAGATAGAAAGTCGTGAGTTGAAATATTTTTTTTAAAATGAGGGTCCCAAATTAGGAGCTTTATATATTATGAAATACGCGTATTACATAATGCGCGTATTATGTATTATGCGCATTATGAAATACGCATATTACATAATATGCGTATTACATAAAACGCGTATAATGCGCACATTATGAAGTACGTACACAGATATTACATAATGCATGTATTAGTTAATATGCGTATTACATTATACATGCATTATGTAATACGCGGTAATAAGCGGTAAGGGTGCAGTCTCGGGGGCAAGACGGACATTTCGCAAGCCGAAAGTGTTATTTTTGCAAGGTTTATCAAACGTGGGTCATTTTTCGAATTTGACCCATTATCAGGATAATTTCGTCAAATTTTCCGTCATTATCGTATAGTCATTTTGTTCGTATATAAAAAGAAAATTGATATAAGAAAAATTATTGTTAACGTTACTATTATTTTTGTTTTGGTATATCAAAATTTTGATATAATATAAATAACATATTAATTATATCTAATATTATTTTGATATCAATCAGAAAGACAAATATAACTCTAAGGCTGTATCCTAATATTTTTTTATTAGTGTTAAAAATTTGGATGGCCAATAATATGAATAGTTTGGACACAAGGCGACAAGGACTCATATATTGGTTTGTTTGATGTTTTGGTTATTTAGAGGTTTTATTAGATTTATTTATTTATTTATTTACTTAGAGGGTTTATTAGATTTATTTATTTAAACCTTCCGTACTAGTAAATTAATGACTAATAGCTACAAAATATAGCAATAGTTTCATAATAATGTGGATATTAACTAAAAGAAAGCTTAAACCAATTTCTATATATCTAATTAGCAACGAGAATTTAATCATGTGGATAATCTATTGTTTTTAAATGCAAAATATTAATTATGTTTTAAATAATATGTCGGTGAAGGATCTGATGCGATATGAAATCCAGTATGTCAATTAATAACTGCATATCCAGAATCACCGCTCATCTTAATCATACAAATCTTCAGGTATCTGTTCTGGTTCCCAATTATCTATTTCTCAATTGGAAGCTTATCATGTTCAATTTATGCGTTTAGTTTTCAATTCCTAACTATTTGTCACATCCTAAAAATCAGCTTTTCTAGACCGAGAATTTACGGTCTTGACAAAGATTTAAGACTATGGATGATGGAACCCAGGACCGAGTGGAAAGGATTATTAGGCAAGTACTTTTTCTATACGTTTTCTAAACCCACACAATGTTATTTATTAATGTATTTTATATAAACGATGCATAATGTTTTCAAAGCATGTTTTCATTGCATGTCCATAATTTTTAAAGAATGATGATTTTATAGAAGGGACATGGAATCAAAGTGATAATGATGAGGAATTGACAGATACGGGAGGATGGCTACCAAGATGAGCTCTGGTGGTCCGATGCTCCCACAATATGGCTGACGAATTGACGAATGGATTCCTCACCTCGAGGATCAGCTCTCAAGGTCTAGGGTCCCAAACATGTACTCAAGATGTTAATGTCATTTGTTACTGATGATATTCCCTTAAAAACCCTCATGGCTGCAATGTAGTATAAATGTCTTTTATGTATTCTTTTAAGTGATTGCTGGGTCTCTAGGCTCACTATGCTTGTGTGGTGTAGGAACCTAACCAACGATTTTAAGATGACAGGTGAAGGGAGACTTGAAGTTGAGAGCATGGTGTCGGAGATGCGTGTGGAAGGAGGGACCGAGATCGTAGGACCGACTTTTATAGCCCCATTTTAATAGTCATGTTAAAAAGGCACCCTAGCGCTTCCACATATATGACCGATATTACGTTGAATTAGGTGCAGAAAATTAGGATTTTAGGGCCTTACAATTATCATCTTGAGAATTAGATTTTGGTAATCCATACACAGAGTGGGCCCTAAAAATCCTAAAAAAACTCTCTTAATTCATTGTATATATTTGTTCTCACTAAACATGAAAAAAATATAGAAGAGAGTTCTACTTTGGGTCGAGTTTTCTGCAAGAAAAAATGTGCTGCTCTTGATTTTAAGTTGACGATTTTGAGTGCTACTAGATAATTGGGCAATCATTGTCATGGTTAATGAAGATAAATCCATTGGTTTATGTTATTGGTTTATATTATGCACCTCTATGATGTTATTAATGTTATTGGTGTAATTTCAGATATTTTAATCCTAATGGTTTGAAAGTTTATTAGGTAACTGTATAATGAATTTTGGCAGTTAAATGTTAACAAAAGGCATTATTCATAGAACATTTGTTAATCAGGTGTTGTTAATTTGAGCTCTTAATCAATATGTAACCATATTTGAATATTTCATCATTTGTTTTTACAAAATAAGCCATTTCAAATAGGTTCGTGTGAGTTTTGGTTCATTCTAATGGTTTTTCATGTGATTGAAGGTTTTATCTAGTATTTATGAATTAGAAACCATTTTGGATGCCGAAATCTGCCACAAAACAATGCACTTTCTTCAATTGGTTTCCACCTACCCAAATCGATGAACATAGTAAAATTTTCTGTTTTCGTTTTTATTTTATTGATTCTCAATATTTAGATAGTTAGATTCTTGAATGTGTGAGTACCCTATTGTATATCAAATTTTCTTTAAAAGTAATGGTAATGGTCATGGTAATTGTCTCTTAAGTTAGAAGAGAGGAAGTTGTTTATGATACTCTAAACATGCTAAACTTTGATATCTCAGAAAAAGTGTCTTGTTGGAGATGACAAGAGTTCAGTGTTTGTTAAAGTTCATGTATGAGACTTACAAGATATCTTATGTTGTTTCTTATAAATTTCATGAATCTCAAATACAAAAGAAAAGTGAGAAATGGGGGAAAATGGTGATTGTCGGATTTAAAAAAAATAGTAATGGTAAAACTGTCCAAGTTTTATAAAAAATGTTAAATATAAAATTGAAATCTTTGAAGTTACTTTTGAGAATGACCATGACCGTATTTTGATCGTATTTTGATGAACATTTGATCAAATTTCCCCACTAATAGAGTGATACATGATTTCTAAAAAAAAACAAAACAAAATAATAATAATAATAATAATAATAAATAAATAAATAAATAAATGTTAGACAATGTATCATTACTCTATTGTCACATGAGACATGAGTTAAGACTTAGAGTATTTTAGAGAAAGAAATTACCTTTTTTTTACTTCGACCAAACAATTAAACAGTTTTTTCCTTGGTCAAATTTTATAAAAAATAAAACAAGTTATTAAAACATTTTAAATGAGAATTAAATATGTAATATTTCATTTTTTATAAACTATTATGATCATTTTAGTTTCGGTTAATGAGTTTCATATGTAGTGTTTTTTATTTAGAACTTGAGTTATTTGAAGATAAACAAAATAACAAGTTATTTGAATTTTTAATTAATTAAGTTATTATAATTTATTTTGTATTTAACATTTTTTTTAAATAAAGTATTAGTATTTTGTTAGATGAATTATTGGTTAAAAATAAATAAAATGTCATCTTAATAAATCAATTCAAAAAATATTTCAGTTAAGGGAATAAGAATATTAATAAAATTAATAGACGTACGAAATGAGAATGACTATAATTGATAGAAATGTAATGTTTGATTAGAAGTATTAATCATTCAATATTATTGAAAATTGTTTGGATATTTCTAATCCATTAATAATATATTTTCATTTTATTTTTTTATTATATTTTATTTAATTAAAATATAAAATAATATTATTTTATATTATATTAATTTAAAATATATAAAATATTGAAGGATAATAATTTAATAAAATATAAATAACCAGTATTTATCATACTAATTATATATATTTTTTAAAATACTTATAAAAATATAGTTAGAATGTTTCAAAATAATTTATTTATAAATAAAACAATTTTATTAAACTGAATAATATAAGAGCTTTAAAATATTATATATCAATAATTAATTAAATTAAATATAACTTTTTATTTAATAACATATATTATAACTTGGTATAATTTTTTAATAATATTTTTTATTAAATTATTTCATATTTAACTTTTCTAATATTTTTATATATAAAATTGTTATTTTATTTTTAAGCTTTTATATTTTAATTAATTTATTATAATATTATTATTAATATATAATATTTAAAATTAATCATATAAAAATGATTATATTATTATTAGTTATTATAATAATTATTAAAATATTATTTTATTAATTATATTTTATTTTAAATAATTATTATTAGTTATTATAATTATTTAAAACATATTATTTTATTAATTTTATTTTATTTTAAATAATTTTCTAATATTATTTAAATAATTAAAATAATTTAGACAAGAACAATAGAAAATATTATTAAATAAATAAATAAATAAATATATTATTATTTTAATTATAAAACAACGTCCAAGAGAAAACAGGAGCACGCTGAATGTGATTTATTCTTTTGAGAGGAATGAATGATTGAGTATCTTTAATCAAATCACTATGCTACTGAAATGAAACCCATTAACCTAATTTCTCAATTTATTTCTTTTCACATTCCTATTACAAAAACAACATATCAAGCATCCTCTCAATATTAAAAAATTATTAATAAATTTATACCCGAGTTTTGGCTTGCCCTAAAAGTTTATTTTTTTTATTATGTAGGTCTAGTATTAAAAATTGATAAAAAAATTATTTTTGATGAGATTTGAACTCATAACCAAATGAAAAATCTAAGTTTCAATGTTGAGCTAGTAAATTATAACATTTTATATTCAAAACATTCACAAATTTATTTAAATATTTATATAGGGAGTAGTTCTCTTGAAAAAAAAATATAAGAGAGAAAAATAAATTATTTTATTTTTTCAGCTAATTTTATGTGATTCTTTTTTTTTTAATTCTTCCTCTCTATAATTTCTCAAGTCAAAATTCCATCTCCACTAACTTTATCTCTATAATTTCTCAAGTCAAAATTCCATCTCCACTAACTTTATTATGTACAATTAGATTATCTCCAACTCACCTGCAAATTCATTTTCATAATAGATTTTAGCTCTGCAAACTCATTTTTATAATAGGTTTTAGCTCTCCAACCCACCTACAAACTTACCTACATTTTGAGTTTTCCTGTAAATTCTCTCTCCTCCATACCCAAATTTGCAGGGACACTATTCACATATTCAAAAGTTTTCAAAACTTTTATTTAAGTCATTTTAGTTTTTTTAATTAATTTACTTAACTTATTTATATTTTAATTTGTTTATATATTTTATTTATTTATATTTTAATTTATTTATATTTTAACTTATTTATATGTTTAATTCATGAAAATTTTAATTTTTGTATATGATTAACTTATATTTAAATTTGTTTATATTTATATTTTATATTTTTTTAAGTATTATAAATTTATAATAATAAACAATATTGATAAGAAAAAATAATAATAAATTTTTTTTAATAAAATAAAACATGTAGAAAAACTGAAAAAATACAATAATCCATTCCATAACTAAGTAATTGAAAAAGACATTCCGATTACATAACTATGAAATTGAAAAAGACATTTAAAATGATATTTTGAGAATTGATAAATTGTCTATTTTATGTGTGGAAAATATGTTTTAATAAGGTTTGTTTTGTTGTATTTTTTTTGTTTGTGAAATGTAATTTGTGTTTATTTAATAATGTTTAATTTATTTTATGCAGTTGTATAAATAATTGATTTATAATTAGAATTTAAAAGTAATTAATAAGTTGTTATAAAGTTATGGGTTTAATTTGTAATTTTAGATAAATATATAGATAATATTTAAAAATTTGAGTTAAAAAGGAATATTCTGATAATATTCTTTTAATATTCTTTTGAGTTTGAGATGAATTACTGTTTGATGTGATGTTTGCTGGTTAGAATAAGTATTTGGTTTGGAGATGGTTTACAAAAGACTTGACTTTGTAAGATTCTAAAAAATAATCAAGACAATAGTTATTTTTTATTACAATAGGCTAAACAAGAAAGATAGAAGGAGAGAATGAACAAACATGCAAAGTTGATAATATGCAAAATTACCTTTTTCCATTAAGTTTAATTACACATGTTTTACAAATCATGCACTAAAAACAATTAATTTCCAAAGATGGTATATATTGCCTTGTAGGCTACATTTACAAATTTGCACCTAAGTATAAAGAAAGAGTTTGAACTTGGAAAGACAAGATTGCTAGTTCTATTCTCCCACTGAAAGCCTCGCGATTGAGAATCATTGTGATAATTGTGTTCGTTTATTGGTCGCCTCTCTACAAAATGACCATTTAATTGGAAAAAAATGAATGATCATAATCTAGATGGAACAGTTGAAACAGCATGATTGACTAGCTCCCTCCTAAGGATCTTCCCAGCTGAAGATTTCGGTATGGCAGCCGCAAAAGCAACGCGTCTAATCTTCTTATAAGGCGCAACCTATTAATTGTTAGCAAAACCAAATCATTATAAACATATTCAGATAACAAATCTTCATATCATCTAGAAATCTATATCCAAATACAAAAGTGTTTACAAAGCAAGAAGAATGTACCTATTATTACCTGTTTAGCTATGTATTCCATGATTTGGGTCTGAGTAATACTGCTCCCAGGCTTCCTCACAACATAAGCCATTGGAATCTCCCCAGATTTTTCATGTGGATATCTGTTATTCACAAAATCAATCAATAATTCACTTTTTTATATCAAGAAATCAATGGCATGATGATGAGATACATACGGAATAACAGCTGAATCTTCTACTTCAGGATGAGAATTAAGCAATTGCTCCAACTCAGCTGGGGGAACCTACATAAATCTGATAATATTAGTATAATGAATTTTACCAAATTAGAGAGTTTTTCTCAGATTTGTCAATCAATCAAACACCTGATATGCATTGAATTTGATCAGTTCCTTCAACCTATCAACAATGAATAGAAAACCATTCTCATCAAAGTAACAGATGTCACCAGTCTTTAACCACCCTTTTGGATCAAATGCTGCAGCAGTAGCTTCCTCATCTCCAACATAACCTTTCATGATTGAAGGTCCTCGCAGCCATAACTCTCCTCTTTGTTTAGGCCCCAATGCCTCTCCAGAAGAAGGATCCACTACTTTAGCCTCTACATTCTCAGACAGAAGACCAGCAGATCCATATTGCACCGTCTCTTCTGTCGCTATCATCCTTGTTACACCACCCGCAGTCTCCGTCATGCCATATCCCTGATAATCAAAGAAGAAAACAGATTGGGTATTCTTTTCTTAATAATCACACATTCAATTCATTCAAATCAGTACCTGTGATATCTCAACATTAGGGAAACGGGCAGCAAACATCTCCGCAACCTCCTTCCCCAGCGGCGCTCCACCGCAGCCAAGAAACTCAAGCGAGCTGAGATCATACTTCGTCACTAAATCTGACTTAGCCAATGCAACCACAAGCGGCGGGGATACAGGAATTGACACAACTCGATATTTCTCCACAGTCTGAAGCATACCTTCGAAATCAAATCTCTCCATAAAAACTAATGTTTCTCCCATCGCCGCCGCTCTTACAAGCATGAAGAATCCAAATACATGAAACAGAGGAAGTGGAAATAAGTACACCGGATTCTTCATATTCTCCTCCCTTGGCCTACGGAGATAGTATAATCCAGCGACTAAAGCGATAAAGTTCCGATGACTCAATTCAACTCCCTTCACTCGACCTGTAGTGCCAGAGGAATAAAGTATAGCCGCCGAATCATACTGACTAATCTTAACCTCTCGATCCAGCGTTTTCTGTTCGGATTGCGATTCCGATTCCATCATGATCTGAAACTCATCGGAATCAATCAGAACAGTACCGAGTGAAAACGAAGGCAGTTTACGAACATTTTCACGAGTAGCAAACGCGATAACCGGTTTACTAATCCGAATCATATGATTCAATTCAGACTCAGTAGCTAAAGGATTAGCCGGAGAAATAGTAACGCCGATCGATAAAAGAGCGAAATAGAGAACCGGAACCTGAATCAACGGTGGTGCGAGGATGAATGCGACATCGTTCTTAGACAAAGACGGAGCAAGTCTCTGAATAGAGGAAGCCAGAGCTCTTGTTTGCCGGAGAAAGTCGGAGAAAGTGAGACGACGGTCGGTTGAAGCGTCGATGAGGAAAGGAGTCGCCGGCGGGGAAGACGAGGTGAAAGCTCCGGCGGAGGTTAAGTGAAGGAGGTGAAATGTGTAGTCGGTGAGAGATAGAGATTGAGACGGTGATGGAAGAGAAAGTGACGGACGGAGACTATGAAAAGTGGTTGTATTTTGACAAAAACCGCTCCGCCGATCAAGTGGATAAAGTGCGGGAGTTTCTGCCATTAATTAATTAATTAATTATATTTTGATATTTTTGGAAATTTGTGTGATGTCTATTTATAGATTACAAAAGGAATTTTGAGATGTGAAGTGTGAACTGGATGAATTGGATCCGGTTCGAATACCTTTCTAATTTGTCTACAAGAATTTCGGCGGCGTTCTCTTGTGCTTCCGTGTCTATTATGGCGTTCTCTTGTGCTTCCGTGTCTATTATATTATGTGTTATAAAACGTAGCCTAGATATATGACGCAATTTGATTATAAAAAATATTTTTTTTTCTCTCTTTTCACTTTTATCATTTTTTACAACTAGTGACATATCATTTGAATTTATTTATATTCAATAACTTATTATTCGATAATTCAATTTATTACTTATTTGCACATACCAAACTAGCTCAATAAATCAGGATTAAATCTCACTATTTTATTTTAAAATAAATATTTGATTAAATTATTTAAATTTTAGATTATTTATAATTTTTCTCTAGTCAATTTATTTTAAATATTATATTATTTATTTAATAAACTAAAAAACTATTAATCTATTTTTATAAAATATAAGTTATAAATATAAAAAGTGTCAAAAATAATTTATTTTTTATTTAACATTTAAATAAATTTATCATAAATCCTCACATAACCAATATAAAAACAAGACCTGGAGTTTGGTCTTTTGTTTTAATTCAACCCTAATAGGCCTTCGGTATCATACCTTACATATTTATACTATACCGAAAAAATTGATATTTTCAATATATTGGGATACGGTATTTTCGATATACATATAATGTCGTTAATTTTGTTCACTCCTAATCTTGAAGCCAATTATCATAACTGATAGTCTTAATGGAATCTTAATGAATATTTTACTAGCGTCTTCTATTGCATAAATTCTAATATCAAAAAAATGCAATACCACAGTACGACATCAATTACATAAAATCTTATAATAGTGTTCAATTTGTAATACTTTCTTTTTTAATTTTTAATAAAATAAATAATTGGTCGTTGATTGTCATACAACATCAAATCATATAATCGATGGTTGATATGCTAACACCCCAATCAATGGCCTAAGACCTTCAGTATCATACCTTACATTTTTATACTATACCAAAAAATTGATATTTTCAATATATTGGGATATCGTATTTTTGATATACCTATAATGTCGGTAATTTTGTTCAACCATAATCTTGACGTCAATTATTCAAACTGATAGTCTTGATGAAATCTTAAGGAATATTTTACTAGCGTCTTCTATTGCATAAATTCTAATATCAAAAAATACAATACTACAATACAACATCAGTTACATAAAATCTTATAATAGTTTTCAAGTTGTAATTATTTTTTAAATTTTTAATAAAATAAATAATTGGTCGTCGATTGTTATACAACATACAATCATATAATTGATGGTTGATATGCTAACACCTCATCCAATGGTCTATACAGGTCTCTAACCAGTGACCTTCACGTTATTAGCACGACGCTCTAACCAGCGGAGCTAATATGCATTCATATATATAAAACAAGCCCAAAGAGTTTGGTCTTTTGTTTTTATTCAACAACCCTAATAGGACTTCGGTATCATACCTTACATTTTTATATCATACCAAAAAAATTAATATTTTCAATATATTGGGGTACGATATTTTCGATATACCTAGAATGTCAGTAATTTTGTTCAACCCTAATCTTGACGCCAATTATCCTAACTAATAGTCTTAATGGAATCTGAAGGACGTCTTCTATTGTATAAATTTTAATATAAAAAATACAATACTACAATACAACTTCAATTACATAAAATCTTATAAAAGTTTTCAAGTTGTAATAATTTTTTTTATTTTTTATAAAATAAATAATTGTCCATCGATTGTTATACAACGTACAATTATATAATCGATGGTTGATATGCTAACACCTCATCCAATGGCCTATTCAGGTCTCGACACTCTAACCAACTAATCTAATAGACCTTCATATATATAAAACAAGCCCAAAGAGTTTGGTCTTTGGTTTTAATTCATCCCTAATAGGTCTTAGTTATCATACTTTACATTTTTATATGCTATATCGAAAATTTTGATATTTTCAATATATTGGGTTATAGTATTTTTGATATACCTATAATGTTGGTAATTTTGTTCACCCCTAATGTTGACACCAATTATCCTAACTAGTAGTCTTAATGAAATCTTAATGAATATTTTACTAGCGTATTCTATTGCATAAATTTTAATATCAAAAAATGCAATACTACAATACGACATCAATTAAATAAAATCTTATAATAATGTTCAAGTTGTAATTATTTTTTTAATTTTTAATAAAATAAATAATTGATCGTCAATTGTAATACAACATCAAATCAAATAATCGATAGTTGACATGCTAACACCCCATCCAATGGCCTTTGCAGGTCTCGAACCTAACCTGCGACCTTAGCGTTATTAGCACGACACTCTAACCAACTGAGTTAATAGGCCTTCATATATATAAAACAAGCCCAAAAAGTTTGGTCTTTTGTTTTAAATCATCCCTAACAGGTCTTCGATATCATACCTTACATTTTTGTATACTATTCCGAAAAAATTAATATTTTCAATATATTGGGGTATAGTATTTTTGATATACCTATAATGTCGGTAATTTTGTTCACCTCTAATGTTGACGCCAATTATCCTAACTGATAGTCTTAATGAAATCTTAAGGAATAATTTACTAGCGTCTTCTATTGTATAAATTTTAATATCAAAAAATACAATACTACAATACGGACATCAATTACATAAAATTTTATAATAATCGTCAATTGTTATAACATCAAATCATAAAATCGACCTGCGACCTTCGCGTTATTAGCACTACGATCTAACCAACTGAGCTAATATGAATTCATATATATAAAATAAGCCCAAAGAGTTTGGTCTTTTGTTTTAATTCATCCCTAATAGGTCTTCAGTTTCATACCTTACATTTTTATATACTATACCGAAAAAATTGACATTTTTAATATTTTGGGGTATAGTATTTATGATATACCTATAATGTTGGTAATTGTGTTCACCCTTAATCTTGACACCAATTATCCTAACTGATAGTCTTAATGAAATCTTACAGAATATTTTACTAGCGTCTTCTATTACATAAATTTTAATATCAAAAAATACAATACTACAATACAATGTAAATTACATAAAATCTTATAATAATGTTCAAGTTGTAATTATTTTTTAGTTTTAATAAAATAAATAATTGGTCGTCAATTGTTATACAACAACAAATCATATAATGGATGGTTGACATGCTAACACCCCTTCCAATGGCCTATGCAGGTCTCGAACTTGTGACCTTCTCGTTATTAGCATGACGCTCTAACCAACTGAGTTAATAGGCCTTCATATATATATAAAACCAGCCCAAATAGTTTGGTCTTTTGTTTTAATTCATCCCTAATAGGTCTTCCGCATCATACTTTTCCTTTTTGTATACTATACCGAAAAAATTGACATTTTCAATATATTGGGGTATAGTAATTTTGATATACCTATAATATTGATAATTTTGTTCACCAATAATCTTGACACCAATTATCCTAACTGATAGTTTTAATAGAATCTTAAGGAATATTTTAATAGCATCTTCTATTGCATAAATTTTAATATAAAAAAATGCAATACTACAATACGACGTCAATTACATAAAATCTTAGAATAATCGTCAATTGTTATACAACATCAAATCATAAAATCGATGTTTGACATGCTAACACCCCATCCAATGGCCTATGCAGGTCTCGAACTTGCGACCTTCTTGTTATTAGCACGACACTCTAACCAACTGAGCTAATAGGCCTTCATATATATACAACCAGCCCAAAGAGTTTGGTCTTTTGTTTTAATTCATCCCTAATAGGTTTTCGGTATCATACTTTTCCTTTTTGTATACTATATCGAAAAATTGATATTTTCAATATATTGGGGTATAGTATTTTTGATATACCTATAATGTTGATAATTTTGTTCACCCTAATCTTGACACCAATTATCCTAATTGATAGTCTTAATGGAATCTTAAGGAATATTTTACTAGCGTCTTCTTTTGCATAAACTAACAACTTTTAAAAATAAAATTAAAAATTTTATACGTATGTTTCGAACTTTCAATATAACAAAACAAGTAAAATATTAAACCAAGTGTGATTGGAATGTGGTTTGCCAATGAATAATAGGCTGATAACAATTGTAAGTGGTTAAAAAATATAAATCAAATATTTGATTGACTAAAGTGAAAATATAAGGTCACGAGATGAGAAGTTTATTGAGAAAAAATATGTGATGAGATATGTGAGAAGATGAGTTATTTTATCGAATTGAATAAAATGTGGAAGTAGAGGGTTGTATTTTCTGTTTTAATATATTATTCGTGATTTATTAAAAATTTTAAACATTCAATACATGTTATTATAATTTTTTTATTAAATTTACTTTGTTTATATTTTTATCCGTGTGAATTCTATGTCATACTTAATTTAAATTAGTTTAAATTTCTATTTTATTTATTTATTTATATATATATATATATATATATATATATATATATATATATATATATATATATATATATATATATATATATATATATATAATTATGTAATAATTTTTCTTTTAATGTAAAAAGTTAGCTTCTTTTCCCTCTCGATTTATAAGTAGAAAGAATTGATTTTGTTAAACAAATATATATATCATGAACAACTCAAAGAATATTATAAACTTACTTTTTTAAACATATACATATATTTTTCATTGTTTAAAAATATAATAATAAAAGTTTAATATTCAACAAATTAAATATTGAGTGTAAATTAAAAAAAAAAATACAAACTTTAACATTTCTAAGTTAGTTTATATCTAAAAATATTAAAGTTCGAATCTTAAATTACTCAATTCGAAATTCTTAATCCATATATAATAAAATTTACTTAAATAATGATTCAGTCATTTAAAATTGAAAAAATAATTATAAAATTTGAAAGTAAATGATTCTTTCAGAATAGAATAAAAAAAAAGAGTAATACATCACATTTTGCACGTAAAAACCATACTTTAATTAGTAATAGAGGAAAGAATATGAGCAAATAAACAAAGGGGAAAAAGAAATATTCCTTCAAGTTGTATACAAGAATCAAATAATATATAACTTTAATATCGTAGAATCTCAATGACGTTACAAGTTACAACTTAGAAATATGACATAAAAAAAGAAGACAAAGTACTTGGGAATATACCAGCTATTTCTTTAGCAAAATTATAAAGTTAAATTATTAAACAAAACATATTTAGCAACGGATTTCATTCTAGTCGCCATATATTTAACAAGGGTATTTCATATTTTCATTTTTAGCGACAGTTTAAAATGAAATTACTAGCCACAAAAATTTGAATAATAAAAGGCATTTTTAACCTGCATTAAGGGTAGTAGTTACTATTTTTGTTATGTTTTTGAGCACAAATATACTATTAATTATTAGTTTATTATTATTTTTTAGTTAATCCTTATTTTCTAAGTATCATTGCACTTAGACAGAATTAGAAATTAGAATTTGGGTGAGAATAAAAATAAAATAAATTAAACTTAAAAAAATAACGAGAAAATTATGGATATAACGAGTGAATAAACGTGTGAGTTTTATCCATTTTTAGAATTACAGAATCAAATAGTGAATTAAATTAAAAAAACAAATAAAAAATTAAGAGGTAATGTTAAATTTTAAAAATAAATCGGAAGTACTAACTCACTCTAGCCCTAACATATATCCGCCCATGTCAATGCTCTCATTTGCATGTCAATACGTTTGTATTCTAACTTTTGTCATTAGTTAATAAGAAGACAATAATTGATAAAGGGTTAATATTAAGGTGATCAAAAGAATAAATTATTTAACCTATATTCAATCTAAATTAATTTCTTAACTAATTACTCAACTATATATACTCATAATAAATATTGGTTCAATATGAGTTAAGTAAGTAACTAAAATTAAATTTTATAATTTTGACAAAATAAATTTACCCAACTGTCTATAATTCATTCATTGTTTTTCATTTCTAAAGCTAATTTGGTGGACTTATAATTGGATTAATATAATTTTCATAGTTCATGACAAAAGAAGAAGAAGAACTAGTAATTAAATAATCTAATGTTTTATTTATACATGAGTGATTTAATATATTAATACTTTAATTAAATTTTGAAAAACAAACATTACAAAAAAATGATTGATATTTTCACGTAAGGGAATATGTATGAGTGCACATATTAAACAATAATCTATGTATGTGTATGTTAGGGCAAATTAATTCTTGAACTTGTTATAAAACTACCCAAAGTTGATTCATAAATAGTTCAAAATACACAATTTAAACAATCTTTTTCACAAAATAATCACCTTAGTATTCTTCATAAATAACTATTTCATCTTAAGTTAAATAGGTATATGTTAATTATAAAGAAGATTCAAGGTGGCTGTATAAAATTTTAAATAATCTATTAGTGACAATAGACTTTAAATAATTTTTTATATCATCCATTTGATATTCATTCTCATTCAAAATATCAACTTAGTTCCCTGAATGAAATGTTAATGTAACATTAAGGACATTAATCGAAGCAAGAAAAAATTATTGTTTATGATTTCTTTGTAGTTCGAGCATTTGAGTAACTTTGTTTTCGACCAGATCTTAATCTCTAGTTTGTTTTTATTTTTTATATGACACTTGTATATTGAAACCACCACACAACAATCATTTAGTAAGGTGATTAATGTTTCAAAATAGATATAATTTGTTGGTAAGAAAAATAAAGGACACTTCTCCTTTATTAGAAAACTATATAGACATCAAATTAACATTTTAAAATCTAAACAATCAAATAAAAATTCAAATGTCAAACACTAAGAACAATTAACGATAAAAAATAGTCAAGAAGATCTAACAATCAAACAATTACTTTGTTTTATTTTTAAATTGGACATCATACAACTACTCGAGGGTCATTCCAAAAAAGAATTCAATGAAATTAAAAAAAAATATGATTAAATAGAGCAATCTAAAAAGTTAATTACCACGACTTTGAAAGAAAATTTTCTGGAAATTTAATGTAATAATAATACAAATTGTCATCTAGAGAACTGGTAGACAATATTGTAGAGGTTCATGCCAATGACATTAATCACCTACCTATATGAAAAATAGGAGGAGCCAACAAAAATGGTGAGATGCATAGTTAGACGAACATATTTTTCTATAAAAGTCGAATATTCTACGTAACATTTATTGTCTCGATTACTAAAAAAAATTACTTGATTATCTAACCATCACATTTATTATTCTTGAACAACGTTAGTTTTAATTCTATAAATATTGAATCTATACTATTTGTAAATCAAGAACAACTACTAATATGTATGTTTGATAAAACTACTAATATTTATGTTTGATAAAAGCATCTTGATTTAGCTCTCTTCCTATTTTCTCTATATTTTATATTCTCAATTTGGTACCAAAGCATAATAGATGAGAATATTAGATTGCTCCTCTTCTTCCATCAAATGGTTGAAACAAATGAAAGCCACACTCATTTGATTTATTCTTGTCTATCTCTATGAAACTTGACTAACATAATTTTGTTCCTTGAAAATCTCAAGTGATATCGATTCTAAAAGGGAATCGGTTGTTCAATTTTGTTTCCGACCAAAATAATGCCTGGATGTTATTGATGAAGAGGGAAAACCCACCATCACATCCAAACCCGATTTTGAAATCTAGGAAGAACAAGATCAAAAGATAATAAATCCTATCAACTTTCACCGATCACTATTTCTTCAAACTTTGAAAAAGGTAGACAATTCGATGACTGAATATCTCTGATCCATAAAATATGTTGTCGATTCTCTTGCTTCTATCGGTGATAAGGTATCTGATTTAGATCTTTTCACTCAAACTTTAGGAGATCTTGGTCCCGAATACGATATGTTCATCATCGTTGTCATTGTTAAGGTCCAAATAGTGAGCACTGAAGATCTCACTAGTCTTCTCCTTAATAACAAGCAGCGGCTCGAACTCGCCAATAATGTTTCATCATAGCCTACTACGAATGAGGCTTTTAGTAATTCTAGAGGAGAATATCAAGACGGTCGACCCTCTAGAGGAAATCAGTCTAAAATGCTCAAAATGAAAACGCTTTGGATACGTATTTACAAATTTATGTTTCAATCAACAATGTCAACTTTGTAATGGAATTGTCTTTTCATGAATTGTTAACGCATGATTAGACCATAATTTTTTACTTATCCCTATGATTTATGTGTTTTATCATCTGTTATATTAGACTCAGCATTGTACCTAGATTCTAGTGCCACTAATCACTTTACAACGAATTTAAAGAATCTTCAAAGTCACTCTTCTTATCAAGGTACTGAGCATATTAGGTTGTAATATTACGTGTTTACCAATTTTTAATATTGAGAACTCCATTATTTCGGGCTTATTTAAACCTCTATAGCTATGAAATATTTTACACGTATCTCAAATTACTAAGAATTTATTTAGTGTTTCTAGTTTTACTATAAATAATAATGTTTTATTTGAATTCCATCAATCACATTGGGTGATAAAAGATCGCATTACGAAGACAAAGGTTATTTGTGGCATGCTTAAAAATAGTTTATACCACCTACCCCACCAAACCAAGCGTTCATCATCTCTCGATCCTCAACATCATTGTGACATTGTCGGTTGGGACATCCTTCAGCCACTACCACGCCTTCTATCATTTCTCGGTTTGAGTTACATGTGTTGGGTAATAAAACTCTTCATTTTTGTGAAGTATGTCAACTTCGAAAATCACACAATCAATCTTTTAATATATAAGAAGCGTGAACTAATGTTCCTTTAGATTTAATTCAAGATGATGTTTGGGGACCGACACCAACTTTCTTGTTATCTATCTATCGTTACTTTGTTCCCTTTGTCGATAATTTTAGCAGATATACTTGTTTGTATCCTATTTAGAGAAAATTTGTTGTGATTCTCACATTTACTAAGTTTAAAGTCTTGGTTGAGAACCAAAGGAAAATTAATCATATTCAAACTAATTGGGGAGGTGAATTTCACAATTTTGTTGTCATAACCGATAGTTGTGGTATTCAACTATCATGCCCACATACGAGTGAGCAAAATAGTGTTACCGAACGAAAGATTTGACACATCGTAGAAATTGATGGTGCCTTATTTGCTAATGCCTCCATTCCACAAGAGCATTGGGATGATGCATTACTTACTACAACCTATTTGATCAATCAACTTCATATGTCGGTTATTGATCAACGCTCTCCATATAATTAAGTTCTTTTTGGGACAACCCAATTATGTTATCTTAAGAACTTTGGATGTTCTTGCTACCCTTTCACCCATCCTTACAACCAACAAAAACTAGACTTCGGTCTATTTGTTGCACATTTATTGGTTATAATCATTCTCATAAAGGTTATTGTTGCTTGTATATCCCCACTAGTCGTCTTTATATCTCTCTTCATGTTACATTCAATGAAACATCATTTCCTTTCTCCATAACCTCTAACTCCACACCACCTCCACCATCATTACCCACACCCACATCCATTTTACTTCACACTTTTTCCTCTCAAACTCCTACTCATCAAATTAGTGAAACATCAACTAAGACGCTTCATTCCCCTACTACACACTCATAACCCTCATCTCTAAATAATATTATATCTTCTCGACCACCTTCTATAATCTCTCCACTCTCCAGCTCTATAAATATAACTATTATTCCTCCTCCCATTCGTCATTCTTCCATTCGTGCTCTAACTTGTTGCATACATCCTATGACCACTCGAGCTAAAAATTGTACATTCCCACCCTCCACTAACCTCACCTTAACACTCGTGTTTGAACCAACTTGTGTCTCTTTATCCATGAAAAAGAGACTATGTAAGAACTAAAAATTTACACTCCAGTTTATTATATTAAAATAATTATTTTGAATTTATTTTAAATAAATAAGATTAAAATAATTAATCTCATGGCCAAAATTTTATTTAAAACAATTAATTAATGTGTTAATTAATCAAATTAATTTAGGGTTAAGGCCAAAATAAAAAATAAAATTATTTGGGATAAATATTGTACCCATAATATCTCAAAAAACAATTAGAAAAATTGAAGGACAAAATTAAATAATTTTGATGAATTGTTGTACACATTTCATCTAAAAAGAATTATTTATTTAAATCCTAAAAATATAAATAAAACAAATTGGTAAAATATTTGTCATATTTATTTTAATATTTTGTGTTTTTAAAAAATATAAAAATTAAAGCTAAAAAGTGAAATAAAAATCAATTTCAAATAAACCCTTAATGTTTTAACAAAAAAATATATAATCGGGTGTAGCCGAAACTGGAAGAATAAGCTACAGCCGCAACAGCACGCATCGGATCAGCGTTGGATTCTCATCCAATGCTACAAGCGCTTCCACCCAGCACGCTGCAGTCAAAGATGCGCGCATCCGTGACACAAGTATCAGGAGACTTCCATTAGTTGAAATTCTAACGGACCGCCCAAATGCCAATGGTGTCAAGACGGAACACCGAAACAGAAGAAACGATGTCGTTTTGGCTCCGATCCTCTCCTCATCGCGACGCCGTGAGGATAAGGATGAACGACATGTGTTGATTTTAGCTTTTTGGAACTCAGCCATTTGTTGATAGTTTTGACTAACAAAATCCAAAATGATCACCCTACGATGGTGATCATTCTCCCCTACCAAAATAGGGATGAATCACCCTTATTCTAGTGACTTCCAACCATTAACAGTTAAAAGTTATTAATGGCTTTTGGCTGATTTAGGCCACTAGGTTCCCCTAACCGACCTAGGATGAGTATAAATACCCCCTCAACTCATTCTGAATGTAACCTACAAATAAAGAGGCCTCAAATAAAAAAAATCAGAATCCGCCATTAAAGCTTTAAAGCTTTGGATTTTTTGAAATTTTACTTCTAATTTTCTTTGACAGTTTGAATTTTAAATTTTTATATTTGAAAGTGCATAAGCTTGTACGCTTATTGTTTATGGTGTTTTATGGTTGAGAATTCATCCCTAGATGATTTATAAACTATCTAGATAGGATAGAACCGATCAAACAATCTAAACAACGAAAACCCAAATTTGAATTTCAAAAATCAAATAAATGAGTTTGTTGTTCTTGGGTTAATTTGATCGAATCACAACCCAAAAAGCATCCCAACATGATTGTAATGATGTTTGGAAACTATTTGGATCATATTTGATCCATCCCGATCATGTTTGATCAAAATAAAAAATTTCAAATTAAAATAAAAATTTTGATTTCTTGAATTGGTCAAAATAAACAACTAGTGTTCTTATTTTGGTACCAATCAAGTATATGTGTTATAAGGAATCTATTGGATAGTTCATTTTAATTCAAAACAACCTTAAAATCAAAAACCCGATTTTTGATCAAAAACTGTTTTGAAAAATTGATCATCATCCAGGTCGTTTCATACCTTGAGATTATGATCAACATGTTCCTATGAGCTTTGTGAAGCTACCCAATCTCTTGGATCAAAGAATCAGGGCTAAAATGAATTTTAAAAATTAAATCTTTGTGTTCTTAAGGATTGAGGCCTATGAGCCTAGGACCGAGAGATTCGACCGAGAATCTTCGGTCCGGAACGTGACCTAGGACAGATGTTCTTGTACTGGGACCAAGAAATCCGACCAAAGATTCTCACCTAGGACCGATAAAGTTCGAAACTAGGATCGAGATGTCTGACCTAGGACCGAGACTCTTGGGACCCATGACCGAGAAACTCAAACCTAGGACCGAACTCCCAAGTTTTCAGACTGAGAATCCCATATCCGAAACCGAGATTTTTGAGACCAAGGATCGAGGAACTTATCTTATAGCTAGCCCCATACCGATAGGTTTATACACCTCGACCAAAAAACCTAGCCTAGGGCTAGACCAGGACCGATAGGTTTTTACACTTAGACCGATAAGATTAGCTAAGAACCAAGAGTCCTTGGCACCTCGACCGAGAGACTCTGATACTCAAACTGAGAAATCCTAAGCACACACCAAGGGTCTCTAGACCCCGATCGATAAAATCGGACCCAAGCCTTAGGACTCTGGTCCTAAGGCCTGTTTGGTTCCACTTTTCAAAATTCAAAATTATTTTTGTAATTTGGGACTCCAAATCATTTTCTAAAAATCCTTAAAAATTAAAAAATGCATTTTAAATATTTTGGGATATTTCCACAAAAATATTTCAACAAGGGCTTGTTTGGTGTTTATTTCTAAATCCTAATGTCTTTCAAAATTACTGATATTCTTTAGTTATTTTCACCCTAGTTATCATCCACAACAGGTACCAACATTTAAATATTGATGTTTCAATATTCTAAATAACGCTAAACTTAAAAGCATGACTAAGTCTGGAAGAATAATTGGTTAAAACTCAAATGTGATACAACAAATTTTCAAAAGCCAACTTTATAAATAGAGACCGTTTTTGAACGAGTATAAATGATGAAGCACGAAAGCCCTTTCCCGAGTATCACTAAAATTTAAACCAAAATGAAACTCTAGTGCAAAATACGTTTGTACACATACACCTTTTTATTGATTTTTCTAAACTCAATTGACGACTCCGTCTTCAAATAAATAATCTTTTCTTAAATTAATTATGTTTAATTAATTAAAATCAGATTTCAAATTAAATCATCATTTGATTATAACAAATCCCCAGATTATTAAAATTTGAATAAAATTAATTATTTTACATAATTGATTTTAAAAGCAACCAGGTACTATCAAAATCTTTTAAAAATAATGTTTTATTTTAAAAAGATGTTTGGCACGTAAATAAATGTTGAAATCATCGAACCGCGAACCACCCTAGGTCCCCGTATTGCCATGTGCTAAGCTATGGAGGGAATTTCCCGAGGGTTACAGACTAGTTGCGAAAAGTTTTCATCAATAGTCTAGTATTGACTATGAATAAACTTTTAGTATGGTTATCAAACAAACGACCATTCGATCAATTCACTCCTTGATTGTTTCCTATCAATTGCATATTCATCAACTCGACGTCAGCAATGCATTCATCCATGGTACGTTACTTGAAGAGTATTTATGGCCTAACCCTAGTTATAGTCATCTAGAACTAGTTAATCATGTGTCATCTCAAAAAGCCATATGTATGAAATATCTTGAAATGTGTTGACATGGCAATGTGAAACCTCTTCTTACTCTAGTTGTTGTCGTGTCTTCTCTCCAAGCATGATGTTGATCCATTTATATATCTAAGCATTGTTGAAGCATTACAATACATTACTCTTACTCATCATGAACTTGTCTTTTCTATTAATCGGACATGCCAATTTATGCATTCCCTTACCACTAGTCATTGGGGAGAAATTAAATAAATCTTATGGTACCTTTGAAATACCTTGTATTATGGGATATTGATTCGTCCATCATCACATATCTCTCTCGCTGCCTATTTAGATGTTAATTGGGACTAGTGGTTATTGCATATTTCTTGATGATACCTTAATATCTCTATTTAATAAGAGAGTTTTCATTTGTCTCTCTTCCTCTTTTATCTCTATCTTATATTCTCAATTTGCACTTATAAAGTAGGCTCCAAGAGAAAGAACAACATTAGACGACTAGTTAGATGATGAGAAATATCTTCATATTTTGCGGATAAATCTATTTTATTGTTGTGAAGGGAATGTGCATGAATTCGATACATTATTATTAACAATATTGAAGTTAATGAGAAAATATATCACCCAACAATGGTTGAGAATGGACAATTTTAGCATAACTAAACATGTCATTAACTCCATAAAACGTCAAACCAACCAAACACTTAGTGAATGAGAAATAAACAAGACACTTATTGTTGAGAATGGATTAATAATATTATAATTGTGGTATATTTATGGTACACAATTTTAGTACAAGGATATAGCATATTAAATAAAAAGAAAACTATATATTTTGGTGTATAATCTTGATATTAAGAAATAAGATTAACAAGAAAGGAAATTAGATATTTTATTATAAAAATACAATTAGGAAAATATGGTAAGAATATTTTGGAAGCTCTATGAGAGTTTTAAACAAGATATTGATATTGACAAAATTGAGGCTTATTTAAAAATACAGTTGGACACTTTAGAAATCCAAGTCTTTGACTTAAGAGCATCGTTTCCTTGTGAGTTGTGTGTGAGTTTTAATTGTGAGAGAATCAGTGTAATACTCATTTAATATTATTGATAATACAGGTGAGAGTCTCTTATGCTTCGAAAGTGGATGTAGTACTATTTGATCGAACCAATATAAATATTTTGTTTGTGTTCTTTAGTTGCTTTCTTTTGTTTTCACAATTGTTCGGTGTTTTTGTTCTTCTTGCATTAAAGGATACTTCATCTTTTGGTATCCTAACAAGTGATATCAAAATTAGGTTATTGAAAGGGAGATGAAGTTGAAGAGCTTGAAGGATCCTTGGAGGGTTCTTTACAAGTTCTAAGGAGGTTTCTAAAGATGTTCAAGGTATAGTTCTTATAGTCATGAATAACTTCCAAGTTTGAGGTGGAAGAAGTACGAGTTACTTGATATCAATGAACAAACCAAAAGGGCATATTGTAGACAAGAAGACAATGAGGAAAATATATTTGTAATAGGTAAACAACATCATGAGAAAGAAGGTAAAGTAGTAAGAATTTTAAGTTTACGCTGAAGACTAAAGTAAATATAAAGTGCTTCTGGTGTTAAGAGGAATGACACTTTAAAAGAGACTGCCAAAAACAAAAGAAGTATACTAATTGTCAATGCATTGAAGATCGTAGTTTAGATGAATGAGATGATTGATTTTTCATCTTATAGAGGAGAAGATTGAGACCTTGTGTGGTATTCCTAGTCATGAAAAGGAGGCTAGATGAGAGACTCGATCGATTTAAAGATGAATAAGATAATTGAATTGTCATCTAATGCAAGAAGATGTACGAGACCTTAAATGATATTTTTAGTCATAAAAAATGGGCTAGATAAGAGGATCGATCAATTCAAATGGAGGGACATTCGTGATTTCTTTCGAAGAAAGTATGAAGCATGGTGAAAATAATTAAAGACCGTTAGTGAATCTTGAAAGGATATTATTGAATTGCTAGTTATTTTGATATTATTCAAAAACTAGTAGATTGCAAGTTAATTTGTTCAAGAAGAAGTACGCGGTTTAAGTTGGTTGAGTGTGCAAAGTTCAAGGTAAGATGGGTGGAAAATGTTTTGCTAGATCTTGAGTATAGATATGTCGCTATATATCTAATTATTTTTTATGAAATAGACGATGTAAGTTCGTCTTGGGTCTTCTCGGCTTTAATCAGTATCTTATTTTGAGGAAGTAGATGATGGATGTTCTTCTTGGGTGTCATTGGGTTTCGATATATATTTAATTTTGAAGAAGTAAACGATGGAAGTTCATATTAAGTTTTCTCGAATTTCGATCAATATCTTATTTTGAGAAAGTAGACGATGGATGCTCGTCTTGGTGTCCTTAGTTTTTGATAGATATCTACTTTTGAAGAAGTAGACGAGGGAAGTTCATTTTTGGTCTTCTCAACTTTTTATTAGTATCTTATTTTGAGGAAGTGGGCGATTTAAGTTCATTTTTGGTGTTCTCGGTTTTTTATAGATATCTGATTTTGAAAAGGAAGAAGACAAAAAGAGGGAGGTGAATCAAGATGAAGGTAGGTGCTAGGAAGAATTTTTTTTTCTTCAACTACTTTCTCTTCACTCCCTAAATACTTAGGTTTATGTATTTCCACAATTTGTGAAGAAACATTATATATGTATATATCATCTTTAATGATGATGTTGTTCTTAAGGATTTAGGTAATTTTTCAAATTATAAATTCTAGAGACATGAACAAGACAAAGACCAATAAGAAGATGATGTTTAGAAGAACAACTCTTTTTCTTTAAATACTTTCACTTCTTTCCTTAGATACCTAGGTTTAGGTATTTCCACCATTGGTGAAGATCCATTTTATGTGTATGTATCATCTTTAATGATGATGTTATTTTCGAAGGTTTTGGTAATTTGTTAGATTATAAACCTTAATTTACATAAACATTGTGTAACCCATTATAAGTTATATATTGGATGATTTAAGTGACCTAAGGGTCTCGTGGTTTTACTCTTATCGAAGAGATTTTTCACGCTAAAGTTCAATGTGGGGTTGTACATCGAGAGGAGCATAGTCGAACAAAGAGAAATTGTTATCAAGAATGTGACAATGTTGTTGAGATACTGGCAGTTCCTGGATTTGGGAGCTATAAAGATTTTGCTTGTTGACAAAACAAATAATGGAAGACAAGAGGGAGCTAGTTTGTAAATCAAGGTAGAGTTTTGAGAATGAATTTACAATATTACAATTATGGTATATTTATGGTACACAATCTTGGTACAATGAATGCGTACATTCAACAAAATGAAATTATATCTTTTTGTGTATAATCTTGATATTATGAAATAAGATTAACACAAAAAATTAGATGTTTTGTTATGAAAATATATTTAGAAAAAATATGGTAAATATTTTGGAAGCTCTATAAGAATTTTGGACAAAATATTGATATTGACCTAATTGGGGCTTATTTAAAGGTGCAGTCAGACACTTTAGAAAGCTAAGTCTTTGTCTTGAAAATATCGATTCCTTGTGAGTTTAATTGTGAGATAATCATTGTAATACTCTGTAACATTTTTGATAGTAAGTTGAGAGTCTTTTGTGCTTCAAAAGTGGATGTAAGCATGTTTGGCTGAACCACTTACATATTATTTGCATTTTTAGTTGATTTCTTTTATTTCCGCAATTTTTCAGTATTGTTCTTGCATTAAAGCATACTTCAATCTTCTGCCATCCATACCTATTACATATTGCATCTTCTGCCATCCATACCTATTGCAGAAGCCATTAGAAGTTTATAATAGTTTATTTGATTGTTCAAATTCTTTTTGCTTTTAATGAAGGGGGCATTGTGAGGAATATTGAACTCACCAACTCTAGCATCAGACTGAGTTCAGTAGACAATAATATTTAAAAAGTACTTTTAAGTAAAGATGGTTTAAAATAAACAAATTAATGTGATTTTATTTGATCATGTTTTTAAAAAAAATAATCAATTTTACTTCTTCCAAAAGTTATTGAGCCTTGAAATCAGACTTTTTTGTTCCTCATCTGCATGTACATTTAGACAAGAGATTATCGTTTGAAATAACCTTGTGATATATTCTATTATTTTAATTTAATGTGTGCTTTTCTATGTTAAAAGCAGATATAGTAACAATATTTGTTTTTCCAATATGAGCATAATTTGATCTTACCCATGGCATCCAATCAATTCTATTTAGAAAATGCAAATGCACACTTTCAGAGTTTGTGATGAAGTTTGTTTCTTGCTATAAGTGCACTCAGAGCCGGTCCCGAGGTTTTGGCTGCCCTAGCCTCGGTAGAAAAAGTTCGATATATACTTTTTGTTGCCTTAAGTCTCGTTTTAAAAATTGATAAAAAAATAGTTTTTGGTGAGATTTGAACCTATAACCACATTGAAACTTGCATATCTTGAATCATCAAGCTACAACTATTTATGTTTAAAATTACCATAAATATAACTAAATATTTTGATATTTTTAACAAATGGGCTGCCGTGGAGGAGTTGCCCTAGCCCGAGGGCTTGCCGGACTTACCCAGGGTCGGCCCTGAGTGCACTTCATAGATGAAGAGATGAGTTCTCAACCACACAAGAATATCGTGAATCATATTAGACATATGTTTGATTTTTTTATTTTCGGTCGAGATTTATATATCGAAATTTACAACTAAACTGTTAACATCTATTTAAAAAAATTCAAATAGTTCGTTTTGTTTATTAATCAGTTCGATTTGTTTCATTCATTCGTGGACAATAATTATTAAATAATACAGCTATACTAAATTTTAATAGTAATAATAATAATAAAAATGGATGTAAAAAGATTGTCTCTAAAGTGCTTTTTATCTCTTTTTATGATTTATTTTTACTATTATTATTTATATTTTTAAACATACATTCTATTTTTATGGTTCAAACTCTTCTATACATCTTTTCAAAATTATATGTAGGTTTCGCGCATAAATCGCCACTAAATCGACTAATTAAATCGTTGATTTGGTTTAATGGTTTAAAAAATCGTTTAGCTTATTGAATTCCAACTGTTATTTATTCACTTAACTTTTACTCGACTAAATTTTGACTTTAACCTATACATAAATACAACTCAGTTTTATTAACCATATGAGATAAATTTAGGTTAAGGATTCTTAGTGGTAGCCCATTAATGATAATGGAGATGGTAATGGCCCATTAATTAATTTGGTAATTTTAAAACAGCAAATTGTCGATATCTAATAGTTTATAGCTAATTTATTTATAGGAAAGCACTTTTGACCCTACTACTAGGTTTAATTATTTTGTTGCCTCTAAGTCTAAAATGTTGTGATGTTTTCAAATATATGACCATGTGTAACCAATTGACCAAATCATGATTTTGAGAATTGTTTTATTTAAAAAAGAGAACCACCATATTAAAAATGATAAGATTCAACTATCACGCACTAATACAAAATAACATAGCAAAATCAAATAAATAATTGATCATTTAGTTATCAAATTATATGAACAATTTGAAAAAATAAAATTTATAATTGAAAAGATGCAACTTTCATAATTTATTGAGGGTCATTATAAAATAAATTCATTTGAGTTTTAAAATAACGAGGGTTGAAGTAGAATAACTAATAAAATTTATCGGAAAAATCTCTATCAAATATTTTGTGCGGCAAAAAATTATCCTTAACTAAAAGTTGGTACATAATTATTGCAATTATAATTTACCCCGCGGTTTTTCCTAGGTTTGACTGGTAGTTGACTAAGAATGGGACGGAAAGATATTTGTGTACCTGTTTTCCGCTCCAAACACTAATAAACACAATTAAATATCAAACATTACAAATATGCTTATTTATTATTCATATTTTATAAGAGTCTTAAGGTTTTTTTTTATATAATAATATAAATTTTTTAATATATATTATATAAAAAATATGATTATATAATTATCCTAATTTATTTTTAGAGAATATAGTATAAACGGTGCCCCGTGAGCATTTATCGAAACCGAACATGACGAAAATGATAGTAAAATCAAATTTTCGAAATAAAATGGGGCGGGGATTGTAAACACATTCCTCACCCGATCCACCTCATTGGTAAGCAACACTGAAATGTTTTTTTGCAAATGAAACTATTCATCTATATTTGTATTCGAAATAGTGAGAAACTCATACAAATTATAATTTATATTTATAATCAAATTTTCATATAAAAAATCAGTTTTAATAACTTTTCATTAAAAATATAAAAAATAAATTCAGATCCGATAATTTTGTCTCATTCGCGACTAAGAAAAGGACAAATGATCATAAACACAAAGAGAAGATATGAACAACCAAAAAAACTCACAAATTATTGTGATTATTATTCGAATTATAAAAATTGGATAAGAAAATATATTGAATCGAATAAAATATAACACCAACTCAATTTTGTGGTAGAAAGAAAAACAATTTACTATTTGATGTTAAAAATTTTAAAAATAAATGACTTTACAATTTTTTTTTATACAAAAATATAAAAAAAAAAAATTGAGAGGGAAGAGAAATAGATTTATTTTTTTGGTATTTTTTTCTTAGTTAACATGTGCTGAATATTTGATTAATATTAAAGTGTTGGAACATGATATATATAGTCAATTGTTGATGCCCGCCTTAGGGCCACACTCAAAAGCACATTGACCCGCTAATTTATTCAACATTTGGTTGATATTATATTTAGGTATTGTAGTATGACTTTTTACCATTTTTAATTAAGAAAGTTATTGGAATAAACAGGATTTAAAACATGATTGAGATATTATACAATTTTGTTTCCACCTAAAATTCAACTCAACTACATTTTTTTTTATCAAAATAAAATTTATATTTCTATAAAAAAAAACTTACTAAATTAGTTTATTAATTTCTTTAACTTTGAATGAACCATTACTAGTACACGAGAATTGGTTTGACTATTGTAAGATTTTGAGAATTTTTATATAAATTGGGCTAAACTCCTACTTTCCAAAGCCATTCGAAATTCAATTCTCTCCAACTCTATTACATATTCAAAGGACAATCAATTCACCAATTAATTAAATTTGCTTGCAAAAAATTGTAGGAAATTGGGTTCACCCTTTTCAAAATATTTTTAACTATTCCAATTGCCTAGTACTAGTAGTACACAATTTGAGTTCATTTTTACAAAGAATTACAAGTCAGAAACCCTAATGCTTGCACATACACTCGGGTACTGGAAACGCGATCACATCTCTATCCCTCGCCTTTGTCCTCAGCTCCGGTTCACCAAGCAATCGGTGATGCAACTTTCTAATAATAGAGCTGAATCTCGGGTTAGAAATATATTCATCGTCCTCAAAATAAGGAAGCATCATTCTCTTGTTTGGCCTTATGAATTTCCTATGCCCCACATATGCCCTATGCCCCTACATTCACAAACAACAAATCCTTAAACAACAACAACAACAAAAATCCAATTCAGGTTTAAAAAACAAACTCACCTGCATGGCTCGAGCCATGTTACCCCCATGAGAAGGGAGGAAAACGTCGCTACTTAATGAAACAATGTAATCGATGGCAGCCATAGCCGATGACTTATTTGCATAAGGTTCAAGCTCACCTTCTTTAGCCAACATTTCCTTTGTAATCAAATTAGGAAACTCAACAAATAAAGCTTTCATGGCTAAAGCACCACCAAATGGTTCTCCACCAGCAATATAAACCCTTGCATTTCTTGGTGCCCCAAGTGCCTTCATAAGCCTGCATGCATGAATTAAGAACACATTTCATAATTAACCATAAAAAATCAAGAAGAAGAAAAAGGGTTATTTTTAACCTTGCCACTTCATGGGCATTCAAAGGGCATAAACCGGAAAGTCTTCTCTCAATATGGCTCAAGTTGAGCCGTCCGGTTAGGAATTCAGGGTGAGAATCACGGTCATTGCTAATGATTCTATCAAGTTTTGGGCCTAAACCGGTTAAACATCCGGTTCTAATCCAAACATCTTTCTCTAGCCGGAGATGGATTGCAACATAAGGTCCTTCGATCCACATTCTATTGGCGAGTTTAGTTCCTAATTCCCTTATGGGAGATGAGAATCTTAAAGCATGGAAAGCCACTTTGCACCTGAGCTTCTGAAGATCAGATGGAAGATTCTTGGATAGCTTTGAATCGAGTCCTTTCAATACTAGTAACCCTTCTTCCTTAAGCTAATGATCAAATAATGAAAATCCATATAAACAGAGGAAAATAAATTATGGGTTATTGAGAAAATAATGGAAATCTAATTACTTGTTTGGAGAATCTAGCCCGAATCCAAATAGGAGGAACCCCATATGGGATTTGAGTTATGACTGTCTGTTTTGATACCAAATGAGATGAAGGAAGTGAAGAGACTATTCGAACATCTGCTTGTAACGTCTTCTTGAAATGTTCAACATCAAACATATCTGAAAATTCACTGCAGCAAAAACAAGAAAGTAAAATTAACCATGAAAATGGAAGAGATGTCATGAAAATTGAAATTTCTCTTTACCTGTCATCTCCCCAAATGCGATTAACCTGCATTACAGGAATAACCAATGCAGCTTCAAGTATTCTTGCAATTACAACAGCATCGATAATTTGATTCCTTTGTTGATTCAATCCGCCTGAAACAACAACAACAAGAAACCGTCTCTTCTCTTTCGAAATCCTGTTTGATTCCCTTCTATACTCGATTCCGAATTCCAGACAAGGTTTATATCCTTCTCCATCAGGTTGTTTCCAGAATTCAGCTTCGTCTTTCGTTGTGTTCTTGATGGAGACAGCTCTGATGGGTAATGGCATCATTGATGTTCTTGAGAGAGTGGGTTCATCAGAAAAGTGGTTGTTTCCAACATTGGAAGTCATGGCAAGGAGGGATGTTAAGAACATGGGGTTTTCTGAATAGGGTGATTGAGGAATTAGGGAACATGGATCAGAGTTACGAGAAATGGGTATGAAGAATCCGATTACTATGAGGAAGAAGAGAGAAGATATGAAGAGGAGTGGAAGGAGATGCGGTGGAGATGATGAAGATGAGATTAGATGGCGATGGAATCTTGGGGTTTTCTTTTTGAAAGGAGATGATGAAATTAAGTGGTAGAATAATGATGGGTTTAGTATGAAGGAATAGTTCTTGAATGTTCTTGCCATTGATGATTAATGTCTGCAACTTTTCGAGCTCTGTAAATTTTTTCAGCTATGGAGACTGATAATAGAGACTGGATAGATGAAAGAAAAGAACTGATGTTAACGGAATCAGTTTCTGGTGTCTATGATAACTAAATAACTATATTTTGGGTAGTTTAAAAAATATGTGATTTGAAATAACAAATTAATTTGATATAGAAACCCCATAAATTTGATTTAAAGCTTTAGTTTTCGCGATTTTCTTTAGAAATGGAAAAGTAATTATGGATGAAAATTTGATGATAAAAATTTGGATAGAACTTGTTGAAAAAACGTTGATAAATGAGATAAATAAAATGAGCACAAAAGCCAAGTTTGATCATTATAATTTCAGTGAAATCTTATATTAATGCTTTTGTTAGGTGATTTTTTTTTTTTTTGATTTGAAGAAGATTATTATTTATATTTTTTTTAAAAATTGAATAATCAGATATTTCTCGTTCTTTCATGAAAGTCCCCTTGTTTGGATATATGATTTATGAGGGAAGGGGTATGAGCGTATTTGTGATGATTTTATATGAGACATTATATAGGCATATGGATTGAAAATCCTAGACTCTCGATGAACTTTTCATTTTTGGGATAAGCGCGATGAAGATAGTGTTTAAGTCCCATATTGATAAAATCGATTTTAATGATGTCCTAGTTTTCTTCATAATCGGGTTGATATGTTACGTGGTCTAATCGCTTTGAAGTCTCTCGTACTAAATATTGCATTTTTGTTTCATCAACTAAGGCATAAAAATAATAAATTAATTTTGTTCATTTGAGATTGAGATACGAATTGAATCAAAAGATGGGTTCTAAATTGATCTTTGGTTCAATCTTTGATTTCCAAGGTTTAGTAAGTTCAATATTTGATTTCTAAGGTTTAGTAGGTTCAATATTTGATTTCCAAAGTTTAGTAATGACCCTACTAATTTAAATAACCTTTTCCATATGGGTCATTTTAAATTTCTCCACATTTTCCGCCACATTTTCTCAACTTAATTATTAATATAAATTTTTTAAACTTTAAAATTGACGTCATGACTAAAGTTCTCAAATTTATAAATGGTTATTCTTTAAACATTTGCGTTTTCCATGTCTCTCAAGTTTGTAAATGGTTATTCCTCAATCATCCGCGCTTTCCATGTCACGTTTAGCAATATGTACTTCATCACATACACAATATTTGCTTAACGTATAAGATTCTCAAAGGATTGTATCATTACTTAATTATCTAGGTCTCCTAAAAGCCCTCATGGTCAACCCTCATTAGTCCTAATAACATCTCAACTAACCACTTCGGTACACTAACAATACCTATGACAATTTAGTCCTTGGGGGGCAAAGTGTTCTCGTGGAAATGGTATATAATTTCTCACGAGAAGAATATTTTGACCTTAGAGGAAGTATTGTTGTGAACACATGAACTCCTTAACGAGATTTAAGCTAACCACTTCGGTTCACTGCCAAATTGTAGGCCCGACGAGAGGTTTCCATATGGACTTACACGTTTCCAAGTGGGGTTTTTTCGTCTCCTATAAAAAAAAAAATTGAATTAATTAATATATTTTTTAATACATTGAATAATAAAACTTTCTTATTTGGTTTTAACAAAAATAAATTATTTTAAAATAACCCAAGATCAAAAAGTAGCCCTAAAATGAAAGTTAAAGGCAAAATTTTGCATGACATTGAGTTGAGGAGCTGAAAAACCATCTATTCCCTCCTACATACGGAAGAAAGAGACGAGCGAGCGACTGGCCAAGGCTCTATGCTCGACGTCTAAGACGGAGTAACGAAGAACTTTCAATTGATACAGTAAGCCTCGTCAACTTATTCTTCTGATAAACTTCTTCTCTCGCTAATCCCTTTACCATGGCTACTTGCAGAGAATCCGCCTTACTTCGACAGAGATAAAGAGCCAAGGGGAGATTTTTTTAACTAACTGCTGTCTCTTCTTGCCTTTACGGTCTTCATTTCCTCCAAGGTCATCGTTTTAAACTCTTTACCTTGCAATAGTACGCTTAAAATCTGATTTAGGGTTTGGGTTTTGATTTGTTTCCCCTACTGAACTCAAGGGTTTTGAGGAGTCCTTTGTTTCTCATGGTATAGGATAAACCCTAAGCCAGTTTGTGTTGTTTAAGACAGATAGAAATAGATATGTCGGCTAATAATAATAATAACCCAGCAAGAAATATTGGGACACCGACCCATTTCGGTAATTCAGGGGCAATTCCACAGTCTATGGCTATGAATCATCAGGCTCACTTACTCTCACAGACCCAACGTCAAACACATGGATTGCATCAATTTCCAGGTCATTTTCAGCTTTCTGAACCTCAATCTCAAGCACAAGCACAAGCTCAAGCTCAAGCTCAAGCTGTTGCTCAGATGCAGTATGCTCAAGCTCAAGCTCAGGCTCATGCCCAAGCTCAGGCTCATGCCCAGGCTCAGGCTCAGGCTCAGGCTCATGCCCAGGCTCAGTTTCAATCTCAGTTACAAGCTCAAGCCCATTCATTTACACAGATGCAAAACAATGTTGGTGTGTCTTCACCATCCATCTTGACAGCTGGCAACATTTCAGCCAAACGTGTTCCCCATAAACCACCTATCAGGCCCCCAGGTTCTTCGAGTGCTGCTGCAGTTTCACCTTTGAAAACAATGGAGCTTACTCCTGCTTCACGTAAGAAGAAACCGAAGCTTACAGATAAGCAAATTCCGGATAAAGTAGCTGCTATTTTGCCAGAATCGGCTCTTTATACTCAGCTGGTTGAGTTCGAGGCTCGTGTTGATGCTGCTCTAGTGAGGAAGAAGGTTGACATTCAAGAAGCTATCAAAGCTCCTCCTAGGTTTCAAAAAACCCTTCGCATTTATGTCTTCAATACCTTTGCAAATCAGGGTCAGTCAGTCTCGGATGATAAAGATGCAGAGCCTCCTTCTTGGTCGCTCAAGATTGCTGGTCGAATCTTGGATGATGGACCAGAAACAAATGCTGCCTCCTACCCAAAATTCTCATCATTCTTTAAGAAGATAACGGTTTACTTGGATCAAAATCTCTATCCGGACAATAATGTGATTTTGTGGGAGAGTTCACGTTCACCTGTTTTGCAGGAGGGGTTTGAAGTGAAGAGGAAAGGAAACAAAGAATTCAATGCAATTATCAGAATAGAAATGAATTACATGCCTGATAAATATAAACTTTCCCCTCCTTTAGTCGAACTTCTTGGAGTTGAGGTAGAAACACGTCCAAGAATTATTGCTGCAGTCTGGCACTATGTGAAGGCTAAAAAACTGCAGATTCCAAACGATCCTTCCTTCTTCATGTGTGATCTGCCTCTTCAAAAATTATTTGGGGAAGATAAGATGAAATTCTCCATGGTTTCCCAAAAGATATCACATTACTTGACTGCACCACCACCTATACAATTGGAGCATCAGATTAAGCTTTCGGGTAATAATCCATATGGGAATACTTGTTATGATGTGCTGGTTGATGTTCCTGTTGCATTACAGCAAGATATGTCTGCTTTCTTGGAAAAGTTAGAAAAACAAAAGGAAATTGAGGCTTGTGATCTAGCCATTTCTAATGCTATAAAGAAGATACATGACCATCGGCGTAGGAGGGCTTTTTTCCTTAGTTTTAGCCAATCTCCGGCTGAATTCATCAACTCACTGATTGCTTCTCAAAGTAAGGACTTGAAAATTGCTGCTGGTGATGCTAACCGCAATACAGACAGGGAACGACACTCCGAGTTCTATAATCAGCCTTGGTATGTTTCTTTTAATACTTCTCTTATTGGCATTGTTTAGGAAACTTTCATTTTTATTTTTAAATGTTATTTTTTGTATTAATATTTAGGAAACCTTATATGGCTGGGATTGATTGGGATTCTCCAATTTTGTTTTATAAAGATAATTGTGTTGTTTACATCCAAAAATAATGAGAGCACAAAGAGGCTACTCTCATCATGCCTCAGAAAGTGAGAAATAAATAGGCTCATGCCCAAAAGATCAAAATGTGAACCAAAATACAATTAGAAAAATAGATTGAAACCAACATAAAAAAACTAATTATTGATCATTTCATCAACAATGCTAAAGACCTACCAACCAAAGATGTTCCCACCCTTTAAAATTGATGAGGAAGAAGTGAAAACTAATCATTTAATTCTACCCTCATTGAGAGTTCTTCCTTCAAATGTTCTCCTATTTCCTTTTGCCCTATGTTATCCACCAAAAGACAATCATAATCATCATCCAGCCCCTTTTAAGTTTGGTTGTTTCCGCCCAACCAATCCATTTATCTCAAAATTCTCGGCATGACTCAGCTAGCAAATCATCTCTCACACAGAAGAGATCCCTTGAAAGCAAAGAACCCCAGATGATCTTAAAACAAACAATAATTCTAAACCCTTAAAAAAAATATAAACCCCAATAACCTAAAAGCATCATCCATAGTTGATTATTCATCTTTATCCTTGCTATGAAGTGAATGCTCCCTTTCTTGTCATATTTCAATGCTTGAGAGTATAGATAAGAGCATCTAGATATTTTGATTAGTAAAATTGATTAGCTTGGGGGTAGTGGATCCCCCTTACTTCATATCCCTGAAGAATGGGAATTATATCACAGGAGTTCTCTAAGTCTACCGCATCTTCCAAAACCTGTCAAATTCTTGGACAGTTATTTTCTTATGAATATAAGGTGCAGTCTTACCTGCTACCCCTGGAAACCATGTAACTCTAAGAAAATTCCTAGGCAGTTGAGCTTGCCCTTAATAACACTCTGTTTCTCTTGGTGGAGAGGAAAGCCACTTTAAATTTAATATATATGGGTTTTCTTCACCTTCCTTGGCAGTTATGCAGGGAAAGCTACTTTGCGCCAAAAACTTGACTTTTTCTAGGTAGAATTTAGGCCTTGTTTGATGTGGGTTATTCAGGATTTGTTTCAAATAATTTAACTGTCCAATCAACAATCTACTCGTCAATCACTCATTCAAATTATCTACCAACATACACCCTCTATTTAAAAATTATATGTATTTTTTTTATAATATATCTATACCCCTAATGTCTTTTATCTAAACTTGATTTTCTATAATCTACATCAAACAAGTTTATTTGAAAATAGCTACTTGGTTATTCAAATAACCCAAGATCAAAGCTTGATTTTAAATGAGTTCTGGAAATCTGGATATATCTATATATTATTAAAAGAATGCAAAGACTATGATCTCATTCTAGATGCATCCACCAATAAATGGATGAGAATTCATTCCTCTTAATGTAAGTCTGTGTTTGTAACCATGATTATTACAGGGTCGAAGATGCTGTCATTCGATATCTGAACCGCAAACCTCTCGGTGGAACTGATGCGCCTGGAAGCACATAGTTCAGAGTTTGAGTTTTTTTTTGAAAGAGAAGTTCAGAGTTTGAGTTGCTGACTGACAATCTTCACTGGAAACATAATTTTGTCAGATTTCTGATCATCCTAATGTGGATGTAGATGGAATTCATTTTGAAAATTGAACTCAATCTAACACATTTTCTGGGAATTTTATTTGCAGTTTCTTGATCCACAGATACATACAGAAATAGAAGGGAAAGTGTTTCCCAATAGGTTATTCCTTCTGTGTTTCTAATACTTGTTCTTTCTTTTGTCTTTGATGTAGTGGGTATTCTTCTCTTCTGTCCACTGACTTTAATGGTTGAGATCTTGTCAGATTTTGTTCAATTATATAGATCCATTTAGGAGGAATATTATCATCTTAAACACTTTTCCTGCTCACTCCTATCTCCCAATTGGGAAAACCACTTCTTTGGGGGGAAAGATGGATTCTTGAATTTCTTTGAGATGAATTCTTCTTTTTCTAATCAAAAAGTGTTGCTTGAAAACTGAAAGATTGGAATGATGCTATTTCTTGATTCGAAAATGGTGGTACCTTCTCATTATCTTCGGTTTTAAGGGACAAGGGACAGGATGCTTTGTTGTTTTTTTCCAAGAGAGTTATCTTTTATGCAAGGAATAAGTTATAAATCAATGATATTGAAACTTTGTTGACCAAAATAAAATATTTTATGTTTATATTTTTGTATACATGGTAATTCTTCATAAACTTAAATAAAAGTCTAGAAAGATTTTGAATAGCAGGGTAAGAACCACTTAAAATACTAGTTGAAATAAAATTTTAAAATGTTTAATCTATATAAATTAATAAGTTAGAAGTATTAGAATGAAAATAATTTTTAAAGATAATTTTTTTGATAAGAATAAATTGAGATGTATTTTATTAAAATATTTATAAATAGTACATCTTGATATTGGACTTGGATATTTTAATTTAAAGTCAACTAAAAACAAAAATAACCAACCAAAAGAGATAACCCACTTTGAAATGATATGTCCAAACTACTCATTTTTGTTTTACCTAATTTTTTTCATACCCATACCCTTTTTCCACGAGGGTTTATATTTGTTGAATGGTGGAAAAATTGAAAGAAAGAAGAAAATAATAAACAAATAATGTCTCATATTTAACTTTGAATAATGAATCATAATTATATAAAAAAAAGAGTCTAACTTATTAAAAAATAAAATAAATTTAAATAAATAATTTTGAGAACATGAGATTATATTTGGTTAGTATAACCAAAATCCAACAAATATTTTTTACTCCCCTATTTTTTATAATATTATTTAATTCATTAATCAAAATATTAAAATATAATTTATTTTAAATTATTATTTTTTTTATTTTATCATTATATATTAAAACCTTTCAATTTTCTTTTTTAAAATCATCACAATTCAATTTTTAAATATAAGTTATACCAATATCCCCAAATAAGCCGGGAAATTTGATGAAATGGCCCCCATAACAGGGGAAATTCCAAAAAGGGCCCCCGCCTACTAAAGTTGGCAAAAAGGGCCCTTTTGCCCTGCGAAATGTCGGAAATACCCCTTCGGCGCCATTTCTTACGCTCAAAGACGCGAATTACCAATCACGCGATTTAATCTAAATCGCGTGAGTTCATCACCGCGATTTAGATGAAACGCGTGATTCGTAATTCACGTTTTTAAATGTACGCGATTTACCATGCACGCGATTTAATCTAAATCGCGGTGATGAACTCACGCGATTCAGATTAAATCGCGTCCATGGTAAATCGCGTCTTTAGTCTTATATATAATTTTCAGGCCCTAATTTTAAACAAAACCTCCCCGATTCTCCCTCCCACTCCGACTGCGGCCGACTTTCCATTCCCACATCCATCAAGATCATCGTTCCTCAACATCAGCGTTCCTCAACATCATTGTTCCTCAACATCATCGTTCCTCAACATCATCGAGATCCTTCCAACATCATCGTTCTTCAACATCATCAGGTCAGTTTAGGGCTTAGGGTTTAGACTTAGGTTTTGATGTATATTTACCGTTTATATTCATGGATATGGATGTATTTAGGGTTAAAGGATTGGTTTTGATGTATATTATGCCGTTTCCTATGTATATCGAAGTATTTAGGTTTAGGTTAGGTTTTGATGTATATTTACCGTTTATATTCATGGATATTGGTGTATTTAGGGGTAAAGGTTTGGTTTTGATGTATATTATGCCGTTTCCTATGTATATCGAAGTATTTGGGTTTAGGGTTAGGTTTCGATGTATATTCTGCCATTTATATGGATGTATTTAGGTTTAGGGTTTGGTTTTGATGTATATTATGCTGTTTATAATGGATATTGATGTATTTAGGTTTAGGGTTAGGTTTTGATGTATATTTTGCCATTTATATTGATAGATATTATAGTATTTATGTTTAGGGTTAGGTTTCGATGTATATTCTGCCATTTATATTCATGGATATTGTTGTATTTAGGGTTTAAGGTTTGGTTTTCCTATATATACTGATTGATTGTTGATTTTCAATTACATGAATATTGTATGGTTAGCTATTGATGTATATTCTGCTGTTTATAATGATGGATATTGTAGTATTTAGATCAGGAGCTGCCGTTGTTGTTTTCTCAATTCGTTCAACAAAATGGTATGTATTAAAATGGTTGTTAATAAAATTGTTTTCTCAGTTCGTTCAACTCTTTTTTTTTATAATATGCAGGCAACAAACACTGTTATGACCTTATGTCCCAATCAATTATCACCTGAAAATAATGTATGTTCTATTCTCTCTACTATGTCCATATTAACTAGTTTTGTATGTAATAACCATTATATTATTGTTTTACACAGTTGTTGATAGTTGAATTTGCTCGCACTTTTGGTGCAAGGGTGTCTCCGAAGTGGAGAGAAGATGTAACTCATGTTATTGCTTACACTGATCCCAATGGTGCATGCGGCCGAACTCAAAAAGTATTGAAGGCAATTCTGAACGGGAAATGGGTCCTTACTATTGATTGTGAGTCTCTGTTAACACGATTATTTTCATACATATGTCTGTTAAATTAGTTTAAAAATTATTTTCATACACATTTGTTTAGGGATAAAATCATCATTGAAAACCGAAAACTGTGTTGATGAGGAACCTTATGAGGTTAAACATGATAATCATGGAGCCCAAGGTGGTCCTAGAAAAGGCAGACTTCTGTTGTTGAATAATGTGAGTTTGGTATTATTCCTCTTATCTGTACTTTTTCTTATTTTGCATGATAACTGAAATTATCTTCTTTGTTGGTTTTTCAGCGTTCGAAACTGTTCGACGGTTACATTTTTATATTTGTAGGGAATTTCAACACACTTTACAAACAGGATCTCATTGAGTTAATAGTTGCTGGAGGTGGTAGTATTAAAGAATCGGATAATCCAGATTATCCATTTGCTGAGCCAAGGGATGCGAAAACTATAATAGTATACTTCGAGATAGACAGCAGGTATCGATCAATTGAAAAGGATTTTGATGTTCTCCCCGACAATTGGCTTTTTGAGACAGCGGCTGCTATGTCAAGCATATTGGATGAACATGTTGTTCCTCATACAAAGTTGCTTCAATCTGTTGCTGCTTGTGATTTGCAGCATTTGCTTACTTAATTTGGAGTTGTTTAGACTTATTGTTCTTCTTCTATTTATGGGTTATTTATGATATTTATGATATTTATGGTTTATAACAATACTTAATTTGGATATTTATGATTTATGGTGGTTTATATTACTGAATATTCTTCTATTTATGCTTTATTACTTATGTTAACAATATCATAACTTATCCTCATAACTCACGCGTATTGTGTATAATCAAACAACAAGGAACAATGTTGTTATTCGCCACATAACTCAAACAACAAGGAACAATGTTGTTATTCACGCATATTCGCCACATAACTCAAACAACAAGGAACAAGGAACAATGTTGCTATTCACGTGTTTCATCTAAAACGCGTGAATAAACTCACGCGTTTTAGATGAAACGCGTGAATGCATTTCACATTAAAACGCGTGAGTTTATTCACGTGTTTTAGATGAAACACGTGAATGCATTTCACATTAAAACGCGTGAGTTTATTCACGTATTTTAGATGAAACACGTGAATAACAATTCACGTCTTTCATCGTATATATTATTTTTGTGCCCTAATTTATCACAAAACCACGAATCCTTAATTTCCCCTTCTCTCTTCTCTCGCTTTCGCCACTCCGACTCGACCCTCCCCTGAAGAACTCGACCACGAGCAGCAGCAGCGGACGACTACGACGACACCACGATACCCTGAAGAACTCGACCACGAGCAGCAGCAACTTACCCACTACTCTTCGTTCTCAAAATGGGTATGTTTATTTAATATTTAAAATGCTATTCAAATAAAGTAAGGGTAATTTGTGGATGATTGAAATGATTTGATTAAATCTAAATAACCCTTCCTCAAACGAGGCCTTGATTTGGGTATTAGCTTTGTTTTAGTGCATAGAAAGTCTTATTGAGTTATTGTCTTGGAATTTGTTTATCAGTACGTTGTTTAAGTTCCACAGTTCTTATAGTTACAAGACCTTTTTGTTTAAGTTCCACAGTTCTTGAGTTATCTTGTTATTCTAGTATTAAGGTTTAGGGTTTGCATGCTGGCATAGTGTAGCTGATTTCACTCAATACTATCTTGTTATTCTAGTATTGAGGTAGAGTTTACTGATATGTTTCGTGGAGATACAATGTTCCAAGAATTAACCACAAGTTTGCTTCAATGGACCTATTGGATAGGGAGCTCTTATCCCATTAGATTCATTGAAGCAAACTTATGGTAAAAAGTTGCGGCATTGGATTTCCTGAAACTCTACGAGCAAACTCTCCTCGGTTATGGTAATGTTGTTGAACTTTTTTCAATTCTTGTGATGTTGTTGAACTTTTTTCAATTCTTGTGATGTTGTTGAACTGTTTTCAATTCTTGTGATGTTGTTGAACTGTTTTCAATTGCATCTCAAGTACCTGTACTTCTTTACTTTGATGGAGAGTGGAAAACTACGGACGATCTTACTCATTTTTCTGCAAAGTCAAACAGCGGTATGATTGTTCCCCAAAATTCTACTTATGCCCAATTAGTTGATCAAATTTATTCTGCTACCGATGTTGACAAATCTAGATATGATTTATTGCTTCAAGCCAAGTATAATGCTCCTGGCATGATTGCCAAATTTTCTTATATAACTGATATAAAAAAAGATGTGGATGTGGAGTTCTTTTTACATGAAGCAGTTTCAGTCCACAACCGCACTCCATTGTGTGTATCCTTAGTAGAGAAGTCACTACCAACTCAAGAAAGTGTAGCTGTTCCAGAAATTGATGACCCCGACGTCTTCCCGATGCAGCGTGAGGTTTTCTTTGAAAATGACATTGAAGATGAACATTTGCGTCTGAATGTGGGGGATGATGCTGATGATGATTGGGTTCCTATTACCCAACCTAGTAGTTCTGATTGGGTTCCTAGTACCAATCCAAATCCAAACGGTTCTTGGGTTCCTAGTACACAACAAAACAATGTTGTTGTTCGTACTCAACCAAGCTGCAGTGAATGGGTTGCTAGTAGCATACCAAGTAGTGAAAATCCTTTACATGAGGCAGTAAGTACCGGAATCGGATTGGAAGTCGGTTCTTTGTTTGAGAATAAAAAAGAACTTCAGCTGAGGTTATATAAATATGCCATGACTAATCATTTTGAATTCAAAGTGTTGAAGTCAAAAAAAGAACTTTGGGTCGTGAAATGTTTGGATAAGAATTGCAAGTGGAGACTGCGTGCTGTCAGAGTAAATTCCTTGGAAATGTTTGAGATTCGTAAATTCGTAAAAGATCATACCTGTTCAATTGTGACGAGGCAAGAGAATCAAAGGCCAGCACCAGCATGGGTGTTTGGGGAATGCATGAAGAGCAAGTACATGGACCATCACCATGACCACATGCCCAAGAAAATAATGGAAGACATACAGACTACTTATGGAATAAAGTTGTCTTATAATAAGGCTTGGCGGTCTAGAGAAAAGGCCCTAATGGCGGTGCGAGGAACTGTAGAAGATTCTTACGGTAAATTGCCATCATACCTGTACATGTTGGAGAAGAACAATCCGGGTACCATAACAGACATCCAGGCGGATGAGCACGGTCATTTCAGGTATATGTTCATGTCCTTAGGCTGCTCAATTAGGGGTTTCAAAAACTGTTGTCGTCCAGTATTGTGCGTCGATGCCAGTTTTCTTAAGCACAAGGTTGGAGGTCAGCTATTGGTGGCGATAGCATTAGATGCGAATGAACAACTCTATCCTGTTGCATTCGGCGTTGTTGATTCTGAAAATAACAACTCCTGGACTTATTTCATGCAAAAACTTAGAGATGCAATTGGATTGGTTGATGATCTCGTGTTTGTATCTGATAGACACCCAAGCATCGCCAATGCCTTGTGTGCTGTTTTTCCAGAAGCTGACCACGGTGCGTGCACATATCATATCAAGATGAATATTATGGCCAAATTCAAAACCGATCACTGCCACGCCGAGTTTGGTTTGGCTTCTCAAGCATACACAATCTTGAAGTTTAATCAGCATTTTGACAAGATCAATGCTAAGGACCCTCGTATTGCTATGTATTTGGCAGATATTGGGTTTGAGAGATGGAGTCGTGCATTTCTCTACCCCAGTGGTAGTGGTAAAAGACTTCAGAGAAAGTATGGCCAGCTGGTTTTTCTGGATCAACCGAGTCAGCAACAAAATCGTCATAGTATGAAGTAATCAAAGGGCCAAACTGGCAATCTAAGATGGTGAAATCCGCCGGGTACGACTTAGGGTAGGCGAATGCTCTTGCTCTTAGCAGACAAATTGCTGCATTCATCTCCACATCAGTTAGCCACTTATTTAACCTCAGAATTGTAGTGAAGAACTTAAGGTCTCCAGCACCATCAGGGAGTTGAACCTCTTTAAATCTAGCCCCTTTCGCAAATTCTTTCTTGAACTCTTTCCTCAGTTTCTCATTACAAGTCGACATAGGATCGAGAACAATCGTCTTCTTTCTTGGACGAGGGACGATGTAGGGACTAAGTAAAGCTTTCGACGCCGTCCTCTTTCTCTTAAATAGGATGTGGGATGCATCTTCCAGTACCACCACATCCTCATCTATCCGCTTGTCCTCCTTCTTCTCTTCCTTCTTCTGCACAACGAAATGATCGTCCACCTTCTTCTGCACCACCCTCCTACCCCTCTGCACCCCCTTGCTACCCCTCTGCACCCCCCTCTTACCCCTCTGCACCCCCCTCTTACCCCTCTGCACCCCCTTCCTACCCCTCTTCACAACGAAATCATCGTCCACCTACAAAGAAATCATTGAATTAGGCAACAAAAGTCTTCAATTAGTCCAAATGCAAGAATTGCATACCTCATCTTCATTATCCTCCACCCTCTGCACCCCCCTCCTACCCCTCTGCACCCCCTTCCTACCCCTCTGCACAACGAAATCATCGTCCACCTACAAAGAAATCATTGAATTAGGCAACAAAAGCCCTTCAATTAGTCCAAATTCAAGAATTACCTCATCTTCATTATCCTCCACCTTATCTTCCACATTCTCTTCCACCTTCTCTTCCACCTTCTCTTCAACCTTCTCTTCCACCTCCTCTTCCACCTCCTCTTCCACCTTCTCTTCAACCTTCTCTTCCACCTCCTCTTCCACCTTCTCTTCAACCTTCTCTTCCACCTCCTCTTCCACCTCCTCTTGAACCTTCTCTTCAACCTCATCTTCAACCTTCTCTTCAACATCATCTTCATTATCTTCCACCTGCTTCTCCACCTGCTTCTCCACCTGCTCCTCCACCTGCTCCTCCACCTTCTCCTCCAAATTCCCAACATTCTCCATTTCCTACAAAAACCAGAAAAGCACTTCAATTAGTCCAAATGCAAGAAATAGGCAAAGTGCGCGAATTGCACCAAATGCAAGAAATGCATACCTCAGTATTGTTTTCCCCATCTTGAACTGTCTTCTCCATTTCCAACAACGGCCCATCCTACAAAAACCAGAAAAACCCTTCAATTAGTCCAAATGCAAGAAATAGGAAAAGTGCGCGAATTGCACCAAATGCAAGAAATGCATACCTCAGTATTGTTTTCCCCATCTTGAACTGTCTTCTCCATTTCCAACAACGGCCCATCCTACAAAAACCAGAAAAACCCTTCAATTAGTCCAAATGCAAGAAATAGGAAAAGTGCGCGAATTGCACCAAATGCAAGAAATGCATACCTCAGTATTGTGTTCCCCATCTTGAACTGTCTTCTCCATTTCCAACAACGGCCCATCCTACAAAAACCAGAAAAACCCTTCAATTAGTCCAAATGCAAGAAATAGGAAAAGTGCGCGAATTGCACCAAATGCAAGAAATGCATACCTCAGTATTGTGTTCCCCATCTTGAACTGTCTTCTCCATTTCCAAATTCCCAACATTCTCCATTTCCTACAAAAACCAGAAAAGCCCTTCAATTAGTCCAAAAGCAAGAAATAGGCAAAGTGCGCGAATTGCACCAAATGCAAGAAATGCATACCTCGAAATTTTTTTGCCCATCTTCAACTGTCTTCTCCTCCAAATTCCCAACATTCTCCATCTCCAACAACGGCCCATCCTACAAAAACCAGAAAACCCTTCAATTAGTCCAAATGCAAGAAATAGGCAAAGTGCGCGAATTGCACCAAATGCAAGAAATGCATACCTCGAAATTTTTTCCCCATCTTCAACTGTCTGCTCTTCATTTTCATTGTCCTCCCCAACAGTGGTTTTCTCCAAGAGCCCAACAATGTCTTTTTCCTGTCCATCCTACAATAAACAGAAAAGCCCTTCAATTAGTCCAAATGCAAGAATTAGGAAAAGTGCGCGAATTGCACCAAATGCAAGAAATGCATACCTCAGTATTTTTAACACCATCTTCAACTGTTTTCTCTTCATTTTAATTGTCCTCCTCAACATTATTTTTCTCCACAAGCCCAACATTGTCTTCCTCCTGTCCATCCTACAATAAACAGAAAAGCCTTCAATAAGTCGAAATGCAAGAAATGCACCAATTATACAAATGCAAGGAAATGCAAGAAATACATACCTCAACTTCATTATCCTCCACAAGCCCAACATTGTCTTTCTCCAAAATCAGCACATCATTGTCTTCCTCTTGTCCATCCTACAATAAACAGAAAAGCCTTCAATTAGTCGAAATGCAAGAAATGCACCAATTATCCAAATTCAAGGAAATACAAGAAATACATACCTCAACTTCATTCTCCTCCACAAGCACAGCATTGTCTTTCTCCAAAATCACCACATCATTGTCCTCAGTGTTCACCTCAAAATCCCCCTCGTCCTTTTCTTCTTCATTCTCCTTCTTTTTCTCCCCTTGCTGTAGTTGCTTTAACATCCGTTTAATGAGAATTATGTCATCTCTCATTTCGGTTTTGATGAGACTTATTTCATTTCTCATTTCAGTTTTGAAGAGAGTCATTTCGTTTCTCATTACAGTTTTGAATTCATTTAGCTCCTTCGAAAGTTGATCCAATCTACATCTATCGTGGGGAGTTGTTGCTGTTGGAGTTGGGGGAGAGGATTCTTCGTCTTCGTCTTCTTCTTCTTCTTCGTCTTTTCTACTCGTGGCGCTCTCGACAGAATAAGAGCTGCTGGTGCTGGTGCTGGTGCTGGGGGTAGGGTTGCGGGTTCTTCTTCTTGTGGAAGGTTTGGCTTTGGCTGGAGTAATTTGTCTTTTCTTCCTCATGACAGTTTTTTTATGAGGAACTCCATCGTCAATATCTCCAAATTTCCTCTTTCTGCAGTCAAGATCAAAAAAGACATCATAAACATTACCTCCCATATCTTCAAAGTCATCCCCAGCATATAAGACCTTCTCTTCTTCAGACAATTCCATTTTCTTAACAATCGTGCCTTGCAGGGCAGTGTGAAGATCAGAGGCAGTGCTCTTCCTCTTTGATTTGTACTGTATTATTCTTGGGCAGACAGGCTCTTCAGTTTGAAGCGTCGTTTTAATTGCAAGATTGGGGACAAACGTTTGGATCACCTCATAAGTCCACACTTGTAAGGCTAGTGCGAACCCATATACGGTATAAAAAACATCGACATCTTTGTCTTTGTCTTTGTTCTTCTTCCCCGAGGCGGCATCCTTCTTCTGCAGATACAGCTTCCTGTAGCGATCAAGGTCTTTGGTCAAACCCTTCATGGTTGCTCTAAAGGCCACCTTTCCCCATGGAAAATTGAGGAAGGTGTCGATGTCATCGACCATGCTGAAGAGTTTCATATTTATTATCCTCCTCGGGTCAAGGGCAAAGAGATAATGGGAAACAAGGTATACCAGCCCCAATTTCCATGCATCTTCCCTGTCAGAGCAGGACAAGAATTTTGAATGAAGGTCTCCTATTCTAATAAGTGGAATACGTTTAAAATATTTAAGAACCAAAGTTGGAGATTCTTCAACCTGGTTGAAAATTGTTTGCTCAGTAGGGAATCTCCCAAAATTGAGACCTGTAACCAATGCAAACTCCCTCATCCCGAAGCACAGCTCTTCTCCATTCACAAGGAACTTCATCTCCATAGAATTTGAGCTGGACTTCCTGAGGAGCATGTGGTGTATAATCATTCCTGAGAAACGCAGTAACGGGTGCCCTTTGAATAAGAATCTGAATTGGGTTTCCTCTACCCTTTCAGTTAGATTCATCTTGGCAAACTTGGCAGCAATATTTCCCATATTGGTTTTCCAGGATACCCTCCCAGCAAACTCGGGTATTGTAGTGGACTCCATCTACAAAACAAGGAAGAAGATGGGAATAAGCAAATCGAATTAACCATTGAGAAATGCTTGCAAATTTCTTAATAGATTAAGGTGCAGTAATACATTAAGGTGCAGTAATGGACAGTTCTAAAGACATTAAGCATATGATGTGTCATTTCTTAGATCAACAACTCATCCTGTCTCGGCATTCTATTAAACGTAAAGCAGTAAAGCAGAATAAGAACAGACGAAAATGAAGCAGTAAAGCAACAAAACAGATAAACCCTAAGCCTACACAGTCAAAGAAAACACAGAAATACCATTTCTTCACAAGAACATAACAAACACGGAAATGTCATTTCTTAAACGAGAAATAAATGAATAAGCGTGAAATGCATGCATGCAGAATAAGAACATTCATACAATACTCGTCATATACACACTAAAAGCATTTACACACATCAACGAAACGAGAACCAAACCCTAAACCCTAAATACATCAATATAAATCAATATAGACGGCATAATACACTTGTAAACCCTAAACCCTAACACTGAAAGCCCTAAACTTACCGGAATATGTCGAATAGACGGCGGAAAAAGACGATGATGTCGAATAGAGTGGAAAGTCGATGACGTTGAACGAGGAACGATGTTGAGTGAACGATGATCTTGATCGATGTTGAAGGAAGTCGGCAGTTGAGAAGACGTGGTTTTGGAAGTCGGAGTGGGAGGGAGAATCGGGGTGGTTTTGTTTAAAATTAGGGCCGAAAAATTATATATACGACTAAAGACGCGATTTACCATGGACGCGATTTAATCTGAATCGCGTGAGTTCATCACCGCGATTTAGATTAAATCGCGTGCATGGTAAATCGCGTACATTTAAAAACGCGAATTACGAATCACGCGTTTCATCTAAATCGCGGTGATGAACTCACGCGATTTAGATTAAATCGCGTGATTGGTAATTCGCGTCTTTGAGCGTAAGAAATGGCGTCGAAGGGGTATTTCCGACATTTCGCAGGGCAAAAGGGCCCTTTTTGCCAACTTTAGTAGGCGGGGGCCCTTTTTGGAATTTCCCCTGTTATGGGGCCATTTCATCAAATTTCCCAATAAGCCCATAATGTGCATAATAATCACAATACAAGTAAGAAAACTCATCTATCCTAAATGAGCCCTTAAACTTATCAAATGTTCAAATTGAGTAACTAACTTCAGAATAAACAAATTCTGGCCTAAACTTTAGAACTGAAAGATCACTGAAATACACAACTATTTCAAATAAGTGTGATAATTATATTTGTTTAATTACTTTACATGCTCAAACTAACCCAATCAAACAACAAATAACCTCAATTCAAGATTACATGCTAAAATCTAAGTTAAGTTTAGTTCGGATTTACACGATATTTTCTTACGCATATCGTCCAAGATGCTTGAGGAGGGTAACTATTGTTCATCTTTTAAAACCGAAATCACTACTCAAATTCAAATAAATTATGAACTTTTTCTTGAAGAGATAAAATTCACAAAATCTTCTAGAAGAAGAAGACCCCACTTATGATAATATTGAAAAGATTGATTATCTATTCTTGAGGTTTGAATTTAACTAAACATCTTAATTTGAAAATTTATATTAATAAAATTTTAGCATGTTTAGATAACACATATGATAAACGTGTTGCATTTCACATAGCAAACATGATATTGAACATAATAAAGTGTGTTTGAATATTATAGGTCTATCAAAATGAATGAAGGAAATCAATCTGTTTTCTTTTTATTTTGCTTTTAGTATTTCTTTGTCTATGAGAAAGAAAAAGTAAAGGCACTAATTAATACAACGTGCACAAATTTAAAGTATCAACTACTTCATATTTAAAGGTATATATAATTATTTACGTTTTCAATTTGTTTTCTTTTGTGCCATCCATAGAACTTTTTGGGAAATCAATTATACCATAGTTACTAACATAATAGTACGATAATATCCTCTAGTTGTAAGGTTTAATATTATATTTATTTTAATTTTTTTTTGATGATCCAAGTTAATGATTCAATAAATATATATTAATAAATTCAATGAAAAATTATATCTACCAAATAAAAATAATTAATTAATAATTTAAATGTATAGACTGTATAAACAATTTATAAAAAAAATACCATTTGCAATTAAAAAAAGGAAAAAAAGCTCACAATTACCTCATTTAACCTTTTATTATTAATAAAAAGATCATTTAGCATATTTTAGTAAACCATAGTTAATTTTTATTTTTTAATATATTTATTAATTCAATATTAATATTTTTTTTCTCTTTTTTATTAATAAATAAACTTTCTATGTTTATCTTCTTCATAAATATTTTATTATTTTTATATGAGTATTTATTATTAATTATTTTGATTTTATTTTATACATATGAACATTTACCATTAATTATTTTAATTTTATATTTTTTTTCTCTTTTTTATATTTTTTTCTTATATTAACATTGATTATTAATTATTTTAAAACTGCTAGTCTCAATATTTAAATATAACAATAACTTATACTTTCAACAATAAAATTTTTCAAACACAAAAATAAATAAATTAATATTTGGATAATAATACCAACTCATTCATCAAACACCATCAAACACCATTAAACACCAAAAGAGTAATAATCAAATATTAGACAAAATAATGTTCCTTACTATTATTATAAGTCATGAATAAAACTTAATTTTTTTTATTAATTTCATTTTTGTTCATAATAAATTAAATAAGAAAGAAATTTTATAAAAAATATTTTAGTAAAACACAAAATTCATAAATAGGTTGATAAAATGTTTTCAAAAATAAGAATTTAAAAAATATAAGAAATAAAAATTGATAAAAAAAGAAAGATAAAATAAAAAAGAAAAATAAATATAAAAATAATAAAAAATTTAAGAATATAAATTACATAGTTTAATTAATAGTTTAATTAATGTAAAAAAAAGAGAGGAAATATATTAATATTTAATTAATAAATATATAAATTTAAAAATAAAAATTAACTATAATTATTAAAATAGGCTAAATGAGCCAATTTTTGGTAATAAGTATGTTTAAATGATATTTTATTAGTACATACGTCTAAGTGAGCTAGTTATAATACGTTCAAGTGAGCTTTTTTCCTTAAAAAAAATCTAAGTATTATAAAATTTGTTAGTTGAGTATCAACCTGAATACTTGTACATATTTAGTAAACTCGTATTGAAATAGATCTAACCAATATAATGTTGTCAGAATTTTTTTATCAAATATTTTGAGTGAATTAAAATTATCCTTAAATGAGGATGGTAAACGATGTAAGAAAATATTATGTCAAATAATAATAATAATAATATATATATATATATATATATATATATATATATATATATAATAAAGAGAAATTCATAAAAGTGATGAAAAATCGGAAATAAAATCTTCATATAAAATATTAGTTACAATAGTTATTTATTGAAAAAATAAAAAATAATTTCAAATTCTATCATTTTGTTTATCTGTTTCAGTTTATTAATTTATAAAAAAATTATATTAATCATGTATCTTAAAAAATAATTGTTACATGAATAAATTTTATATACATGCTTTTATAAATAAATAAATTGGCTTATATTATTTTATGTAAATTGTTGAACTGAAATTGCAAGAAAAAATTTATAACTATTTTTTTTGTGATCATATATTTATATAAATGTTTATCTATAACATATACATATTTATTTCAGAAGTTATACAATAAAATATATATATATATATATATATATATATTTTGTAAATAATCAATTTAATTTCACATAAATATGTTTAATTGTTATACAAATTTGTTAATTATATATTTACAAATATTTTATTTTATTTAAATTGTATATTTTATATGTATCATGTAATTTTTTTTATATTTTATTATATATTTAAATAATATTTTTCTTTAGATATACACAAACTTGTGATTGAACACAATTTTCATACTTAAAGTGATTAAAACAAATAATAATACAAGATAGATAGTGGTAAAAATTAATGAAATGTTTATAAATTGTTTTTTCTTATCATATTATAATATTATAAAAATATAATAAAGATGAAAAAATAATAATAATAACAAAAGAATTGATAGCCTCCTCTCAAATATTAATATATGGGAGGTGCTTTTCCCACCCCTCTCATATTTCCACTCCCACTCTCACTCCTCAATTAACTCCAAAATTACTTATTTATCATATCACTTTTATATATTTACCTTTCTTATTTCATTTATTTTACTTATTTTATTTTATTTTATTTACTTATTAAGTTTTTTTTTATTAAATTTAATTAATTAATTAATTTTTAATATATTTTTTTATTTAATTTTATTTATTTAATTAAAAATACAAAATATTATTATTTTTATATTATAATTATTTAAAATATATTAAATATTGAAATATGTACTAATTTAATAAAATATAATATTATTAATTAAAATAATAATGATTAGACTAATTATTAATTATTATTTAATAGATAATTTTATTTATAAAAAAATTAAATATTCAACTATTATTTTTATAAATATTTTAATATATATATATATAATTAATATAATAAAATATTAAATATTTATATTTTATTAAATCAAGACACACTTTAATATTTTATATGTTTTAAACAATTATAATATAAAAATAATAATATTTTGTATTTTTAATTAAATAAATAAAATAGAAAAAATATTAAAAATTAATTAATTAATAATATTTAATGATAAAAAACTTAATAATTAAATAAAATAAAATAAGTAAAATAAATAAGATAAAAAAGGTAAATATATAAAAAAAGAAATTGATAAATAAGTAATTTTTGAGTTAATTAAGGAGTAGGGCGGGAGTGAGAATATGGGAGGGGGTGGAAAAAACAATTTGCTTAATATATATTCAAAATTTTAATATGTTTAAAACATTGTTATTATATGTATACCTCTTACAAACATCTTAAATTTATACAAGAACAACCTAACAAACAAATTTGATACCACCTTTAACTAAGTATACAATTTTTTTTTATTATTACAATTTGGGTGATATTGTCAAGATAAGTAAAATAAATTATGATTCTCTCTTCTAGTCTAGCGGCAAAAGAATGTGGATATCCCATGTCTCGAGCCTCTCTTAGAAATCCTGGGTTCGAGTCCGTCAGACGATTATGTGCTTAACCCGCGGGGAGTAGTGGCACTCCGTACTAGAAGCGGAACCCCCGTTAAAAAAATATATTTAATTTCTTAAGTGAGACTTTTATGATTTAAATTAGTAGGTGAACTAATTATATACTTTGGTTATACTCTTAATTTGTAGCTTTAAATTTGCTAGATAAAAATGATCAATTATAACTATATAATTTTTTTTGATGCATCTCTTATCGGCTATGAAGGGGGTCAGTACGGAAATCTAAATCTAGAATTTTAGATGTGCTTGAAACCTTTTGATTCGGAATGATACCTTTTGTTTTCTTGCTTGTATTGGGGAAATTCATCTAGTCTTAAATTAAATGTTTGTGACAAACTATTTTGAGTTGTTTGAACTTTTTTGGTTTTATTTGGATGAAGTTAATAATTCTAAAATTTAAGGAAAAACTGTCTTCATTTTATAATTCTAAAATTTAAGGAAAAACTGTCTTCATTTTCGGGATTGATCCTTCTTGTGTTGATTTATGGTCTCGGATTGACACTCATTTGAGATCCGATATGGTAAATAATTTTTGCTTGTGTTTAGATTTTATGAGGAGGAGAACGTACATCTGTGTTTGGAAAAGTTGGTATGATGTTTTTTTTTTTTGTTTTTGGCTAAGGTTATTAAAGACTTGTGCATTAATATAAAGTAGTAATTTTCTTAATTTTTAAACACAAAATTGAAAACTTCTAAGTTTGAGTGTTTAATAAAAAGTAATTTTAATAAAGAATTACTAACTTAAATAGACTTTGTACTACCGTAATCATACGAGGTTAACACTTATTTAGAAGTGAGAAAGTGCAAGAATTGAATGAGTAAAGGACTAGAGAGCCAACAAATTTGGATTTAATGAGTTTTTTTTAAAGAGAAAAATATGTCGAAAATAAAAAAATAATTAATAACTTTTATATTTAATTTTTTATTCTTTTTTTTTTATATATTTTTTTTATATATTTTTATAATTTAATATATATATATATATTTATAAATATAATATATATTTATATATTATTGTTAATTTAATTTTTTCATTCTTTTTATTATTATTAATCTCAAAATACATTAAGTCTTATATAATTAAATAATATTTTTTTCATAGTAAACATAACTTTATATAGTTTTAAGAATATTAAAAATAAAATATAATTTAAAATAATATAATCTAGTAATAAATAATTTGTGAAACATAATAAATCAAATGTTTTTTCTTACATTTGGAACTATTTTTTCTTACAATTTATAATTTGATATATATATATATTAAATAATAATAGAAGAAAGAGATAAATAAGAAATAAAAATAAAGAGAAAAACAAAAATGACAGAGAATTGAACAAGTTACATTTTACACATCTTACAAATATGATACATAAACATTTTATTTTTATTTTAGATGGCATGTCACCATCATTTTTTTCTTTTTAATATTTTATTATATATAAAAAAATGCATTTATATATTTCTCTTTAATTTTTATTATTAAATTAATATAAATAATATTTTATAATTATTAAAATATTATATACCATATATATAAATATTTGTTAATTATATATATATATATATATATATATATAAAGAATTAAAAACACACCTACTCAATTTATAAATTTAAAAAATAATTATTTTTAATAAATAAAATTAAAATAATTAAAATCAAAAGTAAAATATAATTAAATAATGAATTGAATTAATTATTATAATAATTAAATCCTGAAATAATTAAGAAGTATGGGCTAAAGAAAAAAAATAAAATAATTTGGGATAAATGTTTTATCATTTTGTCTCAAATTAATTTAAAAACAATTTCAAAAGGGATTAAAATAAATAATTTAGGATAAATATTGTATCCATTTTATCCCAAATAAATTATTTAACTAACCCAAAAGTATACAAAAATAAAATAAATTGGAAAAATATGTCATATTTATTTTAAATATTTTGTATATTTTTAAAGATTTAAAAACAAAACCAAAAGGGTTAAAAAAATCAATTTCAAATAAACCCTTAAGGTAAAAAAATAAATTTGGGTTTTTTCGTTTGGGGTCGAGATTCCTCGATCCTAGGTTAGACCTTTCAGTCGGAAGTCTCAGTCGGACCTCTCGATCCTGGGTGGAAGCCATCGGTCCTAGGATAAGAAGTTTTCGGTCCTAAGTTTGACTTCTCGGTAGGACCTCTTGGTCCTAGGTGGAAGCCATCGGTCCTAGGTTCAGGAGTTCTTTGTCCTAGGTTTGACCACTCGGATCTAAATGAAGAACATCAGTCGGACCTGTCGGTCATATATTAAAGTTTTCTTGGTCGAACCTACCGGTCCTTAAGAATATCAAAATAGCAAGTTTTAAAATTTTGATGGAAGATTGGATTTTTCGAACCAAGGGTCTGGGTTGCATCACAAAGCTCCCATGAACATTTAAAACATTACCCCAATGTATCAATCGACCTGGGTGATGATCAATTTATTCAAAACAGTTTGTAACTAAAACTTAGGTTTTTGGTTTTATACTTGTTTGGAGGTGAAAGGAGATAACCAACAACTTCATTATACCTCATATATTTGATTGATAATAAAACAAGAACATTGTCTGTATGTTTGATTGGACCAATTTAAGAACTCAAAATTTTCAATTATTTTGAAAATCTTGATTTTGATCAAACATGATAGTGATGAATCAAACATGATCTAAATAGTTTCTCAACATCATCACAATCATGTTGGGAAGCTTTCTCGGCTATGATTCATAAATATTATCCCAAGACCAACAAACTCGTTTTTTTTTTATTTTTTAAATTCAAATTTGGGTTTTTACTTTTAAGACCGAATGATAGGTTCTAGCTTTCACAAAAAGCTCATAAATCATCATAAGATGGTTTTACAATAATCAAATTTAAGAAGTAGACATCATACAATTTTATAAAAGTTGAAGTATAAAAATTTCAATTTCAAAGTAGAAATATGAATTAAAGGATGATTGGAGGCTTATTAGTGTTGGAAAACACTCCTTAGACCTTAGGAAAGCTTTTGGGATGCCTGGATCCAAACTTATAGCCTTATACAGAAAATTCAAAAAATCTGAAGCTTTGAGCTTGAATGACGTATTTTTGATTTCTTTTGATCCAAGGCTGTATCCCCCAAATCTGACCGACTTAAAACGATCTATAAAATACAAGAAAATAAGAACACAAGAAGTCACATATTTAGTGGTTCACTCAAATGAGCTATGTCCACTTTAGCCGCCACCAGATTTCACTATAAAGAAGAAAAAATATAGAGTTTTTGACTCACACTTTATCTATCTAGAATTTTGTCTTATCCAATATAAACCCATAATAATAACATATTTATAGGGTAACCATTCAAGTAATAAAACTTAAATAACTCTTGGTCAGGCTCAAGCCCAAATCCAAATCCAATTACAAACTAATAAACTTTAATTAATTTTTGTAGAGTTTATTATAAGTGTAGACTTCATAACTCAATTATCTCCCACTTGGATACTAACTTCATCATCTCTCGATTGGTGACGGCTTTCCATCCGGTGTCTTGACGAAGAAGACCAACTGAAGTTGCACACAACTTTAGTTTCTCACTTGTCACAACTTTTGTCAGCATATCAGCTAGATTCTCACTCCTGGGAATTTTCTCAAGAGATAACACTTCATCTACTAAAGTTGATCGGATGAAATGATAACGAATTTATATATGTTTCGTCCTACCATAGTGAACATGATTCTTTTCCAAATGAATGACACTCTGACTTTCGCATCGCAATATAATTCTCTCATAGTCTTGACCTAATTCTCGCAAAAAGGGTTACAATCACATCATCTCTTTAGAAACCTCTATCACAGCAACATACTCTGTCTCACAACTAAAAAGAGCAAAAATCTTCTGCAGTTTTGAAACCCAAATAATTGTAGTACTTCCTAGAGTATAAATGTACCCTCTTGTACTCTTCCTACTATCAACATCACCACCATTTTCAGCATCAACATATCTTTTCAAACCCTTATTAGACTTTCAAAAGGACAAAGAGAGACCCAAACTTCCTCTTAAGTATCGTAGTATCTACTTTACTACTTCCCAATGTTGTTTACCTGGGCTGCTCATCAATCTGTTAATAACTCTTACTACATGTTCTATGTCTGGTCTTGTGCAAATAATCGCATACATAATACAATCAATGACCGAGGCATATGGAACGATGTCCATGTAATTTTTCTCATCCTCTGTTAAAGACAATTGATCTTTAGATAGTCTGAAGTGAATAGCTAAGGGGGTAGTAACTGGTTTTTGCATCATACAAGTTGAATATGCTAAGAACTTTCTTCACATATTCTTGTTGTGAAAGCTTGAGAACTTCTTTATCCATGAAAATTCTTATCCCAAGGATTTTTTTTGCAGCACCCAAATTCTATTACAAACTTTTCAGACAACTTTTTCTTTAACTTGTTAATTTCATACATGTTTGCTCTAGCAATCAACATGTTATTAACGTAGAGGAGCAGAATAAAGTGCGATTTATCAAACCTCTTGATATAGAAGCAATGATAAGCTTCACACCTTAAAAAATTGTTACTTTTGATGAAGCTATTGAACTTCTTGTACCATTTCCTTGGAGCCTACTTCTTGTACCATTTCTTTGGAGCCTATTTCAAAACTTACACACAAGCTCATCTTTTCCTTGGATTTCAAAGCCTTGTGGTTGTTGCATGTAAATCTCTTTATCTAAATCAACATGAAGAAAAACATCTTTGACATCCATTTGTTGAAGGTGAAAGTCTTCTTCAACAACCAAACTTAAAATAGTTCTGATTGTAATCAATTTGACCATTGGAGAGAAGATCGCATTGTAGTCAATACATTATTTCTCTTGAAATCCTTTTATAACCAAACTTGCCTTGTACCTCATGGTTTTATCATGTTCTTTTTAATCCTAAAGATCCATTTCTTGTGAAGTACTTTCTTTCCTTTAGGTATCTTAGTGAGCTCCCAAATCTGATTCGACGTCAAAGAGTCCATCTTATCTTTCATTTTAGAATCTCACTTAACTGATTCATAAGATTGTATTGCTTCCTCGTAGCATTTAGTTCGCCTCTATCTATCAACAATATATAATTTAGAAATTGGGATCACCTCTCGGTTGATTTTCGATTTCTTGACAATCTTATCAGCTGTATAACTGGTGTTTGCTAATTTCCCTCTAGGGCCAAGTTCTCAACAATTTCATCTTCAACAACACATTGATCTTCTTCGACTTGGAAGCGCGTTTACATCAAATATAGATAACTACTATTAAGTTGACACTCTTTTTCGGAAAGAGGAGTTGTTTGACAGATTGTATATATTCACTTGAAAAATCTCTCAAATTGACTGTACCAGTCTCTTCCAGTTTGAAATCACCATCTAATGTCTTCCCAACATAATCTTTGTAGAGAATCTGTTCATTGAAGATAACTTTTCTGCTATGAATGATCTTACGATATTGATTATCCTAGAAATGATAATAAAACTCGATATCAAACCATTGAATTTTTTTTATTAGAATTTGGATCAAGCTTACTCCTATCACATTCATTAATATGAACATATGATAAACAACCAAACACTTTAAAATAAGAAATGTTTACCTTATTATTGCTCCAGACTTCTTTATGAATTCTGAATTCAAGAGGAACAAAGAGTCCTCTATTTATCAAGTAGGCATCAGTGTTGATAGCTTCTGCCCAGAAGGTTTTAGGAAGCCTACATGCAATTTATGCTTCTAGCACGCTCGTTCAATGTTCAATTCATCCGTTCAGCTTCTCTATTCTCTTGAGGCGTTCGGGGAACCGTCTTCACCATACTGATCCCATTCATAACACAATACTCTCTGAAATCTGAATTGATGTATTCACCTCTATTTTCGACTCTCAAACACTTAACCTTCTTGTTTATTTCATTTTCAACCAAAGCCTTCCATTTCTTGAAAATAACAAATACTTCAGACTTGTGTGCTTCATAAAGTAAACTCATAGTTTTTTCTTGTCGAATCATTTATAAAAGTCACGTAGTAGTATGATCCTCCAATAGAAGAAACATGTGTAGGTCCCCACACATAAGTGTACCAACTCTAGCCTTTCTTTTTTGAGCTCCTTCCCAATCTTTAAGAAACTCACCCATTTTATTTTCTAAGAACGCATATTTTGTATAACTGATGTTCAACAAACTTCATTTCTGGAATCTAACCATTCTTCAAAAGAATTTTCATCCATTTTTCGCTCATATGGCCCAACCTGCAATGCCACAACTCACTATTTTTGAGTCATCAACTACATCAACAATTATTTTTCTAGAAGTTGAAGTCGTGTATAACGTTCTAGTTTTGTGACCTAGGAGCAACGACTATTACTCTTTTAGTCACCTTCCACGCAAAATTTCTACAACTGAAATTATGACCTTCTTCATCAAGTTGTGTAACAAAAATCAGATTGCACATTAAACATGGAATGTGTCTCACCTTATTAATCTTCCAAACATAACCATATTCCATCTTCAATTTGATATCCCCATGCCAACAATATCCAGTGGCTCACCATCTGCGAGATAAACTTTCCCACAATTTTTAGCCACATAATTCTCCATTAATTCTTTATGGGAAGTGGTGTGGAAAGACACAACTAAATCCAAAACTCATGAATTTATCGGGCTATCAACAGATAGAAGCAACGCATCTGTGACAATTTATGTAACTGTGTTGACTGCATCATTTTTATCATCACTGTTTCTCTTCGGTGCTTTACAGTTTCTCTTCAAGTGACCATACTTACCACAATTCGAGCAATCAAATGTCCGTCCAGACTTAGACTGACTCCTCCTATTCCTCGACATATATATGCTATTATCATGGTTGATATTTCTATCATTATCTTTACCCCTGTTTTCAAAATTCATAATAGAACTTTTAAACGTTTCACCAGAATCAATTTTACGAATCTTTTCAACAAGAATTCGATCTCTAACTTTAATAAATTTCAATTTAGAAGTTCCAACAAAGTTACTAATTTCTACCCTCACAGGTTCTCAACTATTTGGTAGAGATACTAACAAAATCAGGGCACTAACTTTGTCCCCAAAATCAATCTCAACAGATAGTAGTTGATTCACAATTATATTGATTTTTTTCAAATTAGTAGTTATAGAAGTACCATCAACCATTCTTAAGTAAAATAGTCTCTTCATTAAATGTACCTTGTTGTTAGCAGACGGTTTCTCGTACATAACAGAAAGAGCTTCCATTAGACTCATGGTGGTCTTCTCCTTTGTTACATTGTGAGCCATTGTCTTGGCTAGCGTCAATCGACAACTCTCAAAATATGTATATCAAGGAGTTTCCATTCAGCTTCATCCATCTCCTCTAGTTTCTCACTTAAAGGAACATGAAGCTTCTTTCTATAGAGATAATCCTCAATCTGCATCCTCCAGAATGCATATTATGTTCCATCAAATCTTCCAATCTAGTGTCATATACTATTTTCGTTTTCCATCGTTTTTAATGATTCAACCTAGTCTAGCAACTCTAATAGCAGTTGTTAGGATTTGGATCCCCAAATCTGACCTACTTAAACAATATATAAAACGCAAGAAAAGAAGAACACAAGAAGACACACATTTATAGTGGTTCATTCAAATGAGCTACGTCCACTTCAGCCGCCACCAGATTTCACTATGAAGAAAAAAAAATATAGAGTTTTTTCCTCACACTATATCTCTATAGAATTTTGTCTTATCCAATATAAACCATTAATAATAACATATTTATAAGATAAAATTTAGGTTATAAAACATAAATAACTCTTGGTCAGGCCTAAGCCCAAATCCAATTACAAACCCCGTAAACTCTAATTAACTTTTGTAGAGTTTATTATAAGTGTAGGATCCATAACTCGACAAGGGCTTGAGATGTTATCTCTTGCCTTCAGAAGTGTTGAGGGAGACTGTTTATAACCTTTCTAAGTCGGTGGAGACTTCAAGTGGATTGAATCATCCAAAAGCCATTAATGACGTTTTCTCTGTTCTTCATCCCCCTTGCTGGAATAAGGATGAATTTTCCCTAGTGATGTAGGAGAAATGATCACCGTGGTAAGGTGATCATTTCACCTTTTGAATCAGCTGATTTGGTTGACGGTTGAGAAAGTTCCATTTTTGGAAAATCAAAAGATGAGACATCATCTTTATCTTTCTAGCGTCGCGATGAAGATGACGGCGGCGGTTGAATGACGTCGTTTCATGCGCATTTGACGATCGTGGGGAGTTCCGTTAGCGGTCTGTCAAGACTTGGGTGTTCTGTTGCGTTTTGATGGACGAAGATAACTTCCGCGTTAACTGATTGGATGTGGCGCGGGCGAGAGTTCCCTCCGATGCAATAGGCTACACAACCATTCTAGGAGCGTTGTATGACAATTAAATGTTCATCCGATGGTTCTGGTCCTTGCTGCAGCCGAATTTCGTGATTTCAATTACACATATTACAAATTTTATTTTTTATTTTAAAGATTTAGGGTTTGTTTGAAATTAATTTTTCATTTTACCATTTTGACTTTAATTTTAATCTTTTTTAAATACACAAATTTTTAAAATAAATATTACAAATATTATGTCAATTTATTTTATTTTATTTTTGTATATTTTAGGGATAAATAGATAATTTTGGGGATGAAATGGGTACCTCATTTCATCCTAAATTATTTATTTTAATCCATATATTTTTTATAAAATTATTTTAGGATAAAATAAATACAACATTTATCCAAAATAATATTTTTTTTTTAGCTATTTTCATTAATTAATTAAGCTTTAATTATCACAATAATTAATCTAATTAATTGTTTCATTGGGTTTTTTGGCCATTAGGTTAATTGTTTTAATTTTATTTATTAAAAAATAAATTAAAATAATTATTTTAATTTTATAAATTGGATATATAGATTTTTAGTTTTTACGGACATTGTTGTTCTTTGTTGTGGGATCAATTGGAGCTTTACTCTGAGTCATTTGTAATGTTTTGGAGCCCCATTCCTCACCTACAAACACTTGCATTTTCTACATAGTTTTAGAATATTGTATTATGACAATAATGTAGATGCATGTTTGTAGAGACAAATTGATACCAAACTAGACACATGTTTATGCTTTGAATTTATACTTAGATGCATGTATTCAAACGTAATAAATAAATAAGGTATAAAATATTATATTTCTAAATGATCAAAAGTTTAAAATAGAGATCGTAATGTGACGGGCACATGAAACATAAAGTCAATACCCTTTTTCACGTGTAATTAAACACCAAACCAAGAATATAATCTCTAAAATGTGCTTGAACACACAATTTTTTTTTTATAGTTCTCGAGAAGTAAAGTAAATGACACTTCTAGAAAAGTCAAAGCTAATTCAAAATTAAACATTTTAAACGAGCTATAATCATGCAAATCATTTTGGTTACTCGTGTTACGCGGTATTCTTGAAGGACGAGATTTGGACGTTACACATATATATATATATATTAAATAATTTTTAAAAAAATTAAATAAAATATAAATTTCATTGTATTATTTTTTTAAATAGAAACATTTGAACTTGTAATAAAAAATACTAAAAAAAAGTATTGTAAAAAAGAGAGGATACATTTAACTAAATAATAATAAAATATATGAAGGATATTTAAATAAATTCAAAAATTTTGAACTTATTTTTTTGCATAAGATTATTTCATATCTAGTTTGTATAAATATTATGTTTAACATGATAATCAGGTAACATATTAGTTTTATTTAAACATAAAAAATACAATTATCTTTAAATAATAATTTAACTAAAAAAAATCCAAAATAATCACTTAAAAAAAGATCATAAACAAAAAAACATTTAATAGTCACATGTGCTACACAAGTGGCTGTTCTTTCTCACAAATATTGACTTGAAATCCACCAAGCATATGAGCCGTCAAAAGTGGAACAAAGATCGGAATTTTCTTTTGCGCCGCCGCCGGAAAAACCTCAAACCGTCTCAAGATAGACGCCGCCACATACTTCATCTGTATAAACGCCATCTCCTTCCCTAAACAAACTCTAGGACCGGCCTGAAAAATAGGATACACATAAGGGCTAACCTTCTTCATTTCTCCACCATTCGGTTCAACAAACCACCGGTCTGGTCTAAACTCCAACCGGTCTTTGCCCCACAACTCTTCCATTCTCCCCATTCCATAAGGAAAATAAGTCACCCTATCCCCTTTATAAACCACCGTCCCGTCCGGCAACAAATCACGGTCTCCGGCGTGCTTTGAATCCCACGCCACCGGCGGATAAAGCCTCATAGTTTCACACAAACACGCCTTAAGAAAATCCATATTCTTAATATCTTCGAAATCCATATTCTTCTTCTTCTCCGCCGACGCCGACGACAACTCACGAACGATCCCAGTTTCCACGTCGCGATGACACGTCAACAGCCAAAACAGCCACGTAAGTGCGGCCGACGTGGTATCCTTTCCTGCCATGAGAAAACTTATGGCCATATCCCTCGCCATGTCATCATCCATACCGGCGTCAAGCATTCTCGACAACAGATCGTTCCTATCTCCTCCGGCGAGTTTCTCTCTCTTCCTCTTCTGAATAATCTCGTTGATGCTGACGTGAATAGCTCCGACTGAATCTCTCAAATTTCTTTCTGTCCCCATGTTTAACAATTTCTTGATTTTCCAAATTATCTGAATAGGGGCGGCGCCGCGGATAGCACTTGAAGCCGCCGCGTTATCAAATGAAACTAAAAGCGGCGGCGGCGGATTGGAGAGATCCAGACAATCCGGGTCGAACCCGAGTGAGACCCGACAAATTATGTCGAAACCCAATCTGGTCATTAATTCTTGGAAATCAATAACTTGCCCTGTTTTCGCAGTGGAGATTAGATACGGAATAAGCCGGTTCTCAATTTCGTCTTCTAGAACTTTAAAGACGAATTCTTTCAACGTCTTGGCGCTGAAATCATGACTTGCTAACTTACGTTGGGAGCTCCAGAGCTTCCCGTCGGCGTTAAAGATTCCTGTGCCGAGAAAATCGCCGAGAATCTCAGTAAATTTATGGCCTTTTGGGTAGTTATGGAAATTTGATTTGAGAATGTATTCGACGTTTTGAGGGTTTGCGGTTATTATTGTACGACATGAGCCTAGACGGGTGATGACGATGGTGTTTGACGGGGAGATTGATAAAAGGTCAGTATACCAGTGGAGGAGACGGCGGCGGTTATGGTAGAATGAGATGATACATCCAATGATTGGGTACGTTGGAGGACCAAATTTGATTCGAGGAGTTTTGTAATGGTGTTGGATAATAAGAAAGAGGAGAGGGAGAAGGGAGGTTAGAGAGAGAATTGTGGTAAGAACTGAGAAAGACATTTTTTGTGTTGTTTATGGATGGAGTTGAGAGGAAGAAGATGATGATGATAAGTATAAATAGAGAGAAAAGGAACAATTTTTTCACGTTTTAATCATCTATTAAAATCGCAAACTATAAACGCATGGGCATGGCGGCATGAGTGTCCAAAGCCGCTTTCGTAATCGCTATGGTCCTGGCCATTAGTTTGAGAAAGCTTTTATTTTATTTATTTAAGAGTGGAATACTCAAATCTGTATAAGAACCGACCAAAACAAATAATTTGAATAACATGTTGGTCGGAGTATGGATTATTAAAAGATAATGTTAAATAAACGGGAAGAATGCAAATTTTATCATTAAATTATAATGAATTATTCACGTATATAACTGAACTCATTTTTGTTCGTTCATACCGCTATAGTTGATCAGCTTAATGTTCATATATATCATTTGTTAATAAAAACATTCAAATCCGTTATGTTTCCTCACCGTTAAAATATTACACATGTGATTGACATGTCATTTTTTAAAAATTAATATATATTATAAATTTATTTTTATTCATAATCCTAAATAATAAACACTTACATTTTAGATGCATTAACCAAACTTAGACATTTTGAAAAAATTAACAATAATTCTTTTTTTTTTCAAATTAATATATTTTCAACATTTATTTTTATTAACATTCTTAAATAATAAAATAAATCACTTTTAACTTTCTCATATTCTTGTTACCCTAATTCACTAAGTAGTCAATAAATAAACTAAAAAAACATACATAAATAACATTAATAAAAATCCATATAATATCATAAATTATATAGTAGCAAAATCCATCATTACATACATCCTAAATTCAAAATACTATATTCATTAGATACATCTATTCATACATTTACCCAAATTCATAATACTGTATTCATTACATACATCTACTCAAATTTAAAAATCTACCTCCTTATAAAAACTTCATATATTAAAACTTACATATTCACTTAGTAAGTTTGTATTTTCCAAACAATTTTCTTTTTGTTCAATGATTGCATCTTGTAGTTGTCTAGTTGAAATTGTCTGTGTACCTCTCCACATGAAGCCTAGTGGCCTTATACCATGTTGTAATTGAGTGACACCAATAATAATTTGGTTCACTTGCACCTCTACTTCCACCAATTTCTATATCTTTATCTCCACCAATTCTTGCATCTTCACATGAATGTGTAACTACTTCAGTACATGTACATTTTAATTTAATGATTGATAAAAAAAATTATTATTTTAAAATATACAAACGTAAAATAATATCGTAAGATATAAGTTTCTTAATATTATCCAAAATATTATGAAGTACACTAGAGAATTCTCCTTGTGAGGATTGCCTTTGTGAGAATGGTTGTTGTGAGGATTGACCTTGTGAGAATGATCTTTGTGAGGATTCTCCTTGTGAGAATGGTCTTTGTGAGGATTGACATTGTGAGAATGGTCCTTGTGAGGGTTGTCCTTGTGACCATGGTGGTTGTGGGACTTGTCTTTGCAAAGATTGTCCTTGTGTGTATGTGTCTGCACCATCAAATTCTATCATTTAGACATTAAACTTTTTTAAATTAATATTTACACATTAAATTACGTAAATCGTTGCTTGGAGGAGCATTGACAATTCCACCACTAGCTATAGTATTGCATCCTTATAAACCAATAGGCCTTATATAGTCAACTTATAATCATTCCATCATCAACTTATTTAAGAGGTTGTCATATACTGTTCTTATAAAAACAAGGCTTCTTTATGTAATTAGGAGAACCCAAATTCATTCAGTGATTAGCCATTGTTTATAAGTGAAAGTATTTGGATAATTAATTCAAAGCAACAAAACATGACATTATTCAAAGTTTGGATATCATAACAATTCTTATCCTACACAAACCATGAACAACATAAGACAATTAATTCAATTGAATTCATATAACCAACTATCGTGGACGACGTTAAAGGAAAAGATCATGAATGGAGTAAAAGAACTTGAGATCATCGATCTATTCCCTTAATCACACATAAGCATCAAGGACATGGACATGAGAATTAACTAATAAAAAATTATCACATTTAATAGAAACCTGATGATAATCAAAAGTTTATCACACTATTACCAAATTCTTATCAATATATAGCAGCAGAAGTCAATGCTACATCTAGTAGCTACTTTCAAGGCTCCACTTCAGTAATTATATGTTGACGTTGGAACAGATTTCACTTCATAAAATGGTAAGTAAATGATATCCTGATAATGCATTTTTGTTGATAGGATAAACCCTAATCAATTAGATAGATTCACCTTTCTAAAACAGGACATTAAACTATCAAATATTTTATCATTTGAGGCTATTTAGTTTTTCTATTTTAATTGACGTGACTTTATATGTTTGAAACATGACTTCATCTCTCTTCTCCTCCACATTCTCCATCGAGAGAGCTTCATCTTCTCCTCCACATTCTCCATTGAGAGAGCTTCATCTTCTCCTCCATCACAACCCCATTTTCTTCTTCCATCTTCTTCTTTACATCACCACCCTACATCTCGTTCGATCGACGAAGAGCTTGTCCGCTAGTCCGCGACGTTAGACCTCTATCCTTTTATCGACCTAGCTTAGTCACTCCTTTCTCGATCGATGAATCTTCATATTGCGAATTCGATCGATGGTGGCTCGATTCAGGTATTTAAATTTTATTACTTTAATTTATCACACTAGTGGAAAAATAGGCTTCCGTAACGAAGCTTATTAACGGCGTTCGAATGCCCTTACTGATACTTTTTTTAGTAACGGTTTATTATAACCGATACTGTTATGAAGGTATCAATAAAGGCTATATAATACCGTTACTATTATAAATATTCAGTAACGGACATAATGAATCACCGTTACAAATAATAGCTTCTTAAAAGTTTTTTTTGGAATTAAGGGTATCAATAACGGTTATTGTTAAAACCGTTACTAATATGACTTCACTTTAAATTTTGTTCAAGGAATATTAGTAACGGTTTTGGAGAGAAACCATTACTGAAAGTATATTGGTAACGATTTTAAGAATAACGGTTACTAATATGCCTTCAATTTGAAATTTTACTCAAGGAATATCAGTAACAGTTTTGGAGGGAAACCGTAACTTAAAGTGTATTAGTAACGGTTTTGAGAATAACCGTTATGGATATGTCTTCAATTTAAACTTTTGCTCAAGGAATATCAGTAACGGTTTTGGAGGGAAACCGTTACTGAAAGTATATTGGTAACGATTTTGAGGATAACCATTACTAATACGCGCCATGTCGTTTCGTCTTCACAAGGGGTATCAGTAACGATTTTTAGTATAACCGTTACTGATATGACTTCAGTTTAAATTTTTTGAAGGTTTATTTGTAATGGTTTCCCTTCAAAACCGTTACTAATATAGTACTAGTAACGATTATTTTGAAAATCATTACTAATACGTGCCCTGTCGTTTCATCTTTACAAGAGGTATCAGTAACGGTTCTTGAGAAAACCGTTACTGATATCGATTTAACATCAGTAATGGTTTATCTAAATCGTTACTAAGACTCTAATAAAACGCGAGAGCGCGCCGCCCTCTTTCTTTTTTCCTTCTTTCTTTCTTCTCTTTTCTCCGCGCTCCCGTTTTCTTCTTCTCCGCCACATGTCTGTTGAAGTCGTCACCGGTAGAAGACGTCGATCATCCGCAATCAAGTAAGTTTTCTTCTTCTTTTCTCTATTCCACCTCCTGTTCAAGCCTCCTACCGGTTGAATGCGATCTCCTCCGCCGCCCGTTCAAGCCCCTACAATCAATTAGGTAAGTTCATCTATTTCTTTCATTATCTTCTTTCAATCAATTTCTAATACTCTTTTTTGCAGAAATTTCAATTCCCCTGCTGGTTGTATCAGCTCTCCTCTACCGCCCGTTTAAGGTTCCTGCAATTAGGTAACTTCTTTATTTCTTTTTCAAATATGTTTTCAATATATTCTTTTTCCGGATTTTTCTACACGTGAAGAAGAATCTGTACATTCTAATTATTGGAATCTATTCTAGCTTAGTCTTGAAACTAGGGACTTTTGTGTACAATGTAGCCAATATAAGTGGAATCATATACTAGTATCATTTATTGTTAAACCTGCAATAGTAAGAAAGATTTTTTATTGTTTAGATGGAGTCAATATCAACCCTTAAGTTGTAAATTTTGTATCATATTTATTTATCTACATTGTGGCTATATATAGTTAAATGAAGCTATAGAGATATGTTTGAGAGTGATACAAATTTCAAATAATTTGTTTCAAATATTGTTTAAATACCCCTTTTACTCGGCAAAAGAAAAGAAAACTTCTCTTCGGTTCTTTTGTTCGGTTCTTTTGATTGAAAAAGATTGTGTTTGAGTTCTTTGATTCACTTTTCTTATTTGAAGTTTGAAGGTTCTCTTTCGCTGATTGAATTTGTTGTTGTTGTTGTCGTCGTTGTCTTTCGTCGATATACTGGTTAGTCATCAAATTCCTTTAATTAGATTAATTGATTAGTTAGATTAATGTATTATTTGTATTTTAGGTTATTGCATTAATGAATTATTTGTATGTTAGGTTAGTGCATTATTGTTAGATTAGTTAGATTGTTATATTATTTGATGTTAGGTTAAATTATATATTGGATTGGTTGTTAATTGTATTTGAGATTAAGTTAGATTATTTGAATGTTAGATTATTAGAATGTTAGATTATTGGATTGTTAGATTAATGAATTATTTGTATGTTAGATTATTGCATTATTGGATTATTTGTATGTTAGGTTATTGCTTTATTGGATTATTGAATTGTTAGATTATTGAATTGTATGTTGATTAGGTTATGATAGTTTATTGAATTATATATTAAATAATTAGACTAGTTAGGTTTATGGTTAATTTAAAAATAAAAAACTTTATTTGACATAATAATATTTTGTCTAGTCCTAATGGTAGTCCCAGACAAAACATGGATGACTATACTTCGTACCGATCCAAAATATATTGAGGGGGTTGACAAATTCATAGAATTTGCTGAAAGATTTATGGGTAAATAGTCTATTGCATGTCCTTGTGTAAGGTGTGCAAATCGAGTGTATGAGAATAAGACCGTCGTTAGATCTCATCTGGTTGTATTATACATAAGACAAAATTATGGTTTTTGGTATTTTCACGGTGAAAAGAGAATTGAATGTCAGAATGTAAATGTTGTTAGTGAGAATGTAGAGGAAGATGAGTTTGAAGACGAACCGATCAATATAGCACCAAATAACGAGAGTTATATCATGGAAGACGAACCTGTTGACGTTTGTGAGGATAATCTAATAGAAGATATTATTTGAAAGGATCGGTGACACCAATAGAGATGGGGGTCTAACTATTAATGACAACTTCTATAACACGGTTTGATAGAAATCCTATTAAGGATTTATATCACTTTTTATTCTTCACAAACCCTTGAAAACTCTTGAAGCGATTAAAGTGCGGAAACGTTTGCTCAGGTTTGAAACTAAGAACCAGTTCGAAAAGTTAACACAGAATGAAAAAGACACAACAGGTTGTTTAGGGATGTTCGAAGCAAACTCTCCTACATCACCCCTTCTTCCAACCACCGAAAGGATTCACTATACATTCTTTGAATCAAATACAATTTTCTTGCTAGCTAATTGTTGAACAGAACAAACTATGTTCAACTTACAGAATGTTTTAGAATATCAATCAGCTAGACAATGCTTTGATTCTATCTCTCACTTGAATGTGATGTACAAAATTAGTAAGTAAGAAAGCAATTAGTAAGATGGTGTGTGAGATTGGTTGCTCGTCCGTTGTCCTTGAAAATCTTTAAATAAAAGATAGGTACCAACGGTCGAATCTTCTGCATTGAAACGTGACAAAACCCATTGGAAAGCCTCCATAGTACACAAGTACAACAGAATCTGTGCACAAAGATCGTGGTCGTACCAATCTAGTAGTGCGCCAGATATTCTTTTAGAATTGTCCTACAAGGAACAAGTAGTGGAAAGAATATTTAATTACGTGGCATTCATTCATTGGATGCAATTGGTTGTCGTACTGTTCTACATGGATAAGTGGAGCAGGAGTAGCGAACATGTAGTTGATCGTGGGTAGACGGATGATGACTTCAAGCAACTGCTGAAGCGAGGCATTGGACGTGCTCCATTAGACTGCCAAGTCTAAGGAAATTAGACGTCCTACGTCTAATAATTGGATCCATTAGACCACCAAGTCTAATGGAGTTAGACGGAACGTCTAACTACGTGTCACTTCAGACTAGTCTAAAGGAGTTAGACGTTAGCGTCTAACTTTCATCTGTTAGACTACACGTTTAACTACGTATCCGTTAGACCGCACGTCTAACTATGTATTTGTTAGATCGCACGTCTAACTACGTATCTGTTAGAACACACGTCTAACTACATACCCGTTAGACCGCACGTCTAACTACGTATCCGTTAGACCGCACGTCTAACTACGTATCCATTAGACCGCACGTCTAACTACGTATCCGTTAGACCGCACGTCTAACTACGTATCCGTTAGACCGCACGTCTAACTACGTATCCGTTAGACCGCACGTCTAACTACGTATCCGTTAGACTGCACGTCTAACTACGTATCCGTTAGAATGCGCGTCTAACTACGTATCCGTTAGAATGCGCGTCTAACGACGTCTCCGTTAGAATGCACGTCTAACGACGTATCCGTTAGAATTCACGTCTAACGACGTATCCGTTAGAATGCACGTCTAACGACGTATCCGTTAAAATGCACGTCTAACGACGTATTCGTTAGAATGCACGTCTAACTACATATCTGTTAGAATGCACGTCTAACTACGTATCCGTTAGAATGCACATCTAACGACGTATCTGTTAGAATGCACGTCTGACGACGTATCTGTTAGAATGCACGTCTAACGACGTATCTGTTAGAATGCACGTCTAACGACGTATCTGTTAGAATAAACGTCTAACTACGTATCTATTAAAATGCACGTCTAACTACGTATCCGTTAGACCGCACGTCTAACTACGTATCCGTTAGACCGCACGTCTAACTACGTATCCGTTAGACCGCACGTCTAACTACGTATCCGTTAGACCGCACGTCTAACTACGTATCCGTTAGACCGCACGTCTAACTACGTATCCGTTAGAATGCGCGTCTAACTACGTATCCGTTAGAATGCGCGTCTAACGACGTCTCCGTTAGAATGCGCGTCTAACGACGTATCCGTTAGAATTCACGTCTAACGACGTATCCGTTAGAATGCACGTCTAACGACGTATCCGTTAAAATGCACATCTAACGACGTATTCGTTAGAATGCACGTCTAACTACATATCTGTTAAAATGCACGTCTAACTACGTATCTGTTAGAATGCACATCTAACGACGTATCTGTTAGAATGCACGTCTGACGACGTATCTGTTAGAATGCACGTCTAACGACGTATCTGTTAGAATGCACGTCTAACGACGTATCTGTCAGAATGCACGTCTAACGACGTATCTGTTAGAATAAACGTCTAACTACGTATCTATTAAAATGCACGTCTAACTACGTATCCGTTAGAATGCATGTCAAACTACGTATCCGTTAGACTACACGTCTAACTACGTATCCGTTAGAATGCACGTCTAACTACGTATCCCTTAGAGTGCACGTCTAACTACGTATCCGTTAGACTGCTCGTCTAACTACGTATCCTTTAGACTGCACGTCTGACAACGTATCCGTTAGAATACACGTCTAACTACGTATTCGTTAGACTGCACGTCTAACTACGTATCTGTTAGACTGCACGTCTAACTACGTATCCGTTAGAATGCACGTCTAACTATGTATCCGTTAGAATGCACGTCTAACTACGTATCCGTTAGAATGCTCGTCTAACTACGTATCTGTTAGAATGCACGTCTAACTACGTATCCGTTAGAATGCATATCTAACGACGTATCTGTTAGAATGCACGTCTAACGACGTAACTGTTAGAATGCACGTCTAACGACGTATCTGTTAGAATGCACGTCTAACTACGTATCTGTTAGAATACACGTCTAACTACGTATCCGTTAGAATGCACGTCTAACAACGTATCCGTTAGAATGCACGTCTAACTACGTATCTGTTAGACTACACGTTTAACTATGTATCCGTTAGACTACACGTCTAACTAGCAGCGCGTCTAACAAACAATATGTCTAATAAGCCTGTTTCAAGCTAAGTCTAACTTAGCATTTTTGATGCACATGCACAAAAACAATTAGACGGCTTAGCTTCATTCATCATTAAAGTTTTACAAATACATCATTAAAATATCGTTAGTCATACTAATTTGACCCAACATTATTGCTGATTTGTACCCTAATGTCAACAATGATCATGAACATTCGAGTGAAAATGAGAATCCCGTTGATGATTCTAAAACGTTTTACAAATTGTTGGACGATTCAAATCTACCTTTGTATGAAGGTTTTCGCATTTTCAAAGTCTCATCTCTTCTTAAACTTCTTCACATAAAGAATTTAGGTTAGTGGATAAACACGTCATTTGATTTGTTGATGAGTTTATTGAAGGAAGAAATACTACCGGTTCATAATCATCTACCAAATTCGTATTATGAGTGCAAGAAATTCATTACAGACATGGGTCTATCGTACGAAAAAATTGACGTGTGTAAGAATGATTGCATGCTTTTTCGTAAAGAGGATAAGGATTTGCAGCAATGTAAAGTTTGTGGGCTTTCTAGATGGAATATCAATAAATCTAGTGGTGCAATTCGAATGATGGTGAATGGCAAATATATACCCAATAAGGTGTTGCGGTATTTTCCATTAAAACCGAGGTTGCAAAGATTATACATGTGTTCCAAAACTTCTCCACGCATGACTTGGCATAAAGATAATAATCCCGAAGATGATATGTTTAGGCATCCTGCTAATTCAATGACATGGAAGATCTTTGATAACTTGTACTCAGATTTCTTAGTAGAACCTCGGAATGTGCGACTTGGTTTGGAAAGTGATGGTTTTTAACCCTTTGCTAGCGAAAAAATACCATACAACATTTGTCCAGTTATTCTCATCCCTTACAACGTCTCTCTAACCACATGTATGGACAAAAGAAATTTTCTTCTATCAATGCTAATTCCAGGACCAAAAAGTCCAGGAGATTGCATTGACGTATTTCTTGACCCACTTATTGAAGAGTTGATGGAATTGTGGCATATCGGTGTGAAGACAAACGATACAAGCAGAAAACAATATTTTAAGTTGCGAGCAACTCTTATGTGGACTATTAATGATTTTCTGACATATGCAAATTTATCGAGATGGAATACAAAGGGGAAATTGGCATGTCCGTCTTGTAATCAGAACACTGCATCATTAAGGTTAACAAATTTCCAGATGGAGTGTTACATGAGTCATCGACGATTTCTCCCGCCTAATCATCGTTGGCGCAAAAAGACCGATACGTTTGACGGGCGTACTGAGAATAGAGGTTCTCCTTTTCTACTATCGGGTTTCGAAATTTAATTATAAGCACGAGATCTAAAGGAAATTTGTTTGACAAAGTACCTTTCTAAGAAAACAAAAGTTATTCATGAATCCCAAGGTGATATCTAGAACAAATTTAGTATATTTTTCCAAATGCCTTACTGGAAATCTTTGATGTGGAGACATAACTTAGTTTGCTGATTGTGTTTATTGTTTATTACTCTTTTCATTGAGCAATTTAATAATCATTTTAATCACAACTCTATTTAGTGATTATTTTTTCTCTCTTTTCATATGGAGCGAAAAAATCTTAATGATTATTCTAATCACAACTCTACTCAGTGATTATTATAGATTTAAGTATCACTGGTCAGTTTAGTGAAATACTATATAATCACAACTCTGCTTAATGATTATAATAGATTTAAGTATCGCTGGTCAGTTTAGCGAAATACTATTTAATCACAATTCTGCTTAATGATTATTATAGATTTAAGTTTCGTTTGTTAGTTTAGCGAAATACTTATTTAATCACAATTCTACTTAGTGATTATATAGATTTAAGTTTCGCTGGTCAGTTTAGCGAAATACTTATTTAATCACAATTCTTCTTAGAGATTAATATAGATTTAAGCATCGCTGGTCAGTTTAGCGAAATACTATTTAATCATAATTTTGATTAGTGATTATATAGATTCAAGTGTCGCTGGTCAGTTTAGTGAAATACTATTTAATCACAATTCTAATTAGTGATTATATAAATCTAAGTATCATTGGTCAGTTTAGCGAAATACTATTTAATCACAATTCTGCTTAGTGATTATATAAATCTAAGTATTGCTGGTCAGTTTAGCGAAATACAATTTAATCAAAATTCTGCTTAGTGATTATATAAATCTAAGTATTGTTGATCAGTTTATCGAAATACTATTTAATCACAATTCTACTTAGTGATTATATAGTTTAAGTATCGTTGGTCAGTTTAGCGAAATACTATTTAATCACAATTATGCTTAGTGATTATATAGATTTAAGTATCGTTGGTCAGTTTAGCGAAATACTATTTAATCACATTTCTGCTTAGTGATTATTATAAATTTAAGTATCGCTGGTTAGTTTAGCGAAATATTATTTAATCACAATTCTGCTTAGTGATTATTATAAATCTAAGTATCGCTGGTCAGTTTAGCGAAATACTTATTTAATCACAATTCTACTTAGTGATCATATAGATTTAAGTAGCGCTGGTCAGTTTAGCGAAATACTTTTTAATCACAATTATGCTTAGTGATTATTATAAATCAAAGTATTGCTGGTCAGTTTAGAGAAACACTTTTTAATCACAACTCTGTTTAGTGATTTAAGTTCGAAGTTAGACTTCCTTAATTTTCAAGGCACTAGCGTCTTTTCAACGGTCTTGAAATACTTTCAAGAATCAATTCTATACTTTCTTCGTTAGAGTGTGTCGAGAGGAAACCACATGTAACCGATGTTCTTTGAGATTAATGCTGTCACTTTTAGGGACTTGTCTTACGAGGGATTTGTTCGCTCGAATGCTTAATATTTCAACCATGCATCATGAGGCTGAATTTCGTTTCTCAAATTCGGAGGTCAATTTGCCTCAGATTCTAAGGCATTGGGCTCTTTTTATACTCAGGGTATATTTAATAGAATCGGTACATTCTTGTTCTTGCATTGGCAATTTTAACAAGAGTCTAGATGAACAACAAATGGTGATTTCAATATCTCAACCTCTACGAGTATTGTTCTATTTTCTTCGGCCTCTTTTCTTTATGACCGGAGTGTATCTGATAGATTCAAACACTTTATTCTTTCTTAGCAATTAGATAAAATCTAAATGAACAACAATATTATATTTCATATCACAACCAACACAGTCTTTTTTAATTGAATTTACTTTTCTTGAGGTCTTAAATCTTTGGCACTTGACCTCCAATTGAGACGAGACATCGCCTTTGTTGATGACATGGTTTCGAGTTTGGGCATTCATCTTTTTATGAGATCCCTATTAAACATCAGTAGTTTAAGCTTTTGTCTAGGCTCGACGTAGATCCGTTTTTGAAGTGCTTTACTCGGATCTCACTAGTTATATTAGTTCTTCAAGAGACATCCATTGGGGAGAAACGTATTTTCCCGCATCCCTACTTATTTCTTGTACTAGCTCATCAGTTCGCTTGGCACTAGAAAAATTTAGGGGTCTATCTTATTTTTATCTTCCACAAATGCCCCTAGTTTTGACACAAGGGGTTTGATTGTTTTGGATATATTTGTGATCCCAATTTCTCATTGGCTTGAACTCTATGGGGATGTATTTTGTCCTAGCTCAAGATTTGGCTTGTTGGGGAGTTGGGATTGTACTTGTGAAAAGTTGCCTACATATTCTCATAAAAGGAAAAATCAGGTCTGAACCTAGTTCCGAAATTGTATCACGGATAGATCATGATTCCGCATTTCGTTGAGGTTGATTTCTCAGGTTTTTGTTGGAGTTGCAATTGACTTGAATTGTGGGAATTTCTTAAGTGTCTACTGGAGTGGAAATTGACTTAAGCTAGGGAGGTTGTTTACGTATCTGCTAGAGTTGCAAGTGACTTAAGATGAAAATATTTTAAGATCCTAAACTGTTAGAGAATAAAGTGCTTTAGCCATGTGTTAGGCGTTATATTTACTCATTTAAGGTAACTCTGTGAGGATCTTTCAATCATTTCATTTTCATAAAATGCCCCTATTGTCGATACAGGGTTTGATTTTTGAAAATGTTTAGGATCGGGCTCATACAAGCTGCCTACGTATCCCATAGCTAAGGGAATTCATGTCCAACGTAGTTCCATGCACGTTGTTTGTGAAAAATGTTTGTTTTAATTTTTTTGAAAACGTTTAGATCCTAAGTCGAAGAGAAAAATACTTTAGCTTCGGGCGTTGTATTTTCTCAAGTGGGACTTTGTGAGGATCTTGTGCTCATTTTTATTTTAATAAAAATGCCCCAAGTGTTGACTATGAGTTTTTGGTTTAAGAGTCAACTTATAGTGTGATTAAGTCCCTTTTTGATGTATATATGCAATGAATGTATGCGATGTAATGTGAAATGAAATGTCTATCAACTTCTTTCGATAATTGATAGTGGTGACCGCACCCTAGATGGGCTGCCTACGTACTCTCGAGAGAGATCAGGTCTGACGTACTTCACAACTTGTGAAGTTATGAACTTTGATTTATGGGATTCAACACGCATGCTTTAGACAAAGTATCTTTTGAGCATGTCCACATTGACGGGTGCTGAGAGTTCTTCTCCGTCCAAGGTGGTCAATCTCGTGGCGCCGCTTGAAAAGACCTTCTTGACGAGGTAGGGTCCTTCCCATGCTATTTGGAATTTCCCTCTATGGTCTAATATCCGTAAGTTCTTCTTTAGGACTAAATCGCCTTCATGAATGTTCCTAGGTTTCACCTTCTTGTTGAAAGCTCTGGTCATTCTTCTTTGGTATGCTTGCGCGTGACATAACGCGTTTAATCTCTTGTCTTCTATAAGAGCTAGTTGGTTGTACCGTGACTTACACCAATCTTCTTCCAATACTCGCGTCTCGAGTAAAACTCTTAAAGTGGGGACTTCGATTTCGATAAGTTTCACTACATCCATTCCGTAGACCAATGCAAATGGCATTTCTCCCGTTGACGTTCGAATGGTTGTTTTGTATCCCCATAAGGCGTATGGAAGCTTCTCATGCCAATCCTTGTACGTCTAAGTCATTTTCTTGATGATAGTGATGATGTTCTTGTTGGCTGCCTCTACTGCGCCGTTCGTTTGAGGACGTTAAGGTGAAGATTTGTGGTGTTTAATCCTGTATTCTTCTAGTACTTTGAGTACTTCTCCCGGAAATGTCCACCATTGTCTGAGATCAAGGCTTGAGGAACTCCATAACGTGCAATGATGTTATCGCATATGAAGTTGGCAACATGTGACGACTTGAGCACCTTGTATGATTGAGCTTCGACCTACTTTGTGAAATGATCGATAGCTACAAGGATGAATTTGTGTCCGTTTAAAGCGTGAGGATAGATTTTTCCAATGATATCTATTCCTCATGTTGAGAATGGCCATGGTGAGGTCATATTGTAAAGTATAGATGTTGAGGTGTGCTTCAATTTCGCGTAAACTTGACATTGATGACACTTCTTAACATATTCTACACATTCTTGTTCCATGTTCTGCCAGTAATAGCCAAAGCGAAGGATCTTCTTAGCGAGTGTCGATCCGTTCATGTGTGGGCTACAAGTTCCTACATGTACTTCTTCCATGATCTGTGCTGCTTGAGGTTGGTCGATGCATAGCATGTTCCGATCGTCAAAGGAGCGCTGGTATAGCTTTCCTGCGAGTAGCACGTAGTTGGTTATGTATTGACATAGAGCTCTCCTCTCTTTCTTCTAGAAATGTGAAGGATACTCTCCATGCTTGACGTACTTCTGTATAGGTTCGAACCAAGGTTTGGGTGCCACTTCGGTGTTGTCAATTGTCCTCTTCTCGAAGTATCTTTTCTGTTTCTGACGAATCTTCAAAGGCTTGATTTTAATTCCTTCTAGGATTTGCGTCATGGCTGCTAACGTGGCCAAAGCATCTGCGAATCCATTCTGACTTCTAAAAGCGTGTGTGAATGTCACATGTTCAAACTTTGTCATTAGAGTAGATAAGTGTTGATGGTAGGGTTTGAGATTCTCTCCCTTGACTTGCCATTCACCATTAGCTTGTGAAATGACTAAGTTCGAGTCTCCTACTACTTCTAGACGTCTCGCTCATTTTTCATGAGCAATCTTCAAGACAGAGATGCATGCTTCATACTCTGCTTCATTGTTCGTCACTTGATATTCGAGCTTGACTGAGATTGAGTTGTATATTCCCATAGGATCGATGAGTAGTATTCCGATGCCATAACCTTGTTTTCCTGAAGCTCCATCGAATAATAGCTTCCAGGTTGTAGGGTTAATAGTCACCACTTCGTCGTTTGGGAATGCTAACTCCTCGTCGTCTTCAACTTTGATTGGTTGTTCTGTGAGAAAATCTGCTACAACACTCCCCTCGATAGATTTATGAACTGTGTACACAATGTCGTACTCTGATATCATCATCATCCACTTAGCTAATCTCGGAGACAAAAGCGTTTTCTGGAATAAATGATGAACTGGATTGAGTCTTGATACTAACTTGACTATGTGGGCTTGCATGTAATGCCTTAGCCTCTTAGTGACCCAAGATAGGGCCCAACACACATTTTCTACTGGCGTGTAATTAAGTTCATAGCCTGTCAAGCGCTTGCTTATGTAGTATATTGCAACTTCCATCTTTTCCTCATTTTCTTGAGCTAGTAGACTACCCATTGTGTTTTCTGTGACTGTTAAGTATAGGATTAGTGGTACGCCTGGTCTTGGTGGCATCAGAATATGAGGATTCTTGAGGTATCCCTTTATCTTCTCGAATGCGTTCTGACAAGCGTCATCCCAGACGAATCTTTCATTTTTCCTTAAAAATTTAAACAAAGGATCACATGTCATAGTCAACTTGTATATGAATCGACTTATATACTGGATCCTTCCTAGAAAGCCTCGCACTTCTTTCTCGCTTCGTGGAGGTGGCATTGTCGTGATTGTTTCTATCTTGCTCGGATCAACCTCAATTCCTCTTTGCGTGATTAAGAGCCTAGCATCTTTCCTGCTGTCACTCCAAATGTGCACTTCTTTGGGTTGAGCCTAAGTTGGAACTTCCTGATGCGTTGTAAGAATTTGTCAAGATTTTGGATGTGCCCTTCTCGATCTTTTGATTTGACAATCATATCGTCGAAATAGACTTCTACCTCCTTGTGGATCATATCATGAAGAATCATCGTGGCAGCTCGTTGATACGTTGCTCCTGCGTTCTTCATCCTGAAAGGCATGACTCGATAATAAAATGTGCCGACTTCTGTGATGAACATTGTCTTCTCCTTGTCCTTTGGAGCCATCAGTACTTGGTTGTAGCCTGAGAATCCGTCCATGAATGATAGGAGTTGATGGCCTGCTGCATGATCTACTAGTACGTCGATGTGTGGTAGTGGAAAACTGTCTTTAGGGCTTGCTTTGTTGAGATCCCGATAGTCTACACACACTCGGATCTTTCCATCTTTCTTCGCGACTGGGACTACATTGGCGATCCATTCTGGGTAATCTACCACTTCGAGGAATCCTACCTCGAGGTGTTTCGAAACTTCCTCTTTGATCTTGTCCACGATGTTTGCTTTCATTCTTCGGAGCTTCTGCTTTACCGGTTTTGCGTCTTCGTAAAGTGGTATACGGTGTTGGATGATTTTGGATCAATGCCTAGCATTTCTTTATAAGACTATGCAAAAACATATTTGTTGCTTTTAAAAGTTTAGTCAGATTTTCTCGTTCTAAATCAAATAAACTTTTTCTGATTAAAACAATATGAGGATCTTCTTCTATGTTAAGATTTATTTCAATTGTTTCTTCTGCAGTGGAAAAATTCTCCTCTTGTTTATATAGATATTGCCTCATCTCATAGGTCATTTCTGATTTAAACGTTTCATTGGAAGACATATAATCAAAAGTTTCTTCTTCGTTAAAATCATTGTTTTAAGTGCCCCCAGACTTAAAGTTAGTAAAATAATGTTCTGCATGTGAATGAAATTTAGAAATGATAGATTTTATGTTCGAATTGTTTTTAGCGAATGCATGTTTCGTCAAGTACGGATCTTCCTCCTCGCTGTATGTGACGTCATCAATTTGTTTTAACCTTAGGTACTAGGATGATCTTAACGGCGATCAGATCTACAATCTTCTATTTGAGAGGGAAATAAAAATTAGTGGAATGCCCTCTAGTCTAGTTATATCTACACCACTCATTTGCGAACTTGTCCATTACTTCTCTCCCGAGTTCCGGTGTTAACGTTTGAATCAAATTCTTCTGCAATAAGTTCCTTAAGGCCTTCAACAATGGCATCCCCAAGTCGTCAAATTTTCTACGAGGTGGAGCAGTAGTGGCACTCCTTGCTTGTGATGATTGTTGACTTTGTTTAGGAGAAATGAGTTCTCTTGATGACCATTTTGTCCTTGAGTTTGACGTTCTTACCTGGATCTTGTTTTGAATAGACCTTTCTGCAGCTTTCCAATCATCCATGAATGCCATGCATACCCTTTCTCTTTCTTCTTGTAAGCTTTTCAGATTAAGGGGTTTGATTGTCGCATAAGTTTCGATTTCTTCTATGAGGTCTTCAAGTTGTTACCCCAATTGTATTAGTGTATCACGAAGATCGTCTAGCTTTAGATGAACTGACTCATTGAACCTTCTTGGTGGGTTAGTTATTGTAAATTATGATGAATATGAGTATGTTGTGTTCAAGAGAACAAAGTCAGTTCAAATCCCTTTATCAAGTAAAACAAGCAATGCGTTGCTCGTATACACATAATCCCTAACACGCAATAGACGCTCAATTTACCCATTCACAATATATAACATGTAGAAAAGGATGAGTAAAATAGAATGAGTTATTTTATTAAAATCATAAGTGTTATGGATAAAATCACAAACTCAAGTCATAAAATAAAATAAGAAAAGAAAGCAAGCACCCATCATCCTTTCGTTACAATGTCGCTCATGTATCTTCATAAAGAGATTTACATTTCAAGCATAAAGAAGTCTAGTCTAAGTCTTCGAATCTTCAAGTCTTTTCGTCTTTCTTGATCATCTTTACGCATCATGCGTCTCTCTTGATCGTCTTTGCGTCTCACGCGTCTTTCTTGATTATATCTCTCTCGATCGTCTTTGTGTCTCACGCGTCTTTCTTGATTATATCTTACGCTTAGAATCTGAGTAGTAAAGACACAAAGAAAGAAAACTAGTTAAATTAGATTCTTCTTTTAGCTTTTCTAGGTTTCCTTGATTTTACTCCTTTGAAATTATTTGATTTAGCCTTAAATTTCGAAATTGTTCACATGTTTCATGGAATTTTAAAACTTTGAATGGATAAACTGAGCGCCTAGAAATATCTATATGCATACATGTATTTATCATATATAGTAGTCAAGTAAAGGGATTCGTGACGTGGCTTTGTTGCTCGACAGGACGAGACGAGGCAACGACTTGGCAAAATTGGTTTTTTGGCTTTTTGTTCTAAAGTTTGAAATGGCTTAAGAGAGAGATGTTCCACCGACAAGGATACTATCCCAAAAGGGATCTCTCGATGTAAGTGGAGCTCTCAATTGGACATCCCCCTCACCTCTATTTCAAAATCCCTCATTTTTAATAGTAGGGGATATTTGAAAAGAGGAGAGGGTTAATCTGGGTTTTTTCCTAGTGTTTTCTCAACTCTCAAATCACATAAAAGCCTTCAAGGCAAGGGTTGAGGGTGTCATTCACATTGACTACCATTAGCACATAAAACATAGATGTGTGAGCTTTATCCAACGATGTATACTTCCACACCTTCACATTGGAGCTCCAAGTCTCATGCAAATAATCAAGTAATGTCAACATGGAGTATGAATTAAAGAGTAAGAAAATTTAAATACTTGGACAAAATTACTTTGAAGTCAAATGTCGAATGTCCCCAGCAGAGTCGCTAGAAAACTGTGATCGATTTTTAAAAAATATTTTTTTTATTGACTAGTTTGAAAATTCTGGGACGCTTTTTAAAAAATTTATTTTGAAAACGTGAGGGGAATCAATTTTAATGTTTGAAAAATTTTAATTTTAAAAATGAGGTTTTGTAGACAACTCTATATTTTACCTTTCCGTCGAATCTGGGAGAGATTGAGAGTTTTTTAATGGTAAGTATGTCATAGGCCTACTTTAATTTTTTTTCAATTTTAATTAATCCTCACGACTAGAGAGTCGCCACCCAATTTTAAAAATTAGGAAATTAAGAGATGTGAGTTCGGCGTTTGATTACGTGTGGGAAAGGGTTTTTTAGACGCTATGTCCCACAACGTCCCTAAAGTCTCTACTAATTAATTTTGGTCTTTCTATAAAATTTCTTACGTTTTACATTTTAGAATTTTTCCATTTAAAACAATTAAAAATGTTTATATGAGATAAAAAAATAAAAAATAAAAAATAAACAAAGACAAAAGAAAACTGAAGCAAATAATCACACATAAAGTTATCCTAAAAATCAAAACTAGGCAAGTTATTAATCAAAAATTAATTTGGCCTAAGACTAGATTAATTTTCAAGAACTTTAGTGAATTATTTAATGGGTCTAAAATTTTATTATTTTTGGGGTTTATATTTTAAAAGAATTTCAAAAAAAAAGTCTTAAGTCTAAGGAAAATCCTAAGTCTAAGCTTGGGCTAGGTTCAATTTTAGTTAGGGTTTAATTTTAATTTTTTTCTAACCTAGGATCAAACAAGCCACAAACCTCAAATTTAAAAAAAAAAGTAAAAGAAAAAACAAACCTAAAGCTATATATAAATATAAAATAAAAGCCAAAAAGCTGAAGAAAGGCAGCAAGCTACGGATGGAAAGCGTCATTATCCTGGTTCAGCAGCAGCTGCTACAGAGCAAGCGTCGCCTGCGAAGCGTCAATAGGTTGGTTCAGCAGCAGTTGCAGCAGATGGAGCGTCGTCTGGAAAACGCCGGTATCCTGGTTCAGCAGCAATTGCAGCAGGGCAAGCGTCGGGTTTTCACCTAATACTAGCTAACAAACTATTTGGTGATCCAAATGGATCCCAAATTGCATAAAAATTTCTAGAAAGTCTTATATCCTAATTCTAATATCATACAAATGATGAATTAAATCAAAACAATTTTTTTATATCTTCTATTTTCCTCTCTTTTAAACATAATTAGATTATTAATCATATACAAGTAAATCCTAGATCTAATTTTATACAAAAATAAATCAAAACATTTTTTTTACTTTTTATTTTGCTTAAAAAAATTAATATATACACTATGTACAAGTAGGAATAAAAAAAATATACTAAACCAAAACATAATTTATTGTAAACTTATGCAAATATTTGATTTATGCTATAGAAGAAATAAACAATAAAAATAAATAAATAAACGTTGTGCAAATAAGCTTACAATGGGGCAGCTTTCTTTGCAAAGAGGAATAAAAATTCTAAACAAGAGGCTTATGACCCAACAAAACTAGTTGGAGCTCTTGCTTAGATTCTTGAAAGAAATGGGACAGATTTTTTAGAGAATAAAATGTGTAGCCTAAGAGAGAAGAAGGTGAAGGTGACAGTCCAAGGTCCACTTTTAGGGTGTTAAGAGGGGTATTTATAGGGAATTCACAAGGAAAAAACCTTATGGCCCAAAGGCCCACTTAACACCCTTGACATTGGAAAGATTTTTCCATTTTAAAATATGTCAAAATATTTTAAATGGAGCACTCTCCACTTGACATGTCACTAAATGTCAAGTGATATCTAATGGTATTTAAGCTTTAGTTAATAAATGATGTAATATTTGGTCATTTTAATTTTTAATTAAAAATGACAAAGCCTTCATGCTCACAGTTGAATTCTTATTTGTTTGTAACTTCTTCCCTTTTTTCTTGGCAACTTCTTCCTTCATCTTTTTTTCTTTATAACCTAAGGTGCTTCTCACGATTGTGTAGACATCGTTATCTTTTTATTTTTGCACTGGTATCCCTTTACACACCCTTTCATCATACAAAAAATAATATTTTATTAAAAAAAACAAATAAGTAATTTGAACAATTCTAATTAATAAATAAGATGCTAACTAACTTTTTCAAAAATAAAATCGCAAAACTAATCTAACAACTAATACGATTAATCTAACAAATTAATAAAACTAATCTAATTAAAATAAAATACACAAAATATAACTAACGACTTTATATAAAAACGTTAATATATATTTCGTAATTCTTTTTTTTTATAAATATCCAAGATAATTAATTAAATAAAACCTTGAATATTCTAAGTATAATAACTTCCCTAAGTGTTGTAACATAGACAAATTATTACCTTAACTTATTAAGGATCCAAAATCAATTATTTTCAAAAACTTCAATTGTTCTAAAAATAACCATCTTTAAAATAAATCGTGCTATGAGCCCGTGAATGAATTCAAAATATTTTATAGGCTCAGATTTAATAAAAGTATAAACTATAAAATTGGGGGGGTGAAAAATGAGTGTCTACAATCTCGAATAAGGCTAAATATGGAATAATCAGCATAAGATTGAGTAAACTCATATAATCGCAATGTAGAAGACAATTTAGTGAACCACTAGAGAGGAGACTGACGTAACCCATATAAAGATTTGTGTAAGCGACAAACCGTACCGGAAGGAGTAGAATAGTCTGGGGGAGGACATATAGACACTTCCTTAGACAAGTTACCGTGCAAAAAAAGCATTATGAACATCCATCTGATGAAGTTCCCAATTAAAAATAGCTGTAACAGCAAGAAAAATATGTATCGTACCCATTTTTGCAATTGGAGCAAAAGTTTTTGCATAATTAATGTCAGCACGTTGTCGGTTACCATGAACCACTTAGCGTGATGTATAATGTTTCACCATGCTAGAAGAGGTACGTTTAATTTTATAAACTCAATTGTTTCTAATTTCTTGCTTACTAGTAGGCAATCGAGTTAAAGTCCAAGTACCGTTGCATTCCAAAGTAGAGATTTCCTCGGTGATTGTTGTTTTCCATTGCGGTGATTTAACGGTCTCCATAAAAGAGGAAGGCTCTTTGCTATCTTAAAGAGCTTCTAGATAACACTTGTTAGATTCAGTTAATTAAAGAAAAAAGTAAAATTAATTAAGAAAGAAATAATTAATTAACTCAAAATAAGATAAATGCTTTAGTTGATTAAAATGAACTTAGGTGAATAAGTTTAATCAATACGACATGGTTTTAATGATGTGTTCGTAAACAAAACTAAGTTGTGTAAATGTTGTATGCACAAGTACAGCTTGAGAGACGTCTATCTTCAGCAGCAGTCTGAAGAAGTGCGCGAGCAGACGTCTCACTTCAACATACGCTCTGGTCTGAAGAAGTGCGCGAGTAGACGTCTCACTTCAACAGACGCTCTGGTCTAAAGAAGTGCGAGAGCAGACGTCTCACTTCAACAAACACTCTGGTCTGAAGAAGTGCATGAACAGACGACTCACTTCAACAGACGCTTTAGTCTGAAGAAGTGCACGAGCAGATTTCTCACTTCAATAGATGCTCTAGTCTGAAGAAGTGCGCGAGTAGACGTATCACTTCAATAGACGCTCTGGTCTGAAGAAGCGCGAGTAGACACCTTGCTTCAGTAGCCGTCTGAAGAAGTGTTAGCTTATCTGCAAGGCTCATCAACATAGCAAACATCAATATTCGTTATCAGTCGTCTGTCGAGTCAGCTTAATACGCTTATATGTCACGTACTCGATTATTCCTCTAGCTCGCATTGTACCTTCCAGTACACCACTTTCTAACGAATATTTTGTAGTACAATTTGGTACGCCGCGATCCAACAAATATATTCTTATGTACGTTCCTGTACACCTGGAGTACGTCTAACGGAAAGCTAACATGTATTCAAAAGGCGAATTAGACCGTTGCTACACTTCAGATATAAAAGGCATCATATTACAATGGTGAATCTCTTGATCTCTCTTCTACTCTCTTCCAATTACGAACTCTGAATGTTAAGCTCTGTGTGTTTACTTTCGCTAAGATCGTTCTATAATTCACTAAGTTAAGCTGAGCTATTGTTCACTATTCTACCTGATTGTATTATCAGTATTGTAAGTTGAATAGGTCATTGTTTGTTCAACAGAGTGATAGTTAGGAGTTTAGAAATAGACAGCTGTTAAGTCATGTGTTTTTAATTGGGTTTGTGTAGTTGCTATACGAATCAAAGTCTTTTAGTGAAAAACCTCCTGGAAACAGAAGAAGGGGTAACATAGGAGTTTTGTCTCCGAACATCCATAAAACACCTTGTGTTATTTCATTTTTGCATCTTATAATCATTTATCTATCGCTTCAAATTGAGCAAGCATTTCAACACTTGAATTCGTTCAAGTGCTTGCGAAGATTTGTGAAGAATATAAATAAATTTTAATCTCTAACATGATTAAAATTGAATTGAAATTGATAATTAGCACAACAATATTCAACTCTCCTACTATTATTGTACCTTATCCTAACAACACAATGAGTGATAGAAAAATTATTATAATTTACAAAATATGCAATGTCAACGAGCTTATTTGAGGTCCCTAAAGGTGATGGTAATGCAGTAGAAGGGGGTCTATATTTTGTTGAACCACTATATTTGTCACATGATTGTGAAAACGAGTCGAAACAATTTTGGTACGCAAGCCACAACCCATTTCTTCTAGGACCGAGGCAATAGTTGTGGATTGAGAGGGGTTGGCCAAACTCCCCCTAGAGTCAATAACTATGTCATCATCTGAATCAACCCATAATGATGGTTGATTAAAATATTTTTCTCATTTAGTTTTATCCATATCTAAAATAGAATCCAAGTAAGAGAACTGATCTTCAAAAAACTAAATGTCACGACCTACAAACAACTTTTGAGATTTAAGATCATATAACTTCCAGGCCTTTTTACCAAACGAATATCCTAAAAATATACAACGACATGAGCATGTGTCAAATTTATCTTTAATATACAGAGAATTGGAGGCATAACATAAATAGAGAAAAAACTTAAGGAAAGAATGATGTGGTGGTTTACCTAAAAGACATTCATTCGGAGTCTTAAGATCCAACAAAGGTGTTGGCGTAAAATTGATTAGGTGCGCAGCTGTAAGTACACATTCTCCCCTAAAAATATCGCAGAAGCTTAGCTTGAAAATATAATGCACATGCCACGTTAAGAATATGAATAATCTTACATTCAACTCTATCATTTTGTTGAGCCGTATCAACACAAAAGAAGTTTGTAAAAGAATGTCTTTTTCGTCAAAAAATGATTCCAATGAGGTAAATTCACGACTATTATCCAAACGAAACATGCGAATACATTTATCAAATTTTGTTTTCACCATATTATAAAATTGCTTAATCAAAGCACCAAGTTAACTTTTGCAAAGCATCAAAAATACCCATGTAGTGCGTGAAAAATCATCAACAAGAGTAAGAAATAACAAGATCCACAACTCGATAAAACCTTGTTAGGTCCTCAAATATCACATTGGACTAAATCAAAAATAGAAGTAGCACGTGTTTGTTTTCTCATAGAACAAATATAACAGTTCGTAGAACAACCTTTATTCAAAGTCTGTGAAACAAAAGGTAAAGCGGAAGTAACTTTCAAAGAGGGATGACATAAGCGTTGGTTCCATAACACATCAGATCTTTTATTAGAAACCGCATGAGCTTGAATTGTTGGAGTCGCAATCGGATAAAAAATATAGACCCCTCTAGATAGCACCCCCATTCCAATTAGGTTCCTTAAAGTGCGGTCCTAAATAACACAAAGTGTATCAGTAAAAATAATAATAAACAGTGGGAAGCATTAAGTTGAGATACCGATAATAAATTACAAGTCATCGACGGGACATGTAGCACATTATCAAGAGACAATCCATCAAGCAAAACACTACCAATTTTTGTCACAGAGATCGCAACAACATTAGGTAAACCAACACTAGTATTAATTGAGCTAGTGTTTAAAAAAAATTGAAGTTATTTGTCATATGATTTTAAGCCCCGGTATGAATATCCAATTATTGGAAAAAGACATACCCAATAATTTGTCAGAAGAAGTATTGATGATATTTACAGTTTGTAACAATTGTGACCAATACTCATCGGAAATAGACGGAAAATGTGCACGGTCAATCAAACCAGTAGACACCTCACTAAAGTGGGCAACTACCATGTGAGAGGAGGCAAGGCTACACCCCAGAGTCGTGGTGTTGTAGCGAGGAGCAACCTAAAATGTGTGGTCAGGTTGTGGTGTTGTCCAACATGACCACCACGAGCATCACTCTTAGCATGGCGTTTTTGATACCACTCCGGATAGCCATAAATCCAAAAGAAACTATCTTTCGTTTGATTTTTTTATTACAATGGCTACAAACCCTCTTATTTGAGCCATTGTCGGACCTATTAGGATGCATTAAGACTGCAATATGGACTGAAAAACCGACAGCCTCAGTCCTAGGAATAGATTTCCCTTCTAAAATAATCTACTTTCATTCCTCAACAACAACCTTATCATATGCAATATTAAGTGCAGGTAAAGGATCCATTATTTGAATAGAGGAGACATAATTACCAAATTTAGTAGCATCCAATCCAATACAAAATTAATGAAGAATAGCATAATTTTGAATCGTTGTATACTCAGGTGCAATCGCACAGGTGCACTTTGACAACTTCTCAATCTCAATCGTAGTTAAATCATCATGTAAACAACGCAATTTTGAATAGTATTTAGAAATAGAATTACAATGTTGCTTACACTCAGTAATCTAAGACTTAAACTCCATAATATGAGGACCATTGCCCATTGAAAATTATTCATGAAGATCATCCCACAAATCCTTAACCTTATCTGAATAACGAATGCGATCCCGGATCGATTCATCCAATGTATTCACAATGCACGCATGAAGCATCGAATTAACGATATCCCATTGAGCAAAATCTTGATGAGTGGCTACTGGAGGTATGATATCACCATCAAGGAAGCCTAATTTGTTCTTTACAGGAAGATTATTACGTATCATACGTCTTTGATCATCATAATTATCACCAGTTAATATAATCGGACTAATAATTGAGCCCATACCTTCACTAGGATGAAGGTAATATGGAGAGAAAGACTCATAACGAGCAGTACAGGAGGTTACATCAGTCGGTTCAGATGTCATGGATAGGGTTTAGAGTCGACTAGGGTTAATCAGAGAAAGAAGACGTTGAAAGAAAAAAACAACGTTCAAAAGTTTGAAGAAAAATAAAATCTCTCACCGAGAAAGCTCTTATATCATAATATTGAAAAAGTGTATGCATATTTTTTTGATCTCTACAGTGTGAAACAACTCATATATATACAAAAAAATACCATAACTATCTCCCTAAATTATGCATATAATTATGTCAAAAATATTTGAACAAATAATACAGCTAATATTATGCCTACAGTTACGTCTAAAATATTGGACCAGATAATACAGTTAATATTCAACTCAAAGTTTGAACCTTAAGTTAAAAACTCTACAAGTTCGAACTTTAAATAATAATTGACCATTTAGTCATTTGAGGAGGTGACTAATTTTTCTTTCTTTCTAATTCTTATATTAATTTTTTTCATTGGCTATTATAGTCTCATAGTTATATTTTAGTTGTTTTAATAAATAGTCTATTTCCATGTCTGTTTGTTGTTGAACTCTATCATATGTTTTTACATGTTACACTATTATTTAGTTAACCGGTTGATAAACTAACAATGTTATTTTACCTTCAACAGTCGCATTTGGTTGATAGGTGTCCTTCTTTTGGATATAACGGCATAGTTGTTATGCATTGCGTCAACTATAGAAGTTTTTTAGCGCAAGAGTAAATCAATGTCAATAGTCTAATAGCATCACACTGGTGACTATCTTTTGTTACATCTACTTCTAAATCAAGGTGTATTAATTATGCACCATATTTATTATGATTTTTTTATTTAGTTTGAAGATTATATATCATAAATATTTTAAAATTTCTTCTTTAATCTCATGTCGTTAAATTTGTTTCATTTTTGAGTTTGAGAAAAAATGTTAAGATATAATATGTTATATATTATCACAATCAATAATATTAATCAATAATATTAAATAGTATGATAATATTATTATAATTATATAGTCTTATTTAATGTCTATAAATTAGGCATTATATTTATAAAAGGGAAGGATCAAAAGAGAGAAGAGCAATATACTATCTGTTTTGTTAGGAGCAATGTATTAGCTAATTTATGCTTTTTGTGAAAATAGATTAGGTGTGGGTTTGGTCCCGTTTTAAACAAGTTGTATGCTCAAAGATGACACGGTTGACTTTACTCTTTGGTTATTTCATTCATTGAGAAGAATTAATCAAGAATGAAAAAATCTATCATGAGAATGAAACACTACCTACACAATCAATGTGTAAGGTTTCTTAGAGATCTCCCGTATGTCCCATGGAAGCTAACCCTATACCCATAGATGCCAGTAAGGGCGAATCCAGGATTTATTTTTTGACTGGGCTGATTTTAATTTTTTAGTAATTAAAATTATCAATAAATACCCCTAATAAAATAAAATAAATATAAAAGATCTAAGAAATGAACGAAATACCCGATTTAATAACAAATTTATATATATAAAAATTATCTCGTATTATTGAAAATGTAAAAATAAGACAATAAAATATATAAGATTTAACAAACTTTTACATATTATTTAAGTTGCAACCTTCTATTTTTTATAGAATAAAATTCATCTATTATAGAATCTGAATCAATATCTTCAACAAGCTCTCGTTCAATATAAATTATCATAGTATCGGCTAAAAACTCTTCTTCCATCTTATTCCGTTGAATAGTTTTCACATGTTTCATTGCTGAAAATGATCTTTCTGTAGTGGCAGTAGAAACTGGTAAAGTCAAAACAAGTCGAATCAATCTATCAATCAAATTATAATTTGATGACTTATTTGTTTCAACTAATCCGCGACACAATTCAATGATGGAAGACATATTTTGAAAATTCTCATTACGAGAAACATCAATTTTATAATGCTGAAGTTGGGATCTCAAATAATGCATTTCTTGTTCACTGAAGTCTCCTGGATAATACTTTTCAGCCAATTTGCAAATATCTTCACCTTTAAATGATTTAAAATTATCTTTAGGGTCCAAAGCAGAACTAAGTTTAAGGAGCTCTACTGCCTCATCGCTAAATCTGGAATTCAACTCTTCTTGTTGAAAATCTATCACTGAATTGAAGATATTGAAATGATAGTGTTGTTGAATTGTCAACAAATCTTTTTGTTGACATGAACGTCTTGTTGCACTTTTGTATGAAGCATTCAGATCCGGAATTTCAATGTCATGTTGTGTGCAAACCATTTGCACGTATTCTAGGAGATGATCAAATCCTTCTTCTCTAAAATTGAAAAGTAGTGCTTTAGTAGTTGATACTAGATCCATGGCATTTACAATATCAAGAGATTTGTTTTGCAAAGCTTGACAAAGCAGGTTTGTAATTCCCATAATTTTTTGCATCATATAAAGTGTGAAAACAAATTCAAAAGATCTCAAAGTTATCAAACAACCACATGCTTCTCCACGTAAAGAACTAGACGATCCTTCTTCCACAATACTTTCAAGAACAGAAATAGTTGCACCAAACATATCAATTAAACTGCAAATAGATTCAAAATGAGAGCTCCATCGAGTTGATCCACTTCGATGTAAATTACCAATTTGATTCATTCCTTTACCAGTATCCCGTTCACCCGAAGTAATCATACGATCAATTTCAATAGTTTGAACAGAATGTAACTCAGAATGCCATTTGGAGGAACAACCAATAAGATTAATAATGGTGGATAATTTTGAAAAAAATAGCCAAACAGAAATCTCTTTTGTAGAAGCTCCAACTAATGCTAATTGCAACCTATGAGCAAAGCAATGTATATAATATGCATATGGACACTCTCGAAGAAATAGAGCTTGAAGTCCATTCCAAGCACCAGACATGTTACTAGCACCGTCGTACCCTTGCCCTCTCATATTGGTGACATTCAAATTATGTCGAGAAAGAACATCTGATATGCTCTTCTTTAATGTTGAAGCAGTAGTATTTGGAACATTAACAATATCAAAGAAACGCTCTCGTAAAATACCCAAACAATCAACAAATCTCAAAATAATTGACATCTGCTCTTTATTTCAAATATCTTTAGCTTCATCAACTAAAATACAGAACTTCGCATCTCCAATTTCTTCACGTATTTTTTTTCTTACTTTATTTGCAAAAATATGCAAAATTTCTTTCTGAATAGTTGGTGAAGTATATGTTGCATTTCTTGGAGCTTTTTTTAATACTATATCACCAATATTAACATTCAATCGACCCATAAGTTTTATCATCTCTATAAAATTACCACGATTTTTAGAAGATGAAGATTCATCATGACCTCTAAATGCACAAGCTTGTAAACTAAGCCATCGAATACTCTCAATTGTCGTCTTAAGTCGTAATCGATTTTTCTGAACTTCATCTAAACTTTGGGCATTCAATATGTTGTCAATATGTCCACTTACTTTCATCAAATCTTCAACACATTTCACTGAATTACTATGTGAGGAAGTAGGACCTCCCACGTGAATTAAAAGTGGACATTTAACTCCATCGTTAACCCTTTTCCAGTTATTAAATCCATCAATAGTGAATGAAGGATTAATAGGTGATTTCTTTTGGAAAAGAAAACAAGGAAAACAAAATATTAAATCCTTTGATGAAGAATACTCTAACCAAAGAAACTTTTCAAACCACGAGTATTGAAATCTACGATACTGAGTTTGTGATCCAAACTTAGTTCTTGGATACTCATCTAACTTAGGTTGATACGGACCCATTCTAATATAAGACCGCCTAATTTCATCTTGTTGATTTATTGGATGTTGCCATATAGGAATCCGAATTGCGGGATCTCGTTCAAGATTATTAAGATCAATTTCAACCCTTGGAAAATTTAAAACAGGTTGTTCTTCTTCCGTATTAGATGCATAAGATTGAAGATTTACCTCGTTAACCGTAGATGTAGATGAATTTTCTTTATGTTTGAAAAACGACAGTAATGTCTTTCTTTTTTTTACTCCTTTCATTATCCATTGTAATCCTATTAACAAAAATATAGAATTAAAATAAGAATATATAATTTATACAATCTTATGTTATAAACAAAATTAATTGAGAAAGGTTAAAGAAAACTAACCGAGAAATTCAAAAGAGAGACAAGGATAGTTGTAGAGAAATTAAATCAAATAATCATATAAATTTAAATTGATTATGTTCTAAATAAATAAATAAAATATGAAAGTTTAAGTATGAATATAAAAAAAATATAATATAATATAATAATAATATAATTTAATATAATATAATAATAATATATATTATTATAGATAGATCATATTCTTATATAAAATATTATATTTTAGCCAGCTGTATATAATAGATATTATATATATATATATATAAAAAAAAAAAAAAAAAAAAAAAAATCACACTGGGCTACTGCCCACCGTAGCCCGCTGAGTGCATCCGCCATGAAGGACACTTCGATAGACGAATTGCCTCATGTCATGATACGACATGTGAACCCAAATCTATAGCCTTAAATATTATTGAGGAACAAGGTGTGTTGAGGGGACACGTTGCTGAGATCAAGAAGGCCTCATGACGACTGAGGAGGATTATGATCATCTTAATCTTTTGAAATCTTTAGAGGATTCCGAAAAGATAGGATTAACCCAACATTCGATAATTGGGTCCGAGGTACACCCTAAGGAAGGGGAATTAGTCATCGCTTTAGAAGCGGAAACTATGGCTAGAAAGACATGGATGCTTAATTAGTTTCATTGATCAACCTAGGTGCTTCAAAAGTACTACTTTAGAAAACAAGTCCAACCCATTAAAATTATAGTAGATAAGAATGAAAATATAAGGATAAAAATGCATTACAAAAGGGAAGCCTATAAGATCAAAGTGGCACAAAATATGTTTGAAAATGACTAGGTAAACTTATAACTACAAAGAAGATTGATACATAATCACCCGATTATCCGATGTTCTCATGGTTTAAGTTGGATTTGCATTTTTTTTCACTCTCGATGTCATGTTGTTGACAATTTAGATGAGTTTTGTATCAAACCATGTTGAACTTGTTATGACATTTACTCTTTAAAATGACAACAATTAATCTTAACATTCAAGGACAATTATTGCCCAATGTGCCTTTAACAATAAAATATTAATGAGATGAAGGTTTAATGCCGGACCCATTAAAAGATAATCCTAATATAGAAATTATATTTATATAAAAAAATGTATAATGAATTATATACTTGAATTGTCAATTTATTATATAAATAAGTGCATTGCACAAAAAAAAAAAAACGTGCAATAAATTTGAATGGAAATGAACAAGTGACATGATTAGTCCCATTTATTTATTTGCTTTAGTTTGGCAAAAGAATTTTGGGTGGGGCACCAAATCAAAATATTAAAATCACACCAAAAAAATAAATCAAAATATTAAAATGAGACTAAATATTGTTATATTTACAAATTGAGATTTAAATTTTGCATGATTATCAGTAGTATTCAATATTTGGTGAATTCGAATTTATAGAATTCGAATTTAAATTACGTAATGTGTTTTAAATCAAATTGAATTCAATTATGGTTTTCGATTTCATTTACAAGTTGGGTTGCAACTCGGAAAGAAAAAAAAAAAACCAAATAAATTGAATAACTAAAAGTCGAATTGAACTTATGAACAACCTTAGTTAAAAGGTTTTGAAGGAATTATTGTGGGCTCATATTCCTTGGGCTGTAGAAAGAGTGAGAAAATTATTGGTATTGGACCTTTTGGTACTTGATAGGCTACTAAGAAAACTATCATGGGCTTTTCTCTATGCAAAAAAATGACAAAAATAATACAACTAATGTTTAATTAAATAATAAGTCAGGTTGTACTCCAGATATTTGAAATTGGTTTTAAAATATTTTAAACCCTGAGTTTCGATTTATGTAGTTTTATCAGATTCAAAAAAAAAAATATTGCGAAATAATACAATTATACTTTGAAATTGATTTTGAAAAAAACAAAAATCATTTTATATATTTATTTTGAAAAGCAAATAATTATGTAACTTAAAGATTTGAAAATTGATTATTGATTTTTAAGAGAAATGTTTTTTTCAATTATAAGTTGTACTTAAATTTTATATATATTTTTTAATTTCAAGATAGTAGGTTTGACAATTTTACCGCTACTAAACTGTGGTTTTAACAGTTTCATAAAAAGTCGGTCATTCGATATTCGATTTTGTTAGTACGATTAATTTCAATTAAATTTATACCGTTTCGATTCGATTTAAACAATTTGACTAGTTTAACTTTACAAAAATAGGGTGGATTGAGACCGCAGGAGTAGAGTTATCATTCTAATTGTCACATTCTATTCTGAGATTTTTTTTTAATCTAATTCGTGTTTTTGTTTGGTTTCAATTTTTTATTGGAAAATACCACTTATATTATATTTCTAAAAAACAATTTCTATGGTAAAATTATATTTGTATGTATTTAATATATTAAAAATTCATATTATTATAAAAAAAAATAAAGTTAAGTCTTATAAATAATTGATAAATAAATATATTAAAAATATTATATATTTATTTGTTTTTGTTATTTTTTTGGACAGAAAATACTCATAGTTCTTATGGGAGCACGAGGAGATTTTTCACTCATATTATTCATGATAACTATTAGTCACTACATACAAATTATCTTAAACAAACCAATTTGAATCAGAAAGGATTATAATTATGATCTCAGACTATTAGATTTGATCCATCATAATCATTTAGTTGAGTTCAAGCAATGAATTTCATTGTAATTTCAAAGTGTTACTATTATAATTTGATTGGGACAAAAGGGATTTGGTACACCTTTTCTTGCTGTGATGGTGTCATTTTAAAATTTAAGACCTGAAGTTTTGAATATTCCATATGTTTTAATTAAAAGTATTCTTAGGGCAAAAATTCAATATTACTATTCTAAGATAGTGACAAATATATGATGCTCATGACAATGAAAGCAAATAATCCTACAAGTTAAGATTGCTTATAGTTATGATATGTGTCAATACCTACAATTTATTTAATCATTATTTGTCCATGTCTTTTAATTGAATCACTACCCCTTTAATAATGACTAGTACTGATTAAATATATAATATATCTTCTGGTCTGAGTTAAATTATTGATGATTGATGTAATATTTCTTAAAGGGATGAAATTATTTGATTGATCCATTTCTTACCAGAGACATAAAAATAAATGGTAAAAACTTGTCAAATTACATTTATAAAATGGTAAATAAATAAATAAAAAACTTGAACATTTTTTTTAATTTAAGAAGCCAACACTGCAGACATAATCTTCAAGTTAAATTTAATATATTTTTAAGTTAAAAAATGAATTTGTGACATTTAAATTATTTGATAAAGTTTTATAATATTAAAACAATAACTGAATCACAATTGGTGAATCATTTCTAACAACAAAGACTGCAATCATTAGATGTATATATTATAATTAATTCATGATTTTGTTTTAGGTTAACTTTCTACCTTACAAACAAAATTATAATTAATTTATTGAAATTTGAATTAATAAGACACCTAATTATAAATTTAACCAAAAACAATATTTTTCTTTTAGCATAGAAGGTCATCCCCTATTTATCTTGAAATTATATATAAAATATTATAATGTTTAACCAAAATGTTCACACCAAGCTATTCTGGAGACTATAGTACAATATACAAATCAAACCTTTTACAAGTCTCACAACAACAATAAATAAAATAAAGAATTGTGTTATTTATTTTATCCTTATAAAGAAAAATTGTTATCCACTCATCCATAAAAGCCAAACTATCCAAACCAATTAAATATTCTTCTTCTTCACTTCATACTTCTTTTGGTTAAATTTTATGTATGTGAGTTGTCACTTTTAATAGAAACAAAAGTTATTATTTCAAATATACAATTTGTATATTTAGTAATAAGTTGTGAAATATCACAATTAACATCATCTTTAAAATATAAACTATATTAAGTACATCACAATTTGTATGCATGATTATAAGCTTTATGCTTATCTCATTGGTTTGGTTAGCTCCCTGTTCACCTCTGCTAGAGATATTTTATATGAATCTTCTTGAATCTTGACGACGACCTTATTCTGATTTTGATCTAGCTATATCGTACTTTTTATTTTTCATTTTGAGTATTAATTTGATTTCTATGTATTCAAATAATATTTATGATGGTAAGTGTTGCTTACAATTTGTTGTTAATTAGTTGAATGCACATGAATTTGTTGTTATTTATGTTTTCCATTTTGTTTCTCTTGTACTACTTGGTAAAATCTGAACTATAAAACATTAACAACCAATAAACATAAACTTGTATAAAGAAGTAAAGAATTGAATAGAAAAGTACCCAAGACAATATTATTAATCATAGATGTATTTATTCATTATAAATTCAAATGTTCTAATTAATCTTCTATTTATTGATAAGTTACAAAATATAAGAAGATAAATCTACTAAGTAATTCAAGTAACAAAAATCTTGTTTAAGAAATTAAATATCACATATTGTATTAATACTAAGACTATCTTAAATTGAATTGAGGAAAAAACTAACTTCCTTAATTAATTCACAATATATATATAAAGAGAGAAATCAACATAAAATTAGGAAAAGTATACATACTAATCAGTAATATATAATTAATTAAGAAAAATATTAATCACCAAATATTTTGTTTTCTTTCATGTGTGAAAGGGAACCCTAGCTAGTTGTTATTGGACTTGAATTGCACCGTGGATTGAGACCACTGTTATTAATTATCATCTTTAATCCAATAGCGCCTTCTCTCTGAAAAAAAAAACTGTTGAATACTTAAAAAAATCATTGAGATTTAGTTTTAAAAAACAAAAAAGAGAGTATTGTCATCCCATGTTAATGGATTTGTTTATTATTAGTGTTGTTTTCTTCTCAAATTAGTAGGTTTGAAAAAGACCTAGAGCCCCCACGGAATAATGAGGCCATGCAGACAAGCTTCGTATAGTAAAAAATAATAGTGTCAGGTAAAATATGACACATCAAATCGTAATTAATATCTTTCATTTAATTATGGTATAAAAACAGTATTTAAATTAAAATAAAATAATGTTAATAAAAAAAAAACTCATTTAACTCATTTAAATGTATAATTAATAAAAGTTCATTTAAATGTATATATTATATCTTATTTTTTTTTATTAATTTATTAATTAATTTATTTATTTTTAATTCTTTTTCTTTGTAATTTTTTTATTTTCTTTAATATAAAAAATAAAATTATTAATCTTTCTATTTAAGTTTTTTATTGAGTTTTATAATAATAATAATAATAATAATAATAATAATAATAAACAAAATCATTGAGTTATTATTATTTTTAATTTTTTTTTTTTTTTTTTTTTTGTATAATCTTGATTATTACTTTTTTGGTATGGTTGGATTTGATGTTTTTGGTATTAAATGATCTTTTGTTGTTAAAGAGATGAATTATTGTAATATTCAAATATTATCTTTTTAAAGAGACCATATAATTTTAAAATAATTAAAAATATATAATCGAAAGAAATAAAGTTAAAATAATCAAATATCAAACACTAACTCATGGATAAATAGAATGAAAAAAAATAGATATATAGATGGAGAGAAATTAATTAATTAATTAATAAAAGAAAATATAGAAAGAAATTGATTAATTAATTGATAAAAAAAATGAAAAAGAGAAAAAAATAATATTTAATTAATAATTATATAATTTTTTTTAAAAAAAATTTAAATCTGTTTATTTACGAATGCTAAATGAGTCAATTTTTTAATTGGAGATACGGTTTAAATAATTTTTTATTAGTTTATACATCTAACTGTACAAATATAATTTTTTTTCTTAATAAAAATATATCTTTTTTATTTTTTTATTTTTCTGTAAGAGAAGAACAAGACCTTACAGCTTTCTTTCTCCTTCTGTTTGTTTATCTTGTTCTAGCAAACAATGAAAAATGGAAGACTTGTTTTTCTCTTGTCGCTGCTAGAAATTCATACTCGTCTAAAGCTTCGACTAGTAAGCAAGCTTCATCCTCTCTTCTCTAACGTTGCTGGTAGATCAATTCAAAAAACACAATTCGATATCAATTATTGATTTGATTAACCACATTATTTAATAACAATACATAAAATAAAATAAATAAAACTAAGAGAAATACATAAAATAAAAGAAAGATTGCGAGATATAATGATGTTTGTTCAATCTATTATAACGTTGTCAAAAATCTCGTAATTATATTAAACTTTTAGTATTAAAATCCTATATTACATTATATTTATAAAATAACACATAAAATCTTAAAAACTAAATAAGTCCAAAATATGCATTAACTCTAAACTCTAAGTAGAATCAACGTTTCATTTACATAAAGTCTAAAAGGGTGTTAAGGGTTCTTAACTTGTTTCCCTAAGTAAATAATTGTTCCATTTTCAGCTCTAAATGTTCATGGTAACCTTCTTATAAGCGTTACTAATACTAGCTCATGCTAGGGGTCTAGTCAAAGGAATGTGTTTATGCCATTACCAAAACTATAAGACGTTGGGACAATATCCCTAAGTCTAAATTTTTAGATCTTCGACCAAGAGATATCATCAATATGGGAAAGGAACACATGTCATTAGAAACTTTTAATGATGATTGAGTGAATCTATTGGAGATAGCTCAAATTAAGATGTTTAGTTTCATAACATCACACTAAGGTAGTTCAGTGGTAAGAGTCGGCTTAAGAAACCAAAATGTCACGAGTTCAATTCCATTGGAAAGTGTTTTGAGTTTAAACAGGAGTCCATGGCGTTTGAGGTGTCAGGCTAGTTCTCTTTTATTTAAAAAAAAAATGCTTGTTTCATAACAAAAATTTTGTTCTAGTAATAGCAAATGGATAGACCTAGTCCCCATTCATTCTTTGTCGGGTATTGTACCCCCAATGACACGTTACATACATATATATTAAGTTTATTATCATATTAAAGAAAATAATAAGAAAAACAGCTAAAGAAAATATGGGTAATGGTCAAAAGAAATAAAAGTTTAAGAAATTAATGCTTAGTGCTTCATATATATATGGTTTGTAGCTGTTCAATTGAAAGAGATGGCTCATAATCTCTATGAGATATTTTTAAAAAAGCAATATTACATTGATATTGATAGCCTTTCATAGTCCGAAAAGTCCCAACATAATCAAATTTACTCTCTATTTCCACTTGAAACCTTTTTTTAATAGAAGCGAGACTAATATCTAGTAAGGATGTTTATGATTCGGTTTTATAACTAATCTCACTTACAACGAATTAACTTGGTTATACAATATTCTTGATATCGACAATCAAATTGACAATCAAGTTGTTGGCTAAATGTTCGGTTAATCAGTTATCTATTTGTACTTTTTTTTAAAACTACATAAATAAAGTTCTTAAAATAAATATATGAAAACATTCAAACTACTTATAACTATGGATTTGTAAAAAATTAGAACCACATTCCATCGTGGTTATATTGTTATAACCAAATGTCGATTTTAAAAAATTCATGTGTGTCGATTAATATTTTTTTGAGTTAACATATGTATACTAATATCTCGTATTATTGAGGAGTAGCTCTATACCTAAATATCCCATTGGCACAACACAATGTGGCTATTCGCGTTCGATTTTTGCATCACCCTGCCCATGAATATTTTGATCTAAGTTCATACTTTCAAATAAGTAAAGAAAGTCCCTCCATAACTGTCAAGAATAGAAACTATATATGATAGTGAGTGGTCCTTCTCAATCCTATATATATATATGGTAGAATCCTAAAAAAAATCCCTTCTTCCCCAATAACGACCATGATCCAATAATTTTATGCCTTTCACTACATACAAGTATACCGTCACTATATAAAAATTGTTACAACTTATACATTGAACACGAAAATAGCAACAAATTAATACTTTCTATATTTAGTACTATTCAAACTTTCAAAACAAATTTTACATATATATCAAAAAGTATGACTAATATTTTTAAAGGGTGAGAGGACAATTCCTTTCATGGTATGATCATAAACGTTTACGGATCAAGAAATTGAGAGAATCCAAACGAAAGTGTGATTCAAAAATTTGTCACATATATTAGCCACTAGACAACTATTATTATTTTTAAAAGGAAAATGATAGAGCGGGAAAATTTTGACAGGAATTTGTAAGGAAATGATGTGTCATCCCTCCATTGGATTGAAATTTTAAAATTCTCTCCTATTACATTTTTAATCTAATGGATGAATGACACATCATTTCCCTACAAATTTCTGTCAAAATTTTCCCGCTTTCTATCATTTCTCTTTTTAAAAATTTGAGATATATATAATAAATTGTTAAAAGCCCAATACAACCTTTATGTAGATTCTTTTCCGTCATAAAAACAACATTTTGCAATAAGAAAGTAAAATAAAAAAAGAGATAGACAACATTTTGCAATAAGAAAGTAAAATAAAAAAAGAGATAGATATCATTCTAAACCCAAAAAAATCATAGAAGAAACACTAAACAAACTATCAAAAGAAACACACTAGATAACTCATAATTAAAAAATTAGGTGAAATGAAGATGAAACTAATTAGCTAGTAGCTTCAATGAAATTACAAATTACAATACACAAATTGGTCACAACTTCCAAACAAATAAAGACAAGAGAAGGTTAAATATGACATTTCAAGTTTATGTCCCTCTTGAAAGTTCCTCCTTTCTTATGGTGTGCCATCTTCGTGAATTGTACGTGAGTGTTGTCTATATATATTTACAACCCACGCCACTGACCTCTCAAACACCCTAATTTCTTCTTCTCTCTCTTCTCTCTTTCTTGCCCTATTTTCATGGATCATGATCATAGGGAGCTCCAATTCTTCCGGCCAACTTCCTCCTCTTCTTCTACCAGAATCCCTCCATGGCAAACGGCGGCGACACCGATCCAACCACCACTCAAATTCCGATCACCGCCGTCTTCTCCATCCGATCCCTTTGAAATGGGTCCCTCCTTAGACCTCCAACTTTCAATCTGTGTTCGAGCCCCTTCAAAGAAGAGGCCTCCACGGCCAGCTAATCGGGACCCACTTTCAGTGGAGGCGCTGAGGTGGCAGGCGGCGGAGCAGATACAGCTGGCGGCGGCGGAGAAGGCTTACGCAGAGAGAGTGAGAGAGATGACGAGGAGAGAAATGGAACTTGCAAGATCTGAATTCACCCGAGCTAAACGGGTATGGGAACGGGCTAGGGAAGAAGTTGAAAGGGCTGAGTTAATGAAAGAGAAAGCTACTCGCCGAGTTGACTCGTCTTGCATGGAGATCACTTGTCATTCATGTAGGCATAAATTCCGACCGGTTAATTAATTAACTTTTAATTAATAATAATTATATGTATAGAGTTTTAATTAATTAATAATAAGATTTCTATGTTGTTGTGTATATAGTCATTTTCTATTTTGTTTATGGTTTTTAATTTGAATGCGATACAAAAACGCGTCGAGATTTGAGTTCTGACATGAAAAGGACATTTAGATCCACGTCGAATTTAGCACCTTTGAGAATCTTGACCGACCTTAGATTTATGTTTTACTTGTTTAATTTGTTTGGTAACTTTTATGGATTCTTTAGGGCAACTTATATCAAATTTATTGATTTGTTTCTCTACAAAAATGTGATCTTCATTATTGTGGAACTCATGAAAAGTTTCTAGCGTTTCAAAAACAAAAAACATAATTAATGTTTTATACTTAATTTTGCTACATGTATTGATTACTAAATTAATGTTCAATCTTGTTTTTTTTTGGTATACAAAATTATTCAATTAGCTAGTTAGGTTAGAGAATGTTTGATCTAGGACTTTTTAAAAAGAAAACAAATTAAGTTGGATTTTGTTTTTAAATTCAAATATTGCAAGAGCTTAGATCTATCATTGAAGTGGGGTACTTTGTATTAGGATAATGTCTATTGAGAAGAATGCATTATCAAAATGTAGACATAAGGAGAATTTATAGGGCGGTGTCTATTTTTCAAAATATTAAATGAAGTGTGAAAAAAAGTTAAAAAGCTACACCAAAAAGAGAGAAATGTTCCAGCTTTAAAATGTCATTAATTACTACTCAAGGTTTAACTCGCGATATAACTCACTAAGAGCAGCAACACACGTGGATATGGTTGAGATCGCCTTTGTGTGAGGTTTTTTTTTTCTTTCATTTTCGTGATGTTTGTTTCTCTATGTTTTTTTTTAACTTTTTTAATTTGGTGATGTTTATTTTAACAAACAATGTTCAAACTTGTACCTATTAAATTTGATTTACCCCTTAGAGTGGTCTTTACAAATTTCAACAAAAAAAAGGTCTAATTTTGTTTTAAAAAATCAAATATTATGTTAGACTTCATTAAAAGTAGTGAATTAGACCACAATATAATAAACACTTAAAACAATAGATAAATTAATTATATAAATTTAGACACATACTCTAACATGAAAAAAAAAATGTTATGAATTGTTTAAATGATAAAATGTTTGAACTAAGAATGTTTTTATTGAAATGGGGAGGTTATTATTATAAATATATTTAATTTCCTTTAGGAAATAAATCTCTTAATTTAAAAATTTTACAATAACAATGTTTTAGTTCTAGTTCTCATAAAAAACAAATAATTTAAAGAGTGGTTCATTGGCATGAGTTGTGCTAACATTTCCAAAGATTTGTCAATATCTAGACACCTAAATACACACAAAAGGAAATATGTTTAAATTAAGATACTTATAATAAAAGCAATAAAATAAGTGAATAATTATTTTGACATAGATGTTAAATGTTAATTGATAAGAGAAAAAAAATATAATTTTATACCTAAAACATACAAAAAAATATATGGAATTATTATAGTGTTAATATACCCAAATAATTGGAGACTTTTTGGAAAATTGGTCATTTCATTCAAGAAGACTTAATTAGAGGTTATGTCAAAAGGACAAATACAATAGTGTTAAAAAAAACAACAATCATGACAAAGAAATAAGCCAAAAGAAATAAATATATAAATTTGTGCTTTCTTTTTTAAAAGTGAAAAGCATTTTCATAAATTTGACAAAGTTTTGAATTTTTATTAGAGTCTTTGCTTAAGTTTGTAATGGAAATTAATCACGTTCTTAGTGGATTAATCTGAGTGCCCTTATCAATAAAGAGTGACAATTCAAGAATTATGTTTTTTTTATTTAGTCTAGTTATCTATCTATGCTATTATATACATAATCTTGTACAATACATAAGAACAGATAACTGTATATTTTTATGTTTAAATTTACCTCTCAAAAGCTGATAAATGCATATATATTCCATAACATTATTTTATTATTAGTTTGTAATTGTAGTGTAAACTGAGGATGGTTATTTGGAATTCAGCTTTCAAAATTAATTTATTTTTTTTAATTTTTTTCAAACTAACCTAATTACTTTTCAATCAACAGTATTTTTTTATTTATTTAACCATTATAGCTTATTATTAAATACATCTTAAATTTAATTATTTATATTATATATATTCAAATTGTTATTTTTATAAATTTAATATATAAATATAAATTATTATTTTAATACATTTAATTATAAATATATATATATATATTTATACATTTAAATTATTATTTTATATAATATAATAAATATCAATTTAACTTACTCAATACTAATTAATTTAAATAATTTAACCATAACAAACAATAACTTAATAATAAATAAAAATAATTACAATCTTTTTTTTTTATGATTGTCGATCTTGTTGAGAATGTCGTTCAATATTTATGTCGCATATGATCTTTTAGTCTGACCTTCCACAAATTATAATCTTTCGCGATGTATTCAAAAAGGTCATAAGAGACATATCAAACATATCCTCGCCAAGAATTAAAAAAAAAAGGATTATTTTAATCATATTTATTAATTATTAAGTTAGAACAAGTATTTAATTTACTATATTATATAGAATAATAATATCTTTAATTATTCTATCACTTATTTCATTAATTAAAATATTCTTATTTTAATTTTATTAAATTTTAAATTTAATTATAAAAAATATTTTAATTATTAAACCAACTAAAAATTCAACTAACATATCTTTTTATATTATAAGATTTTAAAACAATTATGAATCCTAGATCTTTCTTCTTCACTTAGAAAAAAAAAATTTCTTGAATAGAAAATTTTTACTCTAATAATATAGAAAAAAAGATCCCTGTGATATCAGTACAAATATAAAAAATAAATATGATTTAAAAAGTTTTTCTGATGTATAATTACTTATTTTTTTTATCAAATAAAATATTTTACAAAATTCAAAAACAATTAAAAAAACAAGATCAAATAAGTAATTTGTTCAGTTTTTTTATAAATAAAACATTACTTCTTTTACTCTCTCATCAATCATATTATTCAATTAATTAATCAAAATGCTAAAATATTATTTATTTAAAAAAAACTAATTAATAATGTATATTAATATTCTTTAAATAATTTAATACAAAAATCTCAACTGTCAATATTAGCAATAATAAACCTTATTTACACAAATTAATATTTATTTGAATAAATTGTAATTGAACTATCATATTATCTTGATTTTATTTTATTTGTTTAAATACTAAATGATAAAATAATTTTATTTTTTAAATAAAAGATATTTTATTTAATAAATTAAATATTTTTTTTTAAATGTAGGATGTTAGCATGATCTCCATAGTCATGATCACCATAATCATGACATACACTTTAACTTAAAATGTTTTAGTTGAGAATGAAATCGTGACCTTAAACTTCTTAGAATTCACTCTTATCACTTAAACTATTTAATAAATTAAATATTAATTAAATATTGTTATTGATGAAAAAAATAAATAGTGTGATGTTAGATTATACTAATTATTTTTAAACAATCCAAGAATGCCTTAATAACTAATATTCAAGATGAGTAAAAAAAAGCATTAATACCATCAAATTTTATTTGAAACTTATAAATATACAATAAAAACCAAACCCAGTTAAAATTCTTTGAAACCAAGCCAATAGAAAAGTTGATTGGGATTATGACGTCCTAATCACAATTTGTTTTGTTAATTAAGTTCTTTTAATTCTTACAAAAACAAACTTGAGTGCCCCACAGGTTCAGGATCCAATGTGAAAAGACAGTTGTGTTGCCATTAAGCCTTTACTTCTCGTCACAATCAAATGTTAATCCATAATTAGTTCAAATATTTGTCATTAATCTTCCTAAATCTTAACTAAAAAACCAACATTAACACTTCTTTCTGCCCCTATTATCCTGTTTTATGTTTTATTTTAAAATTTGTTTTAAAATCATATCATTTTTCTAACAATTAAATTATTTAATTTATTAACTAAAATACAATCATATTATTTTCGTTAAATTTATATTTTATATAAAAAAAATATTTTAATAATTATCTTTAAAAAAAATATATCAAATAATCTTCATTTTATAACAAAAATATCTGAACGAGTTCAAATTCCAACTTTTTTCATTAAATAAATTGTGGTATAATAATATTCAAACATATTATAATGTTAAAATTAATTGTATTAATTCCTTTGAAATTTATTTTAGTATTCTTGCATAAGTTCATATGATCATTCACTATAATTCATACAAATAATTATACTAACATATACATTAATGAAAAATATATTTTAATGAACAACAATAAGTGCAAATAAATAATAGATAATAATAAAAATGACCCAGAAAAATTCAAGTGAATCAAAACAATAATAAGAGAACAAAATCCATTAAAAAGCAGACATAAAACTGCTACACCAATTTATCCCATCAAACCAAATACCCACATTGCATGTCTGTGGGATTCACCTCCAAACAAAACAAACCTCTCTGTAACATCACGAGAGCTCGCAAAAAAGTCTAAACGCATCCAAACAAGTCCTCCCATTCAACATTGTCGCGCAAATGGATATTCGATAAATTTTGCTAGAAAACGATACAAACTCTATCGAGGAAAAGCAAGTGCATGGCAATTGGTGTGGGACAACTTTAATAATACACTTTGTTGATTAATTTTATGGTTGATTAAAACGAAAGAAACACCTAGAACCAGCCGACACATAACAGATAAATGTTGGCTTAAGATGGAATGTACTTGTCTATAAGAATAGTCTACAAGACACGGCTAAATAGCTAAGACATTTTGTAATTTGTATGATTGTATTATTAGCATAATGTTAGAAAAATGAAATTATTGAATATGACAAATTTGAGGTTGTTCCATTTCACTTGGTGCTTGAGATTTTTATTAAATATTTTGAAAGAATATTATTTAATAAAAAAGTAAATATTTGAATTTTTTATTTATTAAATTACGTATTATAATGTATTTTTATATTTTAAATTTAAATTTTATAAAAATAAAATATAAATATTGTATTTTACTTAATAAATTGAATGATTTAATAGTTAAAAACATATATTTGATATGAAAATTTTTGAAAAAAAAACTTATAATAAAATTAACAAACTAGCTCTTGAACTATTTATACTATGATTGGGAACCTAACTAAAGATTGCAAATTGATTGTTTGCTTAGATAGGAAAAATGAAAATTGAGTGTCACTATTAATTAAAAAAACATGTTCTCTATTATTATTATTGTTATTATATGGCAATCAAATCACAAGATTGAATAGCGTGAATGACCTGTTTAACTTATAGTACAATGATGAAGAAAATATCTTGTGCAAAGATTAATCAATATTGCTTACATATTTTGTATTATAAGGAAAATAGAAATAAAAAGAATAGGCTACATTATTTATCTTATTACTACATGTTTAAATAAGTTTTGATATTCAGATTGTTTGATACATTTAATATTTAATTAAGAGTATAATAGTTCAGTTTTTTTTACACCGAAATATATAATTAAATCAATAAATTTAGTTTAAATCTTTAACCGTGATTTCAGTTTATTAATCAATTTAGTTTGATTATTTAAAAGATCGATTATGTCAGTTTAATCGGTTCCATCGGTTCCATGCATTTTGCTAAATAATATATTTATATATAAAATATGTGTTGAAAATTTTATATCAACAATTTTAAAAATAAACTATAATATATATATATATATATATATATATATATATATATATATTATATTTTAGTTGAAAACTACTTAATTATTAAAAATTGATTAGTTATTAACTATAAGTTGTAACTAAATATTGTTTATTTTTTAAATTTTAACTATTACACTCACTAATCCAAGCAACTGAACTATTGGGTTTGATCTAGTTTTTTCATAAACTTTCGTTTATTCAATTTGGTTGGTTCGGCTAAATTTCAGTTTGGAAAAGACTGATTTAGTTAGGTTTAGGTGGTTCGGTCGGTTTTGTTTGCCCTCTACGTTTAATATCTCAAAATTATACAATTTATTTATTAAATGCTTTCAAATATATTTAGTTTTATTTATATGCATTAATATTGATGAAGAAAATATTTGTTTTTAAAATATCAAGCTTATACATCAAATTAAACTAAACTTTGTGATAAAAAGTAGATGCAAGAACATGGTTTAATGATGATAATAAAATTGATGAACTTATTGTGTACTTTTGGAAATGATCACTTTGTATATTCAAGATTCCTTGTCTTTTTACATATCTTTTGCCTTTGGATCAAATTCATGGAATTGCAAATATAAAATCAATTCTTAGAGAGTTGATCATAGACCTTTTTTTTTAAATAATGGGTTAAATTAATATAATATTTTATTTGAATTGTATAAAATTATTTTAATTAATAAATAAATTAAATTAAATTGTTAAAAAGATTAAGATATATAATTGTTTTTATTAAAAATAATAATTATAAGAAAAAAGAAGGAGACCCTCTTTTCTGCCTCTGCTTGTTTGGTGTGATATAATGATTCGTGATAGTAGTCATCATGATTCCATGACAAATCCTTAACATTTGTCTTTTTAAATTGTCTCCTTATTATTGCATAATTGACTATGCCCATTTCAAATTTAAATTTTGAATTATTTCATTAGAAAATGTTTTTTATTTAAAATTAATTTCAAATAAACTATTTTTTTAAACAATGTAATTTTATTATATATTTATATAATTTAAATATTTTTTAATAAAAAAGTTCATTTATTCATAAATCAAAATGAATAAATTATGTAGAAATTACCGAGTTTTGAATAAGGCTTAAATAAAAATTTAAATTAATATAAGATTATTTTTTGAATTATAATTGAAATTATTATATAATCTTTAACTTTATTTTATACCTAATATAATACATATAACCTAAATAATAAATGTTATAACTTTCTTGATTATACAAATTCATTTATATTTTCCAATACTATTTTAAAACCTATTAACCGATTGAACAAATGCTTGTTTTTGTCCTTTTTTTAGACTTGTCTATTTTAATTAAGGGTTAGAAATTTTTCTACAAACAATTTAATAATATTAAATATTTATAAATTTAACTCATTGGATTAAGTGACAATAATTTTATAAATAATATCATATATTTTTATATTTATAAATAGCAATTTTCCTAGACAAACAATTTAATAATATCAAATATTTATATATTTAACTCATTAGATTAAATGACCATTGTTAAATTAAAGAGAGAAAGTTTGTATTAAATCGTTATTCATGGTTACATAGATTATGTCTATTATATAGATATTATAATTGACATATAAGGAAATTAAATAATATAATATTAATATTATCACAATTTATAATTTGTGATTATATCTTACAAATATAATATATTATACTTTAACATTCCCACCCAAACTCACAATGCAACAACAATAAACATTGAGAGTTTGACAATCAAAAAACGAAAACGCGAACAATAAGAAGTTACGCATCATTCTTAATCTTCTTCTATTCTCTCATCTGCTCAATCAATTGACCATCCACCCAAAAGCAGTAATTCTTCGATTCAGACCAACCAAAATCGATAACTCACAAAAACCAAACAAAACAAAACCAAACAACCTTCACAAACATAGGGAAAATCAAACCAAATTCAACTCCCTATTCTCAACAACAACAAAAACCAAAATCAAAACCAAAACCAATCAAATCAAGTTTCACAAACATAGGGAAAACCCAAACCAAATTCAACTCCCTATTTTCAACAACAACCAAACCAAGACAAATCAAAACCAATCAAACCAAACTTTACAAACTTAGGGAATACCCAAACCAAATTCAACTCCTTATTCTCAACAACAGCCAAAACCAAAACCAATCAAACCAAGTTTCACAAACATAGGTAAACACCAAACCAAATTCAACTCCCTATACTCAACAAAAAAACCAAAACCAATCAAACAAAGACCAATCAAACCAAGCTTCAAAAACTCACTTCTGATTTCCTCTCCTCCAAGACTAATAATAAAATCAACATTTTTTTAAACCAACTAATTCAACCAAATCAACCTTTGATCCGTCCAAGTTACCCTTCTCACTTAAGAACAAAACAACCCATAACTCATTTCCACCAAGATACCAAAATCCCCAATTCAACTAGACGAAAAAAAATCCACTCAAATAAAATCTAAAACCCCAGATAAGCTACTTAAGACCACCGACAGAAAATATTAATAATAATAAATTATTAGAGCCCTCCATCAATGGCTAAGGTAACCATTGTTGGAGGCAGCGAAATACTATCACTTGATTGACTCAAGACCGATAACAAGGCTTTGATACCATGTTAGACTAAAGAGAGAAAGATTGTATTGAATTAGTTGTTCATGGTTACATAGATTATGTCTATTATATAGACATTATAATTGACATATAATGAAACTAAATAATATAATATTGATATTATCACAATTTATAATGTTATGATAATATCTTAATGATAATAATAAGGATATAAAATCACGCCGATACTAATAAAATATTTATCCTTTTACAATTCAACTACTACTAGACGTACAAATAAATGGAGACAATTGAGTTCTTCGTGTGTTCACTTGTTAAAAATATTGTAAAGTTTCTTCATTTTGGATTGTGGTAAAAATCTCATTCTCGATGCATACTATCAAACTGTCGTTCATCCACTCATAGCCCATTATATTACGTAAACCAGTCTTGATCAAAATGTTTCTTCTTATTACTTTCTTCATTAAAACTTTTAGAAGAGTCAATACTTCATTTTAAATACTTCTCCATTACCTATATTACAAAAAATAAACACAATAATTAAATAAATCTATCAAATTTGATTAATGTTTATCATTTTTTGATTGAATGATTGTGTAGAAACAAAACAAGAGGAAATACAGCATTTGAAACCCCTAAGTTCTAACTAATTCCAACATTAATCTAATAATGAAATATAGAACAAAAACTAAAAAAACCTCTTCTGTTATGATTCTTCTGAAGATTCTGAAGAAGTAGAATGGAATCAATGGATAAATGATAAAATACATAACATATGAAGAATGGATGAATAATAACATAAACCTATAACTTATGCATATGAAGAATGAATAAATGATAACATAAACCTATAACCTTACCACTTACCAAGATCGATGATGAAAGATTTCAGGTTTAATTATGAATTTATAATTTATATGGTTAAGGGTTTTGAAATTAGTCTCTTATTTATTGAATATCTTAAATAAGTTCTTAATTTTATTATATATTCAACTTTAACCTTAAATAATTAATTTATATAAATTATACCCAAACTTTTCACAAAAGTTAGGGGGTGCTTAATCCCCTTCTTGCACCTTGCACCCCCTTGGATCTGCCACTGTCCATAGCATTAATGATACTCGCACCATTCTTCTTTAATTTTCCCAAGAATACTTTGTCTAGTTATCTAAGATTTGAATCAGATTTATCGCTCGCAACATGCATAGAGCTTTACTCTAACTCATGCCTAGAGATTGATAATTTTTGGGCAATGAGATCTCTTGTGGGGAAAGAGAAACACTCTTTAAAGCCATATTTGTATTGACTTTATATTTGGACATGTAATTTTAATTTAGGCTTGGTTCAAGAATCACTTCTTTGTCAATTTAGTCTTTCCATTTATCTTTAAAGGTTTTATAGTAATTATTGGCGTGTTGATTTACTTGATTGAAGTCACATCATTCTTCGAAGAATATTCTCATGGATTTCTTGTCAGGTTGTAGTAGTAATGGGATGATCATACTATTTTCTTACATGAGGCTCAATGCTCTGCTCAGACTCATTCCAATTTTGTCATATTTCTTCGACTGTGGGAAATTTCGAGAACCCTGTTGGAATTTAAACTATGTAGATTATTTCCATTATATGAATGGAAATTAGAATTCAAAACAATTATGAGAATGGGTGAGTCCCAAGAATAAAATCGAGTTAGTGGATTTGTCCACATTGGAAAAATAGAAAAATGTAGCATTTTCCATTAATCCAAGTGGGGTTTAATTTATTTGCATAATGCATTTTATTGCATAAAAATAAATAATATATTTGGATTAAATATTAATTGAATGAGTCAGTTAAATGGGTATTAATATCAATGTGCAAATGAGAAATTTTCAATCAAATGCAATGATAAATGCATACGTTTGAAACCTTTCACATACAATTGATGAAAATGCAATTGATTGCATTATGTTGATTGACTAATTTATCTTTATATATCTCAATTGATCACACGTTGTTAAGAAGAGACAATAACAATTGCAGAATTACATAGTTTTTTATCCTTCAATCACCCTAAATGAACTTTATTTGTTTTTATTTTCAACATCACAAGAAGCTAGCTACTTCTTAGTTTTCAGAAAAACCTTCCATTGATCATTTTAATTGTGGTTTCATACAATTCTGCTTTGATCCCGGTGATAGTTCAGGTACGTTGGTCAAGTTCGTTGTGTAGTGATTCTGGTACTGAATCACTACTAGATTCGTTGTACCCTGGGAGACAGTCATCTACGATAAGCTCCAGCACAAATAGGAGACGGTGGAACTGTTTTAATGGAAATGTGCTATGCACATGCCTCGAATCAACATCTTAATCGGTGATTTCGTTCTTTGTATATCTTATTTATTTTTATTTATTTGTAACACCATTTTATATATATTTTCTGTAATTTCAAGACAAGAATACTAACAATCTTAAAACAGATTCTTTGTGATAAGCTATTTAAGAGCTTGCGCCATCGAATTCTTTTTTGTCTTTGATGTTTCAGAAATACGAGTTGCGGTGTTGCGAAAGAGATGATGCTTATTTCAAAAAAAAAATGAAAAAGATTCATTTTAAGGAAAATAAAATCAACAGATAGAGATAAGTCTTTATTGTATATAAATATGTTTTATTAACACATATGTTCTTATGCTGTTAAAGTTTAATTTTATAAGCTAATATATTTTGATATATATAAAAATTTTTTCTAAAGAAACATTAATATGTATACTCATTATACAAATGTTATATAGAAAATAAATTAGAACACAATAATTTAATTTGTTCTAGTTTTATTTAAAGATTTGTTTGGTTATTAAAATTATTAATAATAATGAATGAAAATAAGAAAGTAACTAATATGTTAGCTTTCAATTTTCATAAAATTTATGGTGTTAAAATTAATTATAATTGAAACATATGGTTTCAGTTTTTAAAATTATTAATTATAATATATACCTTCTTAAATTAATTAAGCGATGTAATTAATAAGAATATGGTATGATGATTTACTAAATAAAGAGAAATATATATTTATTCATACACTGTTTTATATATTACATTTTATTGTGATAATAAGTTATCGTTTTAAATGTGTATATATATTCATTTGTTGACAGAGTTTAGTCAAATATGAAGTATAAGTTGTCTCCGTAAAGAAGATAAAAGATCATAAAAACGGTACAACAATGAAAGGGCGCATTGGCGTAGTGGTTCAAAGTCCAGATGTAATGGTGTGTGACAAAAGGGAGGTTCCCTGTTCAAATCCAGCTGATGAGATGATTTCTTTTGTAGAAATCGGACGTGATAAAATGACATTAGTCATTTACGATTCCTTTTGTAGAATTCGGACATGACAAAATGATTTTAGTCATTTATGTTGAAACCATTCCAATTTATTGTGTAAAAATTATGAGATGAATGGGATAATCAATGATTTCTTTGTAGAAATTTGACTAGTTAAAATGACTTTAGTCATTGATGTTGAAACCATTCCAATTTCTTGTGTAAAAATTATGAGATGAATGGGATAGTCAATGATTTCTTTATAGTAATTAAACTTGTTAAAATGACTATAGTCGTTAATGAAACATTCTAAATTCTTATGTAGAAATTATGAGATGAATGAGTGCCCATAATAGTGTCTTATCTGGAAATTTGATCTGTCAAAATGATTTTAATCACGGATGTTAGAATCATTCTAATTTCTTGTGTAGAAATTATGAAATGAATTGGGACACTTAACCAATTTCTTGTGTAGAAATTTAATTTGTTAAAATGACTTTGTCAATTATATTTTGAAGTATTTTAATTTCTTTTATAGAACTTGTGTGATTAATCATTTGATGACATAAAATGAATTTAATTTGTGTTAGAGTTTCTTTTATAGAACTTGTGTGATTAATCATTTGATGACATAAAATGAATGTCATTTGTGTTAGAGCTCATTATATTAATGTGTTCAAAGAGACGACCATGTGAGTCAAAATTATCTTCGTAAAAATTATCTTGGTGAGAATGATCTATTGAGATTTGGTTTGAGCATTTTTGCTTCACATGGATTATCGATCAAAGAACGATAATAGAATTACTTCGAGTAAGACACGAAGTACATTTGTTGTTATATATTGTGTTTCTAAGTGATTGCTTATATATATAACATGCATATTAGTTAATAATATGATAATTTGTGTTAATTCATAATATGTATGATTAACTTGTTATTTATATACACACGTGAATAAATATTATTGTATATCTATTTTATTTTAATAGAAAATACTAAAAATTTTCATAAAATTATTGTGTCTTTTCGTATACAATAACTCATGTGGAAAGTTAAAAGTCATTATTAATTAAGAAATTGACGAATTAATGACATGAATATTTATTTATATAATTAATTAGTTTTATATTTGATTAAAGATAAATGATCAACATTCTAATTAAGTGTAATAATTAATATTTTAATTAATTATCATGTATTTTTTAAACGGTATTTTTAATGATAAATGAAGTTGTATATATATTTATTTAATAAAATATATGACATATTAATTATCTGATTACGTTTCTATGTTATTGACTATATATATTATAGTTGTTTTGTCATTGTGGTGACTAAAATGAAAGAAGCAATAATATATAATATCATATATATGGATATATTAATTTTGGTTTAATATAATATATTTGATATACATTGTTCAATTGCATCATTAAGACTTAATTTGATAATTTTGAAATCAAATAATTACAAGCAAAGTCTTGTTTGATTTGAGAATAATGTGGCAAACGTGCCAATATTACGGAATGCAAACGTGCAACCGGAAATAAATGTTTAAGCGACTTCGGTCAAAGATGCTTGAAACATTATGATTTCTTTTGTAGAAATCATGTCATATGGTGATTATTTATTTGATTAAATATTCTAATTTCTTTTATAGAAATTAAGTGTTGAAATAAATATTTTAATTGATTAAATATTTTTAATTTCTTATGTAGAGATTATGTGAAGAATGATTTGTATATGAATAAGCATTCTAATCTCGTATAGAAATTAAATTTTATTCAATTAAATATTTATGATATAGTTATCTTATTCATTATATGATAGGTATAACAAAAGAAATCTATAAAAGAACTATGTGACAATTTCTTGATTTGAAAATCATTGATTTAAATCATACAAATGTGTGTGATTTAAAAAAGATATCAACACGAATGTGGGGGCAAATATTTTTATTGATTATAACACAAAAATAATTATGTATATTATGATAAATGTAAAAATTATTTGTTGTTAGAGAAATATGTTCTCTATAAAAGATAAAGTTGCGCAACTTTATAAAAAGAAATAAAATAACAAGAAAATACCTTGTTTATATTTGCTGAGTTAGTGTTCAAATCGATATTTTAGATTTGAAGATTTTGAAATCAAGAGACGTGTCATATTTTGACATTATTTTCATAAAACTTTGAAGAACCAATGTCTTAAAATGGAGTTTATGAAATAAATGAAAATAAAAAATTTATAAAGTCTTGATATGACTTATAGAAAATTTTATAATAATGATATGAAAATTTGATCATACTTTTATTAAAAAGTAAATGTGACAATTATATATATCATGAAGACAATGAAAATTATTTCATTACGTGTCTTTTGTACGATATTTTATCATTGAAAATTACGATAAAAATGATTAAATCCATTAAGGATTTGAATTGCACTACACGAAATATCATGTTGTTATCAAATGATATATTGATATTATTAAATGAAAGACTTTACGTCTTAAAGTGAATATGTTTATACTTAGAAGTGCAATTTACGTATGGAAATCTTCTAAGAAACTTATGATGGATAGATTAAACGTTATAATCTATATTTTTGACTTATGTCGAAAAATAAAATATTTTTATGTAAAATATATAATCGTTTACACGAAGGCAGAATAGTTCAAAGACATTTTGTCTACTAGTTAGCCAAGTAAACAATATTTTCATAAAAAAATAAATGATAAGCATGTACGAATGACTATGCTTCTTATTAGAAGATGTTCAAAGGTTAACTAAGAATGTACCAACATAAATTTCTAATTATTGTGATAGTAATTTGAAATTGGATAAGCTTAAAGTCAATGACAAGTCTAGACATGCACGTCTTAGACATAATGTCATTAGACTATACTCTCTAATGGAGTTATCAAATTTGACTATGTAAGTCAAATATAACATTGTGGATCCCACTAATAAGATTATTGAATAGAGAGATAGTTTGAAGTCTTTTGAGACATTAACCTACTATAAATCGGTATGAAGGAAAACCCAACCTATGCAGACTGGAGACCCAAGAAATAGGTTCAATGGGACAACCTAATTGTACTGACTTGAAAAGTTATTGTGAGGATTAATACTATAACAGAACAATATATATTTTGACGAGGATAAGCATATTACTTTTAATGATTCTTTGTGAGAAAAGAGATCACCTATGTGAGGGAGAAGTGGGGCCGCTTTGAATGAATTGATCGGCTCAATTCTAGACCCTCTCACAGAACCAGGCGCGTGTTCCATGGCCAAAACGGACACAACCATGAGAGCTTGACATGTATCAGGGAGAATTTTATGTGAAAGTGTGTAATCGTTTACACAAAAGGCAGAATAGTTCAAGGACATCGATTCTACTAATCAGCTAGTAAAGTTATATGCTTTCACAAGGGAAGGTTCAAAGGGTTACACCTACTTATCCTATGTAGAATTCAACTGTTGAACCTTCACCGGGTTAATCTTTCAATTTCCATTCATGTGGGGGATTGTTGGAATTTAGACTATATAGATTATTTCCATTATATGAATGGAAATGAGAATTCAAAACAATTCTGAGAATGGGTGAGTCCCAAGAATAAAATCGAGTTAGTGGATTTGTCCACATTGGAAAAATAGCAAAATGTAGCATTTTCCATTAATCCAAGTGGGGTTTAATTTATTTGCATAATGCATTTTATTGCATAAAAATAAATAATATATTTGGATTAAATATTAATTGAATGAGTCAGTTAAATGGGTATTAATATCAATGTGCAAATGAGAAATTATCAATCAAATGCAATGATAAATGCATACGTTTGAAACCTTTCACATGCAATTGATGAAAATGCAATTGATTGCATTAATTGATTTTATTCCTACGTTAAAAAATTAGTCATTATGTTGATTGGCTAATTTATCTTTATATATCTCAATTGATCACACGTTGTTAAGAAGAGACAATAACAATTGCAGAATTACATAGTTTTTTATCCTTCAATCACCCTAAATGAACTTTATTGGTTTTTATTTTCAACATCACAAGAAGCTAGCTACTTCTTAGTTTTCAGAAAAACCTTCCATTGATCATTTTAATTGTGGTTTCACACAATTCTACTTTGATCCCGGTGATAGTTCAGGTACGTTGGTCAAGTTCGTTGTGTAGTGATTCTGGTGCTGAATCACTACTAGATTTGTTGTACCCTGGGAGACAGCCATCTACGATAAGCTCTAGCACAAACAGGAGACGGTGGAACTGTTTTAAGGGAAATGTGCTATGCACATGCCTCGAATCAACATCTTAATCGGTGATTTCGTTCTTTGTATATCTTATTTATTTTTATTTATTTGTAACACCATTTCATATATATTTTCTATAATTTGAAGACAAGAATACTAACAAACCCTTCTAAGAAGTCATGGTCTGTTTTCGGTGTTTTCCCTTAGACACCTTAATAGTAATTTTGGCCTAAGTCTAAGCGTTATGAACTAAATTCGCTTCAATCTCAACCATCTCATCATTGATTTGATTCAACCAGACGTGATTCTAATGTGGCATGGATTGAGTCAAGCTCGTCTAGTTGAATGGATGTCGGGTCTTTATGACTAGTGTAATATTCAGACCGGAGTTTTGAAAGAGAGGAGGAATGACCTTGGTTACATGATTAGGCTTAGGGTTAAGTTTGTTTCTATGAATAGAACGAATTTCTACCGCTAGAGCTAACATTGGGCCAGTCTTTTGTGGAACATGACATTTAATTCTTGCATTTCTTTATTAATTGATATTTCTTTTAGGATTGGCTCTTCCACCATTTTAACTTTGATGAATATCTTGTAATTTGATCTTGAATTGGAGAGAAGACAATTGTGAAGAAATAACGCATATTACAAGAAAATGTTATGACTACAAATTTGCACACTTATTTGGTAACCCAAAATACCAAAATGCATATACGTGTCTTAAGAATGGAAATAGATGTCTATTTTCCAATTATGGTTTCTTAATCATAAAAATTGAAAATAGTACAAGAAATGATAGAAAATAAAACTTAGTGGATCTTCTCTTCGAGTTTCTACCTCTTTCTTTGTTAGTATCTCATATGTGTTTAGTAAAGTAGCTCCACCTTCTTCGCACATGTGGCATGAATCCCGGAGAGATCTTAGTGTCGATGGGTTGGAAATGTTAGTTCAAACTAAACCGATGAGAATAGAGTTTGTATTTAAAATGGATGGTGATCCAAGGTAGTATTGTTGAGCATCATCACTTTCATGCAAAGTGACGTTGAAGAAGAGTCAAGTGTGTTGCGTTGGTCTTGTTCTGTTTTTTTTCTTTGTCCATAATGTACTTGTGGACGTCTAATTCAACTATAAATATATACATGTATTTACATATATAATATCCATGTACATGCCTTACAAGGGTTTCGTTGTCTAAGTAAACAAGAAAAGGATAGTAACTTGGATTTATGCTAGAGCTTTAAGGAAAAATGGACCAATAAACCATCGTCGTCATGACCCTAAATAGGTAGTCCATGAGTAGGAAGTCGTGAAATCCCGAGTTTTTCTTAGGTTTTTCTCATAACAACATCACTTAGTTAACAGATCACAAAGTTTTATTGGCACATCTTAACCTTTAAAATATAGTTGTGTAGGTGGCATCACGGTCTACATTATCTTGATAATGAGGACAATGTGCCCAAGGGGTATGACCCATGAAAGTAAGTCATGCAAATTCAGTTTTTATGTCTTAAATTCATGTATTATTCCCTCTCATTAGGTTTTGTGTTTAAAATCGATCACATTTCTTTGAAAGAGAAATCGACAAAATATGTTTAACTCGAACGGGTTTGAGCTCCATGTATTATCTTCCTCTTGGATCTTTAAGTAACGTGGCATGAGGAACTAAAATGGTAAGCTCGACTCGAGTTCTATTTTGAAAATAAGTTATAGATTTACTTTAATAAATCACTTGGCTTACCTTCATCTCGAATCTCATAAAACGGGTGAGAAGACCACTATTTCAAAAGTTGCCTCACCCAAATGTGAGATGAGAAACCGAACATAGTATTTAGTATTTAGCAAAGTAAACATAGTTGGTTTAACAAAGAGTCTCCACATAATTTTTATTTTCAGAAATTTAGGAAAGAAAATGAATTTTTAGAAATTCATTTGAGAGTTTAGTGCTTTGTGATGTGTGGAAAGGGTATCAACATTATGAGTCATACACCCGTCCAAATGAATATTCTCTACTCTAAAACAAATGACCTTTTTGAAACGTGAAAATTATTACACTCTAGTATGAATTAAAATATAAGTATTTGTCTAAGGTAATAACCTATGTCTAAGGGACTATGCCTATTTCATTCTTAACCGTACGTCTAGGATGTACATGGTATTAGAGAAAAGTAAGAATGAAAACATTAGACATATTACCTATTGCGAGAGAGGGCACAAATGAGGCACAAATCTATAACATTCCAAAGTTTGAATATTAGAGCATGACAATGTTGTACGGAATATAAGAATCGTTTAAGAATTTTTCTCATGATTTTTTAAATTGTAGAACTCAAGTTATGAGCTCCCGAAGTTTGAGAAAATTGAGAAAGATTACAAACTGTTTTATAATCTTTTCAAATATATTTTGTTTAAGAAAATTATTCAAAACTGTTATATATATTTTTTTTCAGATTAAAAAAAAAACAAATCGGCCTTAAAATAAATAAGAAATCGCAAAATATTATTGGAAGTAAAATATTAGTTGGTTTATTTCTAACGTCCTTTATTGATCATTCATCATGTCTTCTAAATCATCGAGCCTTTGTTGTATTGTCAAATTATCTCGGTAGAGTTGTTTTTTGAACTGATCGCTGGCCCTCGAACTTGGGAAGCTAAAACTGATCATATACCAAGAATTGTTCCATTGTCTTGGGTTCCAAAAATTCCTTCAACTAAATTCACATTAGAAATGACGGGACATTCAGCCCATCCTACAACAAAATATGTTAATGCCAATAATAGATAAAATGTAAAGTAAACATATTGTATACTTACCACTTTCTCTAGTACGTCCGGATCAACAGATTTATCTTTTTTTTGTCTTAGTCGCCAAAAAGAAATCTTTATAACTTGGAGATGATCATTCTTGCACTTCCTAAGATTGAAAGTTCAATTTTAATTTATTTGAAAACAAAATTAAAAAATAAGTTTTATTATTTCTCGTTGCAGCTGTGTGAATGTGAATGCTTTGCTACCAGACCAATGTACATATTTTAATTTTTTTTCTATGTTGGTAGCGTTTCATTTCTGAAATCAATATAATTTTAGATTAGAAAAATTATATTAATTATAAAATTTGAAAGAAGAAACCTAAAATTTATCGGTAAAATAATGGTTCTCAAACAACCACTCCCAATCTTGTTGGATCATTTCATTCGGCCTATCCACCCTGATTGTGTCCACATTTACTTCGTGGGGCCTTATCTTGTTGACATTTATTTTGCACCTCCAATCCTCTCACATTGTCTTCAGGTGTTTCAAAGTGTCGTCTCGATAACTTTCAATATCCTTTGAATCAAATTTATTCTGAAATATAAATGATTTATAAGTAACAAATGATTAATTTCAAACAAAAATTTATATTAAAAACGATTAACTTGTGATTACATACTGTTATAGATTATCTAAGGTGGTCGGGGTGAGGTGGCGCTAATGGACTGTGCAATTGGGGATAATATTATTCTCTCGAATAGTGCCCCCAAATTCTAACTCTATAAACTTTTATTCGTGCAACATGACTTCCTTTTAATTTGTTCGAATGTGACACACACATTTTCTCCACTAGCTGTCAATTTGGCCAATTCGAAGTTCTTGTTGCTTCCTCACCTTCTTTGGGAGCTAAAAGACTTCATATTTGTGCCTTCATCAGTGAATGATGTGGGCTCAACAGGATTGTGCACATCCTCAGGTGTAGACAAGTAATCCTCAAGCATATCCTCCATTGGAGGAGTCTGTGATGAAGAATCGCCCGTATTTTTTTCTTCTTAAGGAAATTGAATTGTGACTTCAAAAATATTTCGGACATTCAATGTTGGTAATTAAGCTAGAACTCACGGCAAAGCTAAGAAAAGAATCGACTCCTTGAATATATTTCGGAATATGTCGATCTTTTTCCGTATAGATCATCCATTTTTAATCAAGGATATCCATTATATCTATTGAAAAAAATACAAGATCTATAATGAAAATCTATAATGACAATCTAATACAATATCTATATTCATTTATATAATCAAAATCTATATCTAAACCTAAACCTAATCCATATCAAAACTTAAACCTAATCCGTTATCAAAAAGACATTTCAAAACCTAAACCTAAATCATATCAAAAAGAAATATAAAAAACTAAGCCTAAACTTAAATATATATATATATATATATATATATATCAATTTGGGGCTCCACTACATCAACGAAAGAGTTCTATGATCTTACCTGGAGGAAGATTGACGGAGTGAATAAAATGAAGTCAACGATAGAGACGACGACGGAGACGACGAGTGAACGAAGCCTTCGTCGCAACAATAAGGACGATAGTCGTTACAATAGTAGGAGTTGGTAGACACAAGGGAATTTAGAAATGGGGAAAGAAGAGGAGCTCTCGGATTTTGTTAATTAATTGAGAAATACCGATTGGTGTTTCTACCAATCAGTACTATAACTTAATAAACGCGGCAAGATTGCCGCCCATTTTTCCTATATATTTTTAGGGTCTATATCGATTTGTATTTTTATTGGCCTATACTAATTCGTATTATAACCAATCGGTATTTTTCCTGGGCTATACTGATTGGTATTATAACCAATCGGTATTAAGCTAATAATATTGATTGGTATTATAACCAATTATTATTATTAACTTAATATCGATTGATATCATAATCAATTGTTAAAGATGGTCGCCATTTACCCTTTTTTTACTAGTGAAATTTCATTTTGGGTTTTAAGGTTTTAATTCCAAATTGAAGATTACCAAAAACTTTCTTATATTCATTAGAATCAAAATCAACTATTTAAACTCAATTGGCTACACGTTCTTGCTAATTTTAAAACTTAAATACAAGGCCTTTTATAGAAAATGTTAAAATTCGAGCGAACATGCCTCAACTCTTTCAACAACCATGATCTTTTTTTAAACTTCTAAATTAAATTTGATCTTTTACGATTTAAAGTACATTGATCCTATTGAATTCGATAAAAAACTTACAAACAATTTTATGATCAAATTCAAATCAAAAAATTGAGTAATCGCCTGACATTGACAAACACATTAACTAAAATATGAAAATTACAATGAAAATGATAACTTACAATTAGTTGGAGAACACTACTAGATTTTTATTGAGTTAGTAACAGAACCTTCTTAAAAAAGGTCTTTTAGATGGACCAGAAACGAGCTTAAAAGTTATGTACAAGCTTGGAAATTTTTAATGGCGGATATTAGTAAAGGTTTGTGGGTGATTTGAGGCTTTGCTTCTTCATTGAGGCATCCCTTTTATAGCCTGTTGAAGTCGGTTGATGGTCTAAGTCGGTCGAATGTAGGACAAAAGTCATTGATGGTCGTCCACTTGCTTAGCCGAATTCTATCCACATAAGGCATGATTTGGGCTAGGCTCGTAGGTGAAATGATCGTGCAGCTATGGTAGTCATTTGGCTTTTTGAATCATTCGTTTTGGATGAGTATGGATGAAGATAAGGATTGACCGATTTTTTAAGGAAATTGACCATTCTTATCATTATCGCGAGAAATAAAACAAAGTCAGGTCGCTTGGTTACTCCATTTACGATTTGTCTATGTTTCGTCGGTGTTTGGTGTCGCATGTTTTAGGAATTAACCTTCCTATCGCATGCTGAATGGTCTAAGTGGCTTTATGCCTTATTTGATTTGGGCCAAATGGCTTTAGTCCCTTTTTGCCTTCTCCTCCCTTTTTTTAATACATATAAAATAACAAAATTAATTAATAGAAATATAATTTATTTTTGTTAATTTTTCTTTTTTTCTTTTTTATTTTATGGATTTGTTTTTAATTATTTTGAGATTTTAAAGGCTACAATATTTTTCTTAAATAGTTATTTAATTTATTTAAGCTCTAAATTTTAATTAATTATGGAGTAATAGATATAATATTTTTCTCAAATAGTTATTTATTTTATTTTTGAACCAAATTTTAATTATTTTGAGATTATGAATATAACATTTTACAAAATTATTATTTATTCATGATTCCAATTTTAATTAATTGATTTTGACTTTTATTTTAAAATTTTTAAAATTGAGTTAATGAAATTTATCCAAGATAATTATTTAGTTTTTGACATTTATTTTAGTTATTTTGGATTTAATGAATAAAATATCTATCCAAAATGTTAGGATCGGAATCGCCAATAGGGTTTAGGGTCCGACTATTGTTAAACGCTTACACACCGATTGATAATAACTTTGTTAGAGGTTAATTATCTCGTTTCCACTCTACATAAACCGTCACAAACTCTTGACAAAGTCGAGTGCGGAACTATTTGTTTGAGTTTGAAGCAACAAATGATAAACAGAAATAATGAAATAAATAAGAACACACAGCACAAGACACGTATTTTATGGATGTTCAGAGACAAAAGCTCCTACGTCACACCTTCTCAAACATTTGAGAAGGATATTCACTAGAATATTTGATCGTACACAGACTTAGTTGAACAACCAAGACTTAGTTACTATTTATTTTCGACCTTTATACTCACTCTGTTGAACAGAAACAGATTATGTCAACTTACAATGCTCACCACTAACACATAATAGGTAGTATTGTAATACACTTGAGATTCTAACACACTCTTTGAGAACTTGTAAGTTTTGAAAGCTTGAGCAATTTGATAGCAAGGATTGAGGATTACTTAAAAAAAAGTGTTGAAGGAGATTAACTTATGTCTTCTTAAGAAGACAAAGATATCAACGAATATATTTGTGACTTCAACGACTATATCTGCTTCAAGAGACCACTGTCTTCCCTTTGATTTGTTGAAGTCCAGAATAGTACATCATAAGAGATATTCTTTGATCTTGCCTGTACTTTGATTATAATAAGTTAAGATGGTATTAATTGGATTATCATTTCCTAGGAACATGCATCAAAGATAATTTGTCTTTTAGTGCTCTTGACAGCCTGAACTGTGTTAGCAGACATCTGTTATCAAAAGGTTTTCCTCAGACTTGCACCAAAATGGAAATAAAAGTATGATGTAGCATAAAGCTGATTTCTTTCACTAAGTAGTGAAGATAATACTATACGCGCTTCATGGAATGCTTAAATGTAGAATGTCGGATTTTCTTGTAGAGAGCCGATATTTGGAAAGCCGAATCCAAATGTCGATGTCTTTCGAAAGTCGATTTTGCGAGTGTCGAACTTCTAAGAGCCGTTCTTCTAAATACTGAACTTCCGAAAGCCGAACTTCTGAAAGTCGATCTTTTGAGTACCGAACTTTCGAAAGCCGAACTTTTGAAAGCCAATCTTCCGAGTACCGAACTTCTGAAAACCGATCTTCTAATTACCGAACTTCTGAAAGCCGAACTTCTGAAAGCCGGTCTTCTAAGTACCAAACTTCTGAAAGTCGATCTTCTAAGTACCGAACTTCCGAAAGCCTAATTTCTGAAAGCCGATCTTCTGAGTACCAAATTTCCGAAAGTTGAACTTCTAAAAGCAGGTTTTCTGAGAACCGAACTTCTGAAAGCCGAAATTCCGAAAGCTGATATCTTCAAGAGCCGATATCTTTCAAAAACCGATAACTTCCAAAAGTCGATATCTTCCGAACACCGAACCTGGTTTAGTCTGCGTATTATTATTTTTCCACAATTAGTTTCTTATTTTAAATATTTAATTAATAATACTACTTAATTAACTATTTTTACTATTCAATTTCTCCTTTTTTGATTATTTAAACTAAATATTCAAAATCTAGTAGTTTCACAATTGTTGACTAATTTCTTAAGTTGATTTGCATATTTAAATAGTTAATTGATATTACTACTTAATTAATTATTTTTACTTATTAATTTCCCCCTTTTTGATTATTTAAATTAAATATTAAAATTCTACTGTCTATTTCTCAGCACAAAATAATTATTTATTTTTATTTAAATTCCTTAATAAGTTTATAATTTAATATATATATATATATATATATATATATATATATATATTTTAATGGCTTGGGAATATTTTAAAATTTTGAATAAATTGGGTGAGTCAAAACACCATAATAAAAAATTATTTTATTCACTCTCTTATCAATCTTATCACTCAATTCATTAATCAAAATATTAAAATACTCTCTAATTAAAAAATAAATAAAAAAATTACCAATATATATTAATATCTTTTAAGTTATTTACCAAAAAATATTACCTTCTCAAAATTACCATTTATCAACATTTTTTTAAATAAATCAAGTTTATTTACAGAAATTTCTTATCAATTATTATTTTTTAAAATATCAAATAAACAATTATTTTTTTATGATCTATATATTATAAAAAAAAGTTATGAAAAAATTTATTTGATAATTTGACTTAATCAGATAATTTAATATACTAAAAACTTATTTAAAATAATTATGTTTGTTAATACATATTTATAATCACTTATTTTTATGTATGTAAGTAAAAATATATTAAAAATAATAAGTTAAAAAAAAGTTAAATACTATATTCTAAAAACAATTAAAAATAAAAGTACAGCCATATTATTAACCATATTATTATATGTCAAGTCAAATTATTTTTTCATTTTTACTATTTACAAGTAAAATATTCTTTTTTTCTTTAAACCTAATTCATATTATTTTTACTACATTAATTCCAAACATCATGTCATATAAATATGATTAAATTTAAACTAATTATAAAATAATAATAATATATATATATAATAAATTAGTATCTCTAATTTATTTATTTATATATATTAAGTTAATAAATTATAATTTAATATATAGTCATAAAAAATATTAATATTTATTTTAATTATTTTTTATTAATATATTAAAGTTTATACTTTAATATACTGAATTTATTAAATAATATAATTAATATATAAAAGTATTATAGTATTGATATTTTTTTTCAAATATTAATTTTAAATATTATCAAAAAGCAATTCAAATATTAAATAACGAAATTAAGTATGACATACAAACAAAATTTAAGAGTACTTAATAATAATAGTTTTATGAATAACAGGGTATCAGTGGATTATATATATTTTTTTGTATATTTATTATATTTTTATTTTTATTAAAATATAAATCTTTATTATATTACTTTTATAAAATTAATAAACTAATATATATAATTTAAATAAAATATATATATAATTTATTTTTTTAATAATTAAATAAAATTACAAGAGATAATAATGAGAGATGATAAAAGTAGGAAAATAATGAATAAAAAATTATGTGAAAAACTCACATTATAAATTTAAACTTTTACTGAGGAAGATACATAAAAGAAAATATAAACATAAAATATATTTGATTATAATTTTTATAAGTTAAATCAAACTAATTCGATTTTATTTTATAAGTTAAACAAAATTACTTTCAATTAAAATAATATAAAACTAAAGACAAATAATTTTATCCTGGAAAGAATTGAATCAAATCCAGACACAATATTAATTCAATTTAACTCTTATAAAATTAATATAAAAAATATTATTTATTATAGAACCTATAGACTATTGGTAAAAAATAATGGTCATGTTATTATGTATCAAATCATAGTTATTTTATTTGTTAAAAAAGGAAGGTATCAAGAATACAGACAACAAAAACATAGTGGTATTCAACCAGTCGGTTAACTAGTTAATTGGTTAAACGGTTCTGATTAAGTCCAGTTTTACCTCTTATTTTATAAACCGGTTAACCGATCAGTATTAGTATTGGTATTGGTTTTACCGTTTTGGTTCTACTGGTTCCGGTCGATTCCGTTCTGTTAACCGATTTAGCCGCAAACCGATAATTTAATTTTTGAAATTAAGTATTAAACTTATTAAATTATTTTTTTTTAAAATCCTTATTTGTGCCGTAATTTTATGTTATTCTCCATTTATTTATCTATGTTATAATATATTATATTATTGTTATAATATTATATATTATAATAATATTTGATAGATATATTTAAAAATATATTATATTATTATAACAATATAATATATTTGAAAGTGTTCCTTTTTAAAAAGTAAATATATAAATTAATTTGTTTTAAAAATAATTTTATACAAATTATAATTTAAAATTTAAAAATAACTAATATATATATATATATATTAAATATTATTTATAATATATCTAATATTTATCAAATAACTAATTAAAATATATATGATTAAATTATTACTACTTTATTAGTTAAAATAGATATGATTAAATTATTAATCAATTAAATCGCTAGAAAAATAGTTTTATCGAAAACTGAACCAATATGATAATCTATTCTCACGTTTCTATATTTTTTCTCAAAATTTTCAAAAATATTCACAATTTTTTCAAAAAATTCAATAGACACAAACATTTTCACAAGGTAAATAGAATTGTCCATCATTATGCATGTATGTGGGTACCAAACTCAAATTTTCTTCATAAAGTGGAGAGTGACCCGAGATATGTCATGAATACGTACTGCTCCATGTCAGTCAGAACATCGATTGAATCCTCTCATTTTTTGCTCATCGACTTTTCTAGCTAGTTGTTGAATATAAATATATAAAAAATAGAAATAGAAATATTTTTTTTATATATATATAATTAAAAGGTGTAAATGAAGTGAAATTGAAATTGAAATAGTGTCACATGCAGCTTTCCTCGGTCTGTGTATGTTTTAATAAGTGGTCAGCTTTTAAGATGTGTGTTGTTCCAGTAAGATTTGGGATCAGATTTCACTGATTTTGATGCAAATGTGGGGATGTTTGACTAGCTAAATTTGGATAATAATATTTCACATTTTGATTATATCGTTTTGTCTATATCTTCTCTCTTTTTTCTGTTGTACGTACTCTTCTTTAATCCTAACGTCATGATGTAAGATGATCAGAAATGGGGTATGATGTATCAAGCAAATCCTCAGAAATATCTTAATATATTATTATTATGCATGAAAATGAAATATGGAACCGTCCCACTCACCCCCTAGTCCATGTTCATAAACTACTTTTCTACGTCAAAAGCTAAATAACATGGCCCATGACAACTCAAAATTTCTGCTTTTTTTTTTAAATCAATTTCTTTGTACCTAGGAAAAAAATAACTCAAATGAATGGATTGGCCGACGCTGGGACATTGATGGGAAAAGATCTATTTCCTCTCGATGGAGTATTGTAACTTTATAAGACAAAAGGGAGAAACCCTAGAAGTTGAAATTATGTTTTGTAATGAACAAGGAACAAATCGAATGCAAAACAATATGGTCTTGATATGCACAATAAAGGGTTGTTTCAAAGGAACAGAACTGTGGCCTCCATGTTCAATAAAATATTTGAAGTTATTTGAATATTTGACAAGTTTTAGCTACTGTCATGAGTTTCCATCTCCTCTTAAATGATCATCTTATCGGTTATTTATGTGCTCATGTCGGCAACTTCAATGCCCCATAATCCATATTGTTTCATTAGAAATCTCAATTTTTTTTTATTGTCTGAATATTCAGGGGTTAAGACCATTCCAATGCTCCTTTTCGCCACGCATAAACTAAACCAACAATCAAGATAAGCACGAAAATGAAAACAAATGAAAAAGAAAATTTTTAAATTTTTTTGCATAATTTGTTTTTATTGAAAATAAAGAGAACTAGCATGACACCCCATATTCACGGTCATTCGTTTTCATTCAAAGCGTTTTCGTTGGGAATTGAACCCGTGACTTTTTGTTCTCATAGATTGACTCTTTCTACCGGGCCCACTTTGGTGGGGTAAAATTCGAATCTTAGTCTGTCATAAACTGAAATTGTTTCTCCTTGTGAACTTGTCAATGTCAATGCTGACTAATGTCATCTCTCAATTGAAAATAAACAATCAAAGCACTTGAAGCTCTGATACGAGTTTATTAAGCTGAATTATGAATATAGTAAAAAACAATAAAAAACAAAAATATATCATGGTTCCATTAGTAAAAATATGGGTAATATCGAGCAATAATAGCGATTAGTGTAAAGATCAATCGTTATTATCAAGATAGTAGCGATTAAAATTAAAATCAATCACTACTAACTTGTTAATAGTGATTGGTCTTTACACCAATCACTACATATAATGCTGATTGGTTACAAAACCAATCGGTATGTCCCCAATAAAATATCGTGAAAAAAGGCGCCAGATTTTGTCGCGTTTTGGAAGCATTAGTATTGATTGTTATAGCAACCAATCGTTTTACTTCCTTAATAGCGATTGAATGAGTGACCAATCATCATTACCTTAAGTCATATTAACGATTGGTACATACACAGAACGCTATTACCTAAAAAAAACGTAAATTAACCCTAGAGCCTCCCCTACTCCCGATATGTTTCTCTTTCTTCCTTCCAAATAACCGTATAACAGTATAAACTTGAATTGGTTTAAGTTTTTTAAAACAAAATATGATTTCAATGAATATTGATTTAGGGTTTAGTTAATGAAACTATTCTTGATGCTATTAACTGTTGGTGCAATTAGTTTATTCAATTTAGGTTTTAGAATTCAGGATAATCACCGAGTGACGCTACTTTTGATCTCTCCAATGTAGCTGTCATTGAAGAGGTTTGTTATTCTTTAAAACAACTCTATCTATTGTTTTCGTGTATCAAACATTTTGTACTAGTGCCCTGCATTTAGGGTTCATCACTATTGCGCATGTCTTCTAACGAATATGTTACTTTTTATTGTAGTTCTACTGTAATTTTAATACATATTGCTTCAAATAGTTCGTGGAACTGATTTATTAACTGGATCATTGGCCTTGTTGCAATTGTAGGATTATTTGGTGCTCTTGGAAATTAGGAATGATGTTATTTTTAATCAGGCCATTTCAATATTCATATTTCAACTAATTGCCCATTTTTGGATTAAAATGGATACCCCGATCACAAAAAAGCTTTTATGTTCTCGATTGTTCATTAGTAACATTACTATGCATCTTCAATTCAAATAAGTTGAATCAATAGTAAGGGTTTCAGAATATTAAGAATTTCAATTATGTTAAAGGTTGTTGTATGTTAATATGAGTTGTGACAAGGATGAACTTTATTTATTTGCAGCGAATCAACCGCCATCACTCTTGTTGTTTAAGTGGTGAAGTCAGGCTGAAGTTAGAGGCAAGCAGACATCAAATTTTGTTCCAAATGATTGATTTAAAGTAAATCCTTTTTAGTTTATTTGTACAAACTATTGACAAGGATTTAGGTATGGAATTGATGAATTTTTTCAATTATGTTGAAAGATGATGTATGTTAAAATGTATGTATAAAAGACTCTTCTTGCTAAAGGAATAAAATTATAACAAATATATATTTTTTTTTTGCTAAAGGAAGTGGGGATTGGTTAATAAATCAATCGCTAAATGATTTGGGTAGTAGCGATTGGTTATTAAGACAACAACAAGAAGGTTTCTACCGATTGAGAGCGATTGGTATATGACCAATCGCTATATGTTTATAACGATTGGTATGGAGGTTAGTACCGATCGTTTTACCGATTGTTATAAGGTATTTTTTTACTAGTGTTCACCAAAAATAAAATTTGGATACGTTCATCCTGTAGAGAGAGGTGAAAGTTTATCAATAATAGCTGTCATTTAGAAAGTTTCTCCCAAAATCATTCCATCGATATGAATTTTGTGAAAATAACTTGGATCTCTTCAACGGTCTTGAATCTACCATTTTTTTGTTCAAGAATCGACCGATCATGAACTTTTTTGCACCCGCATCTTCGACTTTGTATTTACGTTCAAGAGATTGTCATAGTTCTTTGGCCGTATTTTTTTCATTGTACACATTGTATTGAATCCGACAAAACATTCAATACATAGAGCGTTTCAAATATCAATGACCGAAACCGTTTGCACATTAACTTTCGTACGAACGTTTGCATCCAATAATGATATCACATTTGTCTCATCAAATATTATTTGCTATCATCTTTTAAAATTTTAGCCGTCAAACTTTTTTGACTTATCCAAATGTTTAGCGGGAACAAGCATCGTCATGTTGGATATAGGTGTTTCGGTAGTTATTTCTGTAACATAACATAAACATATAACAATTTGAGATAAGTAATATGACTATTTTAAAATTGTTGGTAATCTTATCTGGTTACAATTACACGTAGATTTATATGGCAATGCGATTAAAAGTAATTTATGAAGTACACTAAAATTATTAAGACAAAAAAGAAGAAAATCGTTTTGTATTGCTCTCGTCTTGTATTGCTCTAAAGCCTATAATAATCATAGTTATCTTCAAACAGTTTCATTGTATTCCGCTTGTGCGAGAGTATTTTTGTCGATGGTTGCTTCTAAAGGTACAACATAACCTATAATGGTTTAGTACATAAAACCATTACACAACGAACTTGACAAAAAAAATACATGAATCACAATCATCGGATTTCAATAAAAATGGTTGAGTGAAAAACTTGAATAACACTTTCTAACGGATAAGCGAAAGTAAGAAAATAACTTTTTGGAATTTTAGAGTGAAAAATAATAAAATGATGTAATGAAAATAATTGAAGTGAATGGATATATATTGCTCAAAATTAAACCACTGAATAAATAAAATCAATTAATAATCTAACTACCATTAATCCATTCATTCATTCAATGATTGACATTGATTGTCTCTTCCTTACATTGACATCAAATATTCATTAGGAGAATGCATATTACATAGTTTCATTTTCCTTTTAATAATTATATTAATAACAATTTATATCAGTTAACTCATTTATATTACAATAGCAATTAACAATATTAATTGTATTCAATATTCATTAATTATTATTCAATACATTAATATTAGTTAAATAATTAACAAATTTATAATTCATTTTGGATTAAATTTCAACATTAATTCAAAATTGAATTTTGTTGAATTTCATTTAATTTATGTACCCACATTCTCTTTTTCATTTATCAATAGAATTCGTTTAATACCAACACAGATATGTATTGAATAATACATTTGGGACATATGAGCAATAACTAATGCATTTGGGATAGTTGGTCATTAATTAATATATCTAGGAAATTTAGGCATTGATTAATGTATCTCATACATTTGGGCATTAACTAATTCATCATGACATCTATATATTGACTAATGCAACCCCGTCAAGGTAGTCTAGTGGTAAAAATCGGCTTAAGAAACCAAGAGATCACAGGTTCGATTTCATCTAGAAGCGCTTTGAAAAGAAGTGGAAGGTCATGATTGTTGGGTGTAATGTTAGTTTTTCTTAATTAAAAAAATGCATTGACTTATGCTTCTATAATATTTAGACATTTGCAAATACATCTAGGATATCCGGAGCATCGACTAATGCATCTGAGGCATATGAATATTGATTAATGCATCTGTGATATATGGGACATCTAAAGATTGACGGAAATAATGCATCTAAGACATCTAGGCATTTACTAATACATTTGGATATCTAGGCATTGTATACCCTCAAACCCAATTTTTATTTTACTACCCGATCCGAACCAGACCGCTACAGGGATCTCTATTTCTATCCCCATCCCCGATTATTCGAATATCCGATCCCTGAAAGGTATCTATTACCAGATTAAATACTTCTAAGATTATAGAGATTGAAGAAAAAGAAACATAACATTATTAAATAATAAATAACTTTCAAATTAGTAATATCGAAATGTTTAAAAAATAAATGAAACAGTTACTTATCTACATATTTATGTTGTAAATGTTGAAGAAGATAACAACTTGAGTTAAAGAAAAGTTAGAATGAAGTTTGAAAAAAAATTAATGAATGAAGATTGAAAATAAATAATAAGAAGAGTCTAATAATATTTGGTTATTAAAAGAAAATTTAAAGATGAAGAATAATGAAGAGACAAATAACTTTTTTGAAAATATTAAAAAAATTAAAGTTGTAGTAGAGTGTGGATAAGAACAAAATAAATGATATATTTATGATAATGTTGGTCATGATGGGTATTTGAAATGTCACATGAAGCCTTAATAAAAAAATATATTATTTGTAATATTAATATAGTTGGATATCAGGTTTAGGTTTTGCACACTCTACATCCCCGATCCCGGACTCGATCAGGTACATCTTCTTCTCCCCATGCTCGACCCAACCCTAAACCTGATTTAAAATATCCAAATCTGACCATTGGGTATTGGGTGTAAGAGCATTTTTTATCATCCATAATATAAGACATCTGAGTATGGACTAATGTATCTAGAACATCTCAGTATTGACTAATGCATTTAAAACATCTGTGAATTGACTGATGAATCTGAGAGCATTGACTAATGAATCTTGGGCATTTAGGAAATCAAGTCAATGTGGAAATTTATTGAGTAGTCTTGAATTGTTTGTTATAATGAAAGAGAATATTAAAAAAAATAACTATATATATTTTATTGTATAATCTTTCTACAATACAATGAAATAAGATTAACACAAATTAAATTTTTTTGTTATAGTAATACAACTAGAAAAATATAATAGTTACAATATTTTAGAGGCTTTCAGAGAGTTTATGACAAAATATTGATATTAATTGACTTAGTTGTGACTTATTTAAAATTGTAAGCTGACACTTTAAAAGGTCAATCCGGCCTAGTTTTATATTTGATAAAGTTTCGATAACCAAGTGTTATATAAACCCGTGTCATAATCCTAGACTTTTATGTTATAATTTATGTTATGTTCTTCTCAATAATATTCTCTCTTCTACATTATGTAACCAAATATTATTCTTGAAATTTATTTTTCTTGATTGTTTCCTAACATTTTAATACAAATTTACTATTATTGTGAGTGTATGAAGTATTTTAAAATAATAATAATAAAACATGGGTTTGGTTATTTGTTTTGATTTTGCTGGTCATGCTTTGAAGTCAATTTAGATTTGTTGTCGAGAAGTGTCCATTGGATGGATATAACAGAGAGTGTTGGGGACCATTATACCATTTAATGGTCCAATCTGACGTAGAAATTAACTCGTTAGATATCATGTTTGTAAAAATAAAATAAAGTGGAGAGAGAACAAAAGGCAAGTCTGTTTGGACTATAAAGTTTTTTTGATCAATTGTGTTTTTCCATCTGATTGGTATCTAGATTAGTCAAAAGCATCTGCTATCATCTTAGGCCTTGTTGTTCAACCTTGATAAAAAAAATAATAATAAATATTTGATTAGTGTGGAATATGTAAAAATTATACAATTATTCTAATAAACTATTATTTTTATTACATTTAAGAACAAAAATAGATATACTTCTTCTTTTCATTATTTAAATAATAATTTTTTTTTAATATTATCTTACCAATAATATTATTAATCAAAATATTAAAATATTCCCCGTTTAAAAATATTTTTTTTATATTATATATTTAAAATTTTTAACTGTTATTTTTTTTTAAACCATTCTAAGCCCAATTAAAATTATTTAAATAACTTATTATATCTTAGAAAATAACTCAAACTCTTTCTAATTTTAATCACCGCCTAACAAAAAAAAAAAAGCATTTAATCAATTCGAATTATGTTTAGAATGATATATATAGGACTCTAGATATAATATAATTTACCTTAGCGCTTAGCGATTTGTTTGAATAATATTTATGTATACAATATTAATTTAGGTATAATTTATACATTTAAAATGGTATAAATGTTATAATAATATACAAGCATTTATAAATTTTAATATTTATCTTTTACATTTTAATTTTATAAAATTATTATTAATTTCTTTATTATATTTTAGAAAGTAATAATAATAATAATAATAATAAACTATAACTAAATATTTATTTATATATAAATGTGTTTAATTTTCTAATTTAAATAATAATAATAAATGTACAATTACATAGTTTTATTTGATTTTTTAATTTATATATATATATATATATAAATATATATATTTAACTCCTAATAAAAATTATAATATTTTAAGTATAAAAATTTAAATGTGATAATTGTACATAATTAAATATAATAATTATTTATAAAAACAAATAAGGTTAATTAAAAATACAAATTTATTAAAATTTTAATTCTGTATTATATTTAATATAATAATAATAATAATAAACTATAACTAAATATTAATATTATTAATTAATACAACTTATATCTATATATATTATTTTTGAAACTAATTATAATTATACATTTTTAGTTTTAAAAATTATTTTATAAAATTATTATTTTATTTTATAGAAAGAATTAAAAAAAAAATTAAAATATACAAATATTTATAATAATACATAAATTTTAAAAATAATTATTAAATATTAATTAATATATATAAATAAGTTTTATTTATATGATTATATAAATTAAATTATATATAAAATAATGTAAACATTTATTTTAAAAATACATTTATACAATAATTAAATATTAGTTCTTTATTAATTTCAATATAATTAATAATAAAAAATACATATAAAATAATAAAAATAATAATTAAAAATACTTTATATAAAAATAAAAATAAAATAATCTCATACACTTCTTACTAATTTTTTATAGTACCACTCAAACAAAAAAATAAACCTATATAATTTATACATATTTTACAAACACTTCCACAATGTGTCTTATATCCCACACTTTTACATGTTTTAATTCTATAAATTAACATAATTATAATTTTTTAGTAAAGAAAAAATAAAAGATAAAGTTTGAATAAAACAAACATAAAAGATAAAATAAAACATAATCAAATCATATTCCTTCAATATTGTGTTTTCAATAAAACACACTAAAATCATGTTAGAAGTTTGAATTGGAGTAAAAAGTGGATTAACTCAAAGTTTGCTCTTGTTGTCCAGCTAAGTTAGGGACTAGATTCGTGTTGAAAAGCTGTTTAGAAAGCAATCAATTCGCCGTAAACAACAATCAATTCGCCAATGGAAAAACATACTTGTTGAGGCAATCACTTGCCATTGATGATCAATCGCCAAACGGAGAAATAGCAAACAATGGAAAAGTTGAGATTGATGAACTCTAGAGAAGTTAACCCGAAACTAAAAAATAACAAATAGAGAAATGTATGAAAGAAAGTCTAAATGGTATGTAAACAAAATTTTCGGAAAAAATATAACAAATAGAGAAATGTATGAAACAAAGTCTAAATGGTATGTAAACAAAATCTTCCGAAAAAACTGTTTGAAAACTAAGAATAGTTCCAAAGAGAATTCAGGTTTTGCCCTCTGAAACATTGTAAATCCATGTCCTGCAATGATGAAATACACATTTATCTGATTAAGCAACTAATGTAACATAAATCATATATCTAATTGTTGATAGAGTGGAATTAAAATGGTGAAGTAATTTATCCATCATTTCAAGTAACCAAGAATTCAGTGGATTTTCTACCTTCTCCCTATCATTTTTGTAGAATCCTTAACAGCTTTAGAAGAAGAAACAGTTTGAAAAACAAAATCAAACTAGAGAAAAACGCCTATTTTTGATACTCATTTTTAGCCCTTTTATGGATACTAGACCTTAAGTCTTTCATGAGATAGATACACAGAGTTTCAAAAAATCAGAATTTTAGTTTCACCAAAATAATAAAAAATAAAATCAAAAGAACGGTTCAAAAATCATAGAATTTGGACTTTGGAATAAAAAAGTTATAGCAAAAGCAAGTTTCATTTTAACTTCATAAAAACCAGTCAAACAGGTCAACCACGACCCATCCAAGAGGTAATGGGCTGAAGCTCTGCCCAACTATACGACTCAACACCCCCTGCTTCACTCTGAATGTATTAAATCGTTGCCCTCATTTGTTATTCCATTGAATGTCATTTAATCACAATTTCAATATCTCTCAAATATCAGGCGATTCTCTATTAAGCTTTCTCCTCCCTATAACTTAATATATATATATATATATATATATACTATTTTAAATCTAAGAGTTATTTCTTCTTAGTAGTGAAAAGAAAACAAAATTGACATACTAGGTAGCTCAATTAGTAGAAGTCGATAGCTAAAAGACTAATGTTCACATGTTTGATTCTCACTTAGAAAGCTTTAAGTTGAAGTAGGGTCATTAGAGACCGTGTTAATTTCCTAAATTTAAAAATAAAATAAAAATTCATTGTCTATAATCCAATTGATTCAATCATCCCTCCACCTTTCTCTTCACTTAACCTTGTCTTCTTTTAAATAGTGTTCCACATCACCTAAGGAACATTTATTCTCAAGGTGGACGTCAATAGATGAATTCACCACGACGACAACCGACTTCCTCTAGAGATGGTTGATTCTTGGGTTATTTAGATTTCTTGAAAATACCATCTATCATATCAGCTATCATTTCAACCATCAAATTACTTAATTCAACTATTAAAAATACTAAAATTCAACACTTTACCTTTTAAATATTTAAATTTAAATCTAAAAGAAAATTTTAGTTAACTTAACCCAAATAATATCAAAATATCCAGTTTTTCATCAAACAAATTTTGATTCCATGACCTTCTAATAACCCAACATCAAGCAAGCTCCTAGAGTGATCACGAAAAAGCTTCTAATTTTGATCCATTGTCACATACACTGAAGCAGAAAACTCATTGTTGAACGACAAACTTACTAGTTTAAAGTTAAGCTTGAGGATATCCATCACTTCTCGCTGAGCATTGTCCAACACTCACCCACTTTGTTTCTTGGGGGTGATGTTTAGATTGATCAATTTTTGTGGGGTAAGAGTCAATAATATGTTATCAATCAAAACATTTGGGACATATTTGTTTTCCATTTTTACCCTGACTATCAAGCTTTGGCTAGTTTTAATCCCCCAGGGGTAAGTCTTCTTCACCAAAGGATATGATATATGTGATGATCCCGTCTTTCAATTGCTTACAAAATTTACCAACTGTTCGGGCGTGGAGTAAGGAGGAATACCTATTTTATTGAGCTCAGTGTTCTACTTAGGTCAATGATGAGGATAAGGAGGGCAATTGGTCACGAGCCATAAGGGATTGTCATTACCATAGTACTAGAGAGTAGAGACTCAAATGCATACAGCAGGACTAGGCTACAAGCTCCCTATAAACACTGTGGACGAATACAAGTTGGGATAAAAAAGGGTTTACATTATCACCTCGATGAATGGCCACTTTGTCAAAAAGGGAATTGTTTCTAGGGGATAAGCTGGATGATTCAATTCCAATATAACTCATGAACTGGTCATTTTTCGATACGAAGAGGGCATAACTCTTAAATTTGACAATAAGAAGAAAGTTAGAGAGAAGATCACCGGAATTTTGAGAATTCTTGTTGGAGTACTCTAGCTTTGGTTTGGAGCCGAGAATGATTGGAAGAAGGCTATATTTACATGAGTAAGGAGATGGAGATTATAGAGGACCTATGGATTAAATGATATTTAATGGAAAAACAAACAGCTTCGAAAGTTTAATACATTAAGGAAGAAGGAACAGGCGGGTCAAGGGTCGGGCCAACTGGCGAAGCTTCAGCCCATCAGCTCTTTGGCGGACTGAGTTAAAACTAGAATGTGTTTTTGCTAAAACTTTTGGCTCCTATGTCCAAATGCAATGAATTTTGGACCATTCTATTGGTTAGATTTTTGCCCTATAAATAGTATAAAGTTTGATTTTCAAAACCGTGTCTCTGTCTTTCATGTTTTGAAAGGGGGCGTCTATTTAACTCATGTTTCTAAATTATATCTTTAACTATATGAATAATTGTATAGATAATGATTCAGATCATAATGTCATTTTTGGTTCATTTGGTATGGAGATTTTTTTTTTCTGAATAATAGTCCATATATTATCTTGTAGTTCATTATGACTTTTCAGTTTTGAAAAACATAACAAATGTAGATTTTTTGAATCACGAAGCACACTAAACAAGTGTATAACAATGTAACCAAATCTTAGGAGAATGACACAACTAAGGGTAACGGCGATCATTGGGTAAAACCAACCCCAAACAAAACTCAATGTATAATTAACCAACCCATTCACTCATTCTATTTGGCAACTGCTAATAGACATGGAAATCTTTCTTTTTTACACCTTCTCAGGAAGGTGTTCATCCATGGATCCATTTATTCAAAGAAGACTATTTCCAGATTCATTTCAAAGATTTTCCAGTATGGCAGTTTAATTGTAATAAGTCCAATGAATCAATGGCTGTTATTTGAAAATGATAATTGAAAAAGGAAGTCAAAACAATGGAGCAAGAGAAACTCTTTTCTTAGTTTCTTTTAGAAGGGTTGTAAGAGATATGGTTTATTCAACTGCCTTTAGAGGATGACTCTGTTTCACTTCTTGCAATACAAACAACGTAATTAAGCGAAGAAATGAAAAAGGCCTAGACAGTAGACAGATAATAACCTTGGTTGTATAACAACAAATCCGAATAATCTCAACAAATTCGAATCCATCTAAATTTTGTCATGAAATCACTTCTTTTCCCTATATAACTCGACAGCTCACTTCACTCACGAAAGTCTACAAACACCAACAAGCTACTTCAACTTCAACTTCACAAACACAAACACCTTTCTTTCTGCAATAAACCAGTTTTAACCAAATTCCCACTCCAGTCAAATACAAACAAGACCAAAGTGAACATGGAGATTGTGTACAGGTTTTTCACTTTTAAATACTCCTCAAGAATTGGATTATGTGTCAATGTTGAAATTTGTTCAAGAATGAATCATAAAGCAGCAAAATAAGCTAGACTCAAACTGATCTCCAGATATTGTTAAAGGAACATACATCTAAATCAAATATGTCAAACAAGCAAGTAAAGAGTCTTCATCATTAGAATTTTTGGGTTTTCAAGGCAAAACAAACGATCAGCTAGCTGGTTCTAATAGATGTTAGTCGAGAACAAACGATCTCGATCTGAAATAGGGCAAAAGATAATAAAACTTGAAACATACCTAACCAGAGCCGACGATTATATTGTTGATGGGGATGAAGATCAGCTTCACGAAGAAACCGACGAATCCCATCACCACGAAACCGATCGCAGTACGGAGTGCAACCTTTGAGAATTCTGAAGACAAAAAAGTGGAAATCAAGACATAAATCTACAAACTTGAAGCGTAGAATACATTTCCGTTGTCAAGATAGATCACTGATCACCATAACTTAAGCATGGAGATAGAAAGATCGAACCTTTACGATCGGGCTTGTGGCATCTCTTGACGAGACGGACACTGTCTTTAGCAAACTCTCTCAAGGGATCGACAACTGAATCAATGGCATCCATCTCCTTGCGACAGGAAGAACTGATGTAAAGCTTTATCTAAGAGTAGGAAGGATCGTAATTGAGGGATTTGGCAAAGAGATTCTATCTCCATAGTAAATATAATGGTATAATTTTTTAAAGACTTTCTTTTACTTTAAATTTATATAAGTTCAATTATTATTTGTTTATGGGTTGTTTTAGTTTAAATGAAATAAAAATTTTAGTTATAAGATTTTTCTAAAAAAATTTATTATAATATATTATTTTTATTTTTTAATTAATTTATTATATTTTTAAATGAAAAATATTTAAAAACATTTTTTAAATTTTTTAAAATTGAATATTATTTTCGATAACCAACTAAAAAAAGTGTAATTTAAGTAAAGAGATATATTTGATAATTAGTTTTCAAAGAATTTTGTAACAACCTAATTTTATGTTCGATTTATCAAGTGGAACATATTAATATTTTAAATTGAATATTTTTTTTAAAAATATATGTGTTTGTACCTGTCAAATACAGTTAGAATGTTTCCAAACATTTGTAATATGTGAGAATGATTATAAAAATTAGAATAAAAAATTATTATTTTATTTTTACAAATAAATTAATTTAAATTTTTTTATTAAAATAAAATATATTTAATAATTCTCTTTGTCAGACAATTTTTAATTACTAAAATGATGATAGTTAAAAATTCACATAACATAATTCAAACTTTTTTTTTTAACTTACGAAATATCAATTGAGTCATTATTATTTAAGATTTAGACGGTCTTCAATTCAACCACATATGAAAACCCATTTTAGGTTTGAAAGTTTATACTATCAAACCTATTAGCATAACGGTTTTTTTTTTTTTTTTTTATTTCTCTCTCTTACAAACTCATATATAAGTTTCCACTTTCTATTATTCATCTACCAAAGGCTATTTTATATATATATATATTTCATTAATATATTTTAATATTTTATAAGTTTAATTTTATTTTTTAATATAATTTATTTATATTTTAATCTTGTTTATATAATTTATTTTATTTTTTATATAATATTTTAATATATTATTTTTGTTTTTATATATATTTATATAATTTATTTATATATTAATTTTATTTATTTATATATATAAATTTATTTATTTTTTCTTATATTTTTGTTATGTATCCTAAATTTATATTAATTAACAAAATTAAAAAAAGTTAAAAAATATATTAAAATAAAATACAAAATAAGAAAATAACATTACAAATTACAAATTAAAAATAAAAGACATTTTAGACTACATTAATTGATAAAGATTTTAAGATGAAAATAGTCATTTTTAAGATTTTTAATTAAATAGAAAAAATATTGAAGTTTAATTTGTAAAATTTATAAATATGTAGATATTATTGAAAATGTTAAAAAGTTGGTAAGAAAATGAATATTTTGAGAATATTCTTTTAAGTTTAAAATCAGTTTTTGAGTTGGAGATAAATTTTTTGTATTTTGAGTGCATTTTGAGTGTGAAAATGAGATTAAAAGTTAGAGAAACCTTAGACCGTCTCAAATTCAACGGCATACGCAAACACATTTTGGGTTTGGAAGCTCCAACCCACTATCAAACTCATATGCATAATGAGTTTTTTTGATAAATTTCTCCCTCCTAAAAACGTATATATGCGTTTCTCCTTTCATTGTTCATCCAAAAAAGACTATATTATATATATTTTAATCTTTATTATATTTTAATATTTATAAATTGAGTTTAAGTTATAGGTTTAATTTTTTTTTTATATAATTTATTTATATATTAATCTTGTTTATATAATTTATTTTAGTTTTTATATAACATTTTAATATATTAATTTAGTTTTTTATTTATTTATATAATTTTTTTTATATATTTATATATATTTAATTATTTTTTTCTTATATATTTTTTTATGTATTCCAAATTTATAATAATTAAAAAAAAATTAAAATAAACTAAAAGTAGGAAAATAACATGACAAATTAAAAATAAAAACCTTTTTAGACTACATTAAACATTAATTGACAAGATAAAAATAGTTGATTTCAAAATTTTTAATTAAATAGAAAAAATATTTGAGTTTAATTTATAAAATTTATAAATATATAGATAGTATTGAAAATGTTAAAAAATTAATAAGAAAAAATATTCTAATAATATTCTTTTGAGTTTGAAAATGAGTTTTTAGGTTAGAGATAAATTAATGATTGATGTGACGTTTACTACATTTTGGGTGTGATAATGAAAATAAAGTGGGGAGATAACCTTAATGAATTGTTTTCACTTGTTGAGATTTTAATTTTGGATATGAATGATTAAAATTTTAGTCGTTTTATTTTGTTTTAATTAAATTAGGGGTATGCCTTTTCATTTTAATATATTATTTTTTTTAAAATTAATTAATCACCTATTTAAATGTTAAAAATGTATTTTTTTACGTATATTTTTAAATGGAATATTTTTTTGAATTTGACACATTTTATATTGTCAAAATTGATTTTAGTGGTTAAAAAGTTTTGTGACATGAATGAAGATTTTTTGTAAAATGGTTTATGAAAAATAAAGCTACAGACAAAAATTAACATGCACAAAGGTTTTTAAGAAGGTTGGATGAGCACCCTAACCCGATTCGATTGACTTTTCAGAACAAATTTTAGATAGTGTAATGATAATGAAGTTATGAATTATATGTGTCGTCGAATATAATCAATGAAAATACGACTATTCATTTTAGCTAAATAGTTCATTAAAAGATAATAGAGATAGTAATACAACGATTTAGACGCAGTTAGGGCCTCAAGACAGTTCACCACTAAAAGAAATGTTTGCCTTTTCAATGCAAATACATATACCTTAATTTATGCATAATTACATCACTTATTTTTTCCGTTGATGCAATTAGTTAATTTAGATTTTATTATACTACTTCTCTATTTTCTAATTATTTTCATTTAACTTCTTAATACTTATTTTTTTTTTAATTTTCAAACAAGTAAAATCTCATTCTCCTTAATTTTTTTTCTTAATTCTCCTCTCTAATTTTAATATTTGTAATTATATAATCATTAACTTAATTATTTATATTATATTTAAAACTGATTTTATGTATATTTGAGTGAATGTATAACTTTAAAAATGTTAGGATCAATACTGACAATAGAGATTGGGGTCTGATTATTGTGAACAACTTACAATATTCGATTCGATAATAATCCTGTGAGAGATTAGTATCTGTTTTTATTCTTTGCAAATCTTCACAAACTCTTGAAACAGATTCAAGTGCGGAACTGTTTGTTGGATTTGAAGCTTTAGTCGTTTTATGGATGTTATGAGATAAAACTCCTACGTCACCCATTTTTCTACAACCGAAAGGATATCCACTAAGACTTTAATTCAGATACAACTCAATTAACTAGCTAACTCTCTGTTAAACAAAACACCCTCTGTTGAACTTATAACACTGAGGTTTCTCATAGAAAAGACAGTATGCAATAACAATATGATCATGGCAAGACAATAAGAGATTTTTTGCTTTAGCTTGAGAGACTCTCTTGAAGCGACTTTGTGAATCAGTTCGACTATAGTCCTTGGGCTTCTATTTATGGTTGAAGTTCACCAACGGTCGAATATTCTTTGTGGACACGTGGCATGTGTCCGTTGAACAATCGTCTATAGTACGAGAGTACAACATACTCTAAATATTTGGATCGTGGCCGTACTGAACAAGTATTGCGTCGAATATCCTCTGATCTTGTCTTGTACTGTGAATGAAATTGAGAGATATCTGCGTACGTGACATTCATTCATTTGATATAATCTACTGGCTTGTCAGACTGCTGAACAACAGACAGCTGAGTGAACGTGGTTAGACGAATGCTTCCTTTAGACGATTGCTAAAGCAATGCATTAGACGTTCTTCTTTAGACCGCGTCTAAAGGAGTTAGACATCGTTTTACTACGTTTCCCTTTAGACCACGTCTAAAGGAGTTAGACGACCTCGTCGAACTACGTTACCGTTTAGACCGTGTCTAAAGGAGTTAGACTTCCTCGTCTAACTACGTTTCCCTTTAGATCATGTCTAAAGGAGTTAGACTACCTCGTCTAACTACGTTTCCCTTTAGACCGCGTCTAAAGGAGTTAAACTACCTCGTTTAACTATGTTTCCCTTTAGACCGCGCTAAAGGAGTTAGACTTCCTCGTCTAACTACATAGGACGTCTATGACTTCCTACTTCAGACCGCGTCTGAAATAGCAAAGTCTTTTAGATTTGTGTCTGCACAAAACACATAGACAACTTAGTCACATTTGTTTTCAATAAGACATTAAGCTCTTCAACTTTGCTTGATCATAACTAAGTTTAACATAAATCATCAAAATAATATGAGCATTGAATAAACTTATTTCCTTATTTATTTTAATCAATTTGATTTGACTCAACAATTTTTTCCTTTTTTAATGATGTTAAAACTTAGTTGAAAAGTCAGGAAAAAGAACGTATCCATAAACAATAAAAGTCTACATATTAACAAAAATCAGGAAAGATTCGATTTTATATTTTAGCAAAGATTTCCCATAAACAACAAAAGTTGGGTCTTTCATAGACTAGGTCTTCCTATCCACCTCTACCCTTGATGATGGTTGTTTTTGCCTGATCTTCCCCTGGACATCAGGCCACTTCTTTCCTCCTTTTTGACATCATCGGGAGGGACGAAATCCTAAAATTCTCTTAGAGCTCTTCGAAGCGCCCAATTTCTTCTCTTAACCTTTAGTCTTCCTACTCTAAGAACATAATCAAGGACTCTTTGATGGTCCAAAACTCTGGTAGACTTAATGAGGACCCCATGTCCAATATTTGCTAGGAGAAAAGCGAGCAGCATGCTGAGAGGAGCAGCATACCTAGATGGTTTCCTTGGAGAAGAGATCCATCTTCACCAAGTTTTCAAAGAGGATTTTTGACCAGTTGATTGTTGTTCCCATGAATATGGACACCATTATCTTAAATACCTTTTTGGAGTAGGTATTAGATGAATCCTTAGCCAAGAGAGACTTAGAGATGATATCGTTGAGAATGAAGAACTCAACTTTTAGAGAAGACTTCTTTCCGTGAGTATCGATAGGGAAGATATGCCCCTCAAAAGATGTATCTAAGAAAACAAGCTTCATCTCAGATAAGACCTCATCAGAAGAGGTGGAGAACTTAGATAACCCCTCGGATGGGAGCCTACAAAATAGAGCGAAAGTTTCCTCACTGAAGCAAACATTTTCTCCATTATTTTTTGCCAGGATAAGCTTATTGTCAATTATTCTTACAGACCTAAAGAATTCACGAACCTTTGATTCATGAATGATGACTAGAGCCCCAAGAAACTTCTTCAAGCTCGAAGCTTTAAGAGTTTCAAACATCGTGACCATTTCTGGAATCACCAAAAGAGGAAATAAATTCGAAGTTCACTTGAAGTGTATTTGGTGCAAGACAAGCCCTTTTCTTGACTTAAGAGAAACTATTAGGAATGCTAAAGGATTTAGACACCTAAGAATCACAAGGGTTTTTCTTAGTGAGAGAACGAGTAGACAAAATCACAAGGAGAACAATGAATCTTTTTGAATATGTGAGTTGCTCTTATAGATCGAGACATATACATGACCTATAAAAGTCATTTAAAAGATTGACCGTCATAAATTTAAAAACGTATTCCCAAAAAAATCATCATTTAAAAAGGAAATATGTCATTTAAAGGTAATCATAAAAATTCATCATAAATGCAAAACCGTGAAGTAGAAGATCGTTAGATATTTTAGTCATATTTTTAATATTGAGAGACACATGTCTTCAAGTTATTAAAAATATGACTGTTCAATTTCTAATCGGGAAGCGTACATGGAGAGCCTATGAGACTATGGACAACTGTCCTACTCGTCTGAAGATGAGACGTCTAAATTCACACGTAGTTAGACGTCTAACATGCTATCCGCATACCTTGCATCTAAGTTGGGTAGTTGTCTAGTTTAGACGACGTCTAACTTCGTGCATCTACAGATGTCTAACATGCGTCTATTTAGATGGAGTCTAACTACATTCGTCTACAAACGCTTTAGACGCTTGTCTCACATATAGACGTCTAGACAAGCTTAATTTGCAAGTTGATTAAGCAAATACACGTCTAAGTACGTGATTTTCTTTAGATGACTAATCTAATTAGACCAACCAGGACCTCCATCTACATACGTATGTCTGATCATTTTAAACATCAAATTTCCCCCCTCAATTTATGCATGTTTTAAAACTAAATAAGTTGAGGTCTACAAGACCTAAATTTTTTTTAATAAAAGAAAACTTAGTCTCAGGGAATGGCTTCGTGAATACGTCTGCCACTTGTTGATTTGTTAGACCACATTCTTAGAAGAGTATACTTCCTGATTCCTCCATGCAGTTGACCTATTGTACCTAAAAATACTTATTTACAACTAGGTACCCACATTTACTTGGGTCCTCGGTCAATCAGTCCCTTAAGAATCCACATTTGAGTTATCTTTAAGAATTTCCCTTGTTGTGTTGTGATTAATGCGTATGATTTAAGCTTAGCTGATGTCTTCCTGCTAGCAGTTGATCCAATAACCTTAGAGGATGATTTTTGTTTAAAACTCCCTGAATTCTTGTTAGGTTTTGTTTTGCCAGACTTGTTGGCTGGTTCCTTCCTTGGTTCCAACTATCCTACAGTTGGCTTAACATAAGTTATCTCATCCTTTAAAGTTAAGTCCTCACAGCTTGGATCAATCCCTTTATTAGTTAAACTACCTTTGATAAAGCTTATAGCCTTAATCTTGTCTTCCACTAGATTTAACTTCTTTGATGACTGATCTGGGATAGCATTATCAAATCCTAAACCGGATTTGCATCCGACAAACCTCAACATACTTATCTGCTATCTAATTATATCTCCAGACTTCATCTAAGAACTGACCACATATGTCAAACGTTGGTTTTCAGAAAACAGAGTTTGAACCTTTTCCTTGAGCTTCTCATTCTCAAATGAGAGCTCAATCATTTTGTTTTCAAAATATTTTGATTCAGAATTTTAGAGGAAGAAGAGTTATCAGTTTCGTATTTCATTATCATTTCGTTACAAGAGTCTAACAACTTCTTGTACTCAATTACCATATCATTAAGTGCAGCAGTTATCAAAGGAGAAGTCAAATACCTCAGATTCTTCCTCTGCCATGTAGCAGGTAACGTCTTCATCATCGCTGTCGCAGAATGATGAATCATCTGAGTCGCTTAGAGCCCACTTGGCCTTGCTATCAACAGTCATGAGAGCCTTCAACTCTTTTTTGTTCTTCTTCTCATCTTTCTATGGCTTCCTACATTCCGTTTTGAAGTGTCCTAGTTTATCATATTTAAAACACTTCAAGTTAGCCTTAAAATTACTCATATCATTATTATTATTATTATTTGAAGAGTTTGAGTTAGAATTTCTCTTCTTCATGAATTTGTCGAATTTCTTTACGAAGAGAGTCATGACGTCGCTGATGATTTTCTTGGCAGTAGTCTTCACATCAGTGGCAGCAGGTTTCCCCTCAGCGGTCACCAATGCCTTGGTGGCGATTATAGATGTGGAATGCTCCTCTTTATTCCTAGAGTTTATCTCAAACTGGTAGGCCTTCAGATTGGCTAGCAAGTCAAAAAGCTCCATCTTGTTCAGATCTTTAGACTCCCTCATTGCCATCGTCTTGATATCACACTCCCTAGGTAGAGCACACATGACTTTGATTGCCACCTCTCTGTTGCTTTAAGTCTTTCCCAGAGTAGAAAGAGTAGTGATAATCTTGTTGAATCTCCCATCAAATCCAGTCATCGTCTCTCTAGGATGCATCTTAATGTTATCAAACTACTGTGTGGAAACCATGAGTTTGTGTTCACTTTGGTTTGCTTGTTGCCTTCATAGAGTTGAGTCAACCTCTCCCATATTTCTCTGCTAGAGTTGTATGATATGATATAGTTGAACATGTTATCATCCAAAGTTTTGTACAAACTATATTTGGCCATGTTGTTGAGGTTATTCTTCCTTTTGTCTTCACTGGTCCACTCAGTCAATCCTTCTCAATCTTTATTAGGACTTCGATGATGACAAACCACATATCATTTATGGTAGCTCGATGAGCGTGGACTCTCGCCTTCCACACGACATAATTTTCCTTTGAGAACATGGGAACCTTGTTGGCGATAACCATAGACATGATTCAGATTCTTGTTGGTGTTTGAGAATAGAAAACGAGGCTCTGATACCAATTGTTGGGATCGATACCGACAATAGAAACTAGGGTCTAACTATTGTGAACAACTTACAATATTCAATTCAATAATAATCATGTGAGGGATTAATATCTATTTCTAGTCTTCGCAAATCTTCACAAACTCTTGAAATAGATTCATGTGCGGAACTGTTTGTGGGATTTGAAGCTTTAGTAAAATGAATGCAAATGGTAGAAAGTAAAGAACATAGTGAATTTTATGGATGTTTAGAGATAAAACTCTCACGTTACCCCCTATTCCACAACTACAAAGATATCCACTAAGACTTTATTTTAAATACAACTCACTGAACTAGCTAACTCCATGTTGAATAGAACACCCTCTGTTGAACTTACAATACTGAGATTTCTCATAAAAAAGACAGTATGCAATAACAATATGATCACGGATAGACAGTAAGAGATTTTTTGCTTTAGTTTAAGATACTTTCTTGAAGCGAATGTGTGAATCAGTTCGACCATTGTCCTTAGGATTCTATTTATGGTTGAAGTGTACCAACGGTCGAATATTCTTTGTGGACACATAGAATGTGTCTGTTGGAAGGCCGCCTATAGTATGAGAGTACAATAGACTCTGAGTATTTGGATCGTGTCCGTACCGAACATGTAGTGCGCCGAATATCCTCTGATCTTGTCTTGTACTGGGAATGCAATTGAGAGATATCCGCGTATGTGACATTCATTCATTTGATAGAATCAGCTGGCTTGTCAGACAGCTGAAGGCAGGAACAGAAGACAACTGAGTGAACGTGGTTAGAATAATGCTTCCTTTAGACGGCTGCTAAAGCAAGGCATCATACATTCTTCTTTAGACCGCGTCTAAAGGAGTTACACGTCGTCTAAAGGAGTTACACGTCGTCTAACTACGTTTCCATTTAAACTGCGTCTAAAGGAGTTAGACAACCTCGTCTAACTACGTTACCCTTTAAACCGCGTCTAAAAGAGTTAGACTTCCTTGTCTAACTACGTTTCCCTTTAAACCGCATCTAAAGGAGTTAGACTTCCTCGCCTAACTATGTTTCTCTTTAGACCGTGTTAAAGGAGTTAGATGACCTCGTATAACTACGTTTCCCTTTAGACCACGTCTAAAGGAGTTAAACTACCTCGTCAAACTATATTTCCCTTTAGACCACGTCTAAAGGAGTTATACTACCTTGTCTAACTACGTTTCCATTTAGACCGCGTCTAAAGGAGTCAGACTTCCTCGTCTAACCATGTTACACTTTAGACCGCGTCTAAAGGAGTTAGACTTCCTCGTCTAACTATATTTCCCTTTAGACCATGTCTAAGGAGTTAGACTTCATCGTCTAGCTACGTTTCCTTTTAAACCACGTCTAAAAGAGTTAGACTATCTCGTCTAACTACGTTTCCCTTTAGACCATGTGTAAAGGAGTGAGACTACCTCGTTTAACTACGTTTCCCTTTAGACCGCGTTTAAAGGAGTTAGACTAGCTCGTCTAACTACGTTTCCCTTTAGACCGCGTCTAAAGGAGTTAGACTTTCTCGTCTAACTACGTAGGATGTCTATGACTGCCTGCTTTAGACCGCGACTGAAATAGAAAAGTCTTTTAGATTTGTGCCTTGACAAAACACATAGACAGCTTAGTCACATTTGTTTTCAATAAGACATTTAGCTCTTCAGCTTTGATTGATCTTAACTAAGTTTAACATAAATTATCAAAATAATGTCAGCATTGAATAAACTTATTTCCTTAGTTTATTTTATTCAATTTGATTTGACTCAACAAAAACATTATCATGTTAATATCACTTTTTTTTTCATCATTACACTTCAACTATTCAATGAAATGGTACTTAGTTTATTTCTTCTATATTTTTATGATAGGATCGGCGACAGCAATAGAGACAGGGATCTAACTATTGATGACGACTTCGGATAAACGATTTGATAGAAATCCTGTTAGGGATTTAAATCACTTTCTATTCTTCACAAACCCTTGAAAACTCTTGAACGATTCAAGTGCGGAATCGTTTGCTCAGGTTTGAAGCTAAGAACCAAAGAATGAGAAGATGACAAAATGTAAATGACACAGCAGTTTGTTTATGGATGTTCGGAGCAAAACTCTCCTACGTCACCCCTTCTTCCAACCACTAGAAGGATTCACTATACGTTTCTTAGAATCAAATAAAGTTGCATGGCTAGCTCACTGTTGAACAGAAAAGACTCTGTTCAACTTACAATATATTGAAGAATATCACTCAACTAGAAAATACTTTGATTCTATATCTCTCTTGATATACACAGTAAGACAAGAAAGAAATACGTGAGATTGTTCCTATATCAGCTTGTATGTTTGCGTATGTTATTCGTTGTCCTTAAAGGTCTTTAAATAGAGAGCAGGTACCAACGATCAGATCTTCTACAATGACACGTGGTGAACTTCCATTGGAAAGCCTCCATAGTACACAGGTACAACAAATACTAAGAACCAGGATTTTGCCCGTACCAATCTGGTAGTGCACTGAATATTCTTCTAGGATTGTCCTGCAAGAAACAAGTAGTGGGAAGAATATTTGCTTACGTGGAATTAGTTAATTGGTTTCAAATGGCTGTCTTACTAATCTGCACATAATAGTGGAGCAGGAGTATCATACAGCTAGTTGATCGTGGGTAGACCGATGCTAGCTTCAAGTAACTACTTAAGCATGCATTACACGTTTTTCAATTAGACTGACAAGTCTAATGAAGTTAGACGCCCCCGTCTAATAGTATGATCCATTAGACCACCTGGTCTAATGGGATTAGACGACACGTCTTATTACGGTTCCCTTCAGACTATTCTGAAGGAGTTAGACTGCACGTCTAACTCTCATTTATTAGACGGCACGTCTAACTACGCTTCCCTTCAGACAAATCAGAAGGAGTTAGACTGCACGTCTAACTTTCATCTGTTAGACGACATGTCTAAGTACGCTTCCCTTTAGACTAATCTGAAGGAGTTAGACTACACGTCTAACTCTCATCTGTTAGACGACACGTCTAACTACGCTTCTCTTCAGACTAATCTGAAGGAGTTAGACTGCACGTCTAACTCTCATCTGTTAGACGGCACATATAACTACGCTTCCCTTCAGACTAATCTGACGGAGTTAGACTGCACGTTTAACTCTCATCTGTTAGACGACACGTCTAACTACGTATCTGTTAGACTGCACGTCTAACTACATATTTGTTAGATTACACATCTAACTGCGCCTGTTAAACTGCACGTCTAACTACGTATCTGTTAGATTGCACGTCTAACTACGCCTATTAGACTGCACGTCTAACTACGTATCCGTTAGACGAGACGTCTAACTACGTATCTGTTAGACTACACGTCTAACTAAGTATTTGTTAGACTGCACGTCTAACTACGTATCTGTTAGACTACACGTCTAACTACGCCTGTTAAACTGCATGTATAATTACTTATCCGTTAGACTACACGTCTAACTACATATCTGTTAAACTGCACGTCTAACTACGTATCTGTTAGACTACACGTCTAACTACGTCTGTTAGAATACACGTCTAACTACGTATCTGTTAGACTGCACGTCTAACTATGTATCTGTTAAACTGCACGTCTAACTACGTATCTGTTAGACTACACGTCTAACTACGCCTGTTAGACTGCACGTCTAACTACGTATCCGTTAGATTGCACGTCTAACTTAATGCGTCTAATAGCTAATAAGTCTAATGAACCTCATTCAAACTTAGTCTAATATAACATGTTTTTGTTACACCTGCACAAAAACAATTAGACGGCTTAGCTTAAGTTTTATACCAACTCATCATCAAAATTCCATTAGTCAGAATACTTTGACTCTTAGTCAAAATAATTTAACTCAACAATTTCCCCCTTTTTGATGATAATGTTAAAACTTTGCACAACTAAAAGATTATATGAGTAATGTAGTAGATAGAAACAAACTATTCATATACCATAATCAAATAAAAGCATAATCAGGAATATTTTTCAACAAAAAATACAAAAACACCTTTCAAGAATAGAAATTAAAAAAAAAAAATCAAGACAACACAAAACAACATCAAAAGATTCTTCCTTCCCGTGGGCACAACCAGATGTAGTAGATAAACCTACAAAAGAAAAAGTGGAGTTGTTCATAACTGACCGCACCACTGGCTAGCCCATACACCCACTACACGAGTAGAATACTTACTTAGTTAAGTAGAAAGGCCAACCTGAGAACAAGGCAGGGAACATGCCACTCTATCTTTTCTTTTTCTTTCCTCTATGGAAAGAGGGGATGATAGGTGGCATGGTATACCTTCTCGTTTAGTTAACGCGACGTACGTAAGTCGACATAAGTCTAAGGCTAATCTTTTTTCCTTTCTTTCTTTTCCCCCCTTTTTAACATCATCTGGGAAGGGAATCTATAGATGTCTTTAGGGATGAGGTTAGAGCAGAGTTGTAGACATCCATTTTTTGTTTCTTCGACGTGAGCCTATTCACCCGAAGAACATAGTTGACAACCTTCTGGTTGTTCAATATTTTGGAAGAGCTGGCATGAAACACATGACCAGGTTCAGTAAGGAGAAAGCAAAGGAATGCACAAAGAGGAACGTCATAACCGAAGATCTTCTTTCGAGAGGAAATAATTCTAACCAGATTGCTGAAGAGGAATTTCGACCAGTTGATGGCTACACCCCTTGTGATGGCCACCATTATTTCAAAGACTTTCGTACAGTAGATGTAGGAGCAGTCTTTTGTAAGGAGGGATTTAGAGATGATGTCGTTGAGTAGGGCATACTTAACCTTCAAGCAGTTACTCTTCCCATGATACTCAACAGGAAGGATTTCTCCTTCGAAGATTTCATCTGAAAAGACATGCATCATTTTAGACATAATTTCATTTAAGGAAGAAGGAAACTCATGGATTCCTTCGGTTGGGAGTCTGAAGAACATTCCGAATATTTCTTCAGTGAAGCAAATACTTTTGCCCAATACAGTTTCACAAATGTACTTATTATGATGGAAGAAAGCGGTGTCAAAGAATTCACGAACAACTTGTTCGTGATAGATGCAGTGAGGACGAAGAGACTTATTCAACCGAGAAGCTTTCAATGATTCAAACATTTGAACCATTTCAGGAATTGTTAGAGTAGAAATAGATTTGAAGTTTACTTGCAGGGATTTCGGAGAGAAGGAAGTCATTTTAGTAAGATAAATACAAGATCTTGACGATTCGAATTCTAGAGAGAGAATCAAGGATTTAAGAGTACTCAACCATTTGAGTGACACCATTCATTAAATATCAGAGAGATAACGTGTAACATTTAATATTTAATGATTATTCCAACTGTCAAAAATTTTAGAAACTATTCCCAAGGGACACAACTATCAATTAATATTAATCATGAAACTACACAGTTAATATTAAATGTATAAAAGAAAGTTATCAGAAATTTTAGTCACTTTTAACAAATTGAGAGACACCTGTCTTCAATTTATTTGAGAAGTGACTGATTTATTTTTGGCGATAAAAAGTACTCAGACAGATACAATGATAGAAGACAACTGTCCCGATAGCCAGAAGATGAAAAGTTTAATTGCACAAGTAATTAGACTTTTAAACTACTTTCCACATTCTTCACTTCTAATTGGGAAATCCATATATTAGATGTTGACGTCTAATCAATCTTGTCTTATAAACGTCTAACGTCTATTAGACGTAGACATCTAATTACGCATAAGCAACACGTACTAGACGTGTTTCAGGTTAGACGTGAGCTTTCAATTGCTATTGTCTTATAAACGTCTAACGTCTATTAGACGTATACGTCTAACCGCGCAGGTTAATTAACCAAGACATGAGTTCCCAAAAGAAGATAAAGACTGCTTGAGTAGACGTACGTCTAAGTAGTCATGCTTCTTAAATTTCTAGTCAATTGGATGCATTGAGACCTCCGTCTTCTTGTTTGTCTAGTTACGTTTTAAACAATATGTTCCCCCTCAGTTTATGCACATAATAACATTAATCAAGATCAACAAGTCCTAAAATGTTTCTAAAGTGAGAAAACTTAGCTACGGGTAGAGGCTTTGTGAATATGTCTGCAGTTTGTTGATTTATTGGGATGTATTCAAGACGAATCTACTTCTGATTGACATGCTCTCAGATGAAGAGATGCCTTATTTCGATGTGTGCTTTGTCCGAGAGTGTAGAACTGGATTATAGGTGATTGCGATAGCACTAGTGTTGTCGCAGAAAATTGGAGATTCTTTAACCTCAATCCCATAGTCCTTAAGTTGTTGTTGAACCCATAAGAGCTGAGAGCAACAACTACCAGCAGCAAGGTACTCTACTTCAGCTGTAGACGTGGAAAAAGACGTTTGCTTCTTTTTGAACCATGAGATAAGACGATCTCCAAGGAACTGGCAAGTTCCACTTGTACTCTTTCTATGCAGACTATGTACTCACCTACATAGTCTGCATCTGAGAAACTAGTTAAATTGAAACTGGTATCCTTCGGATACCACAGTCCTACATTTTGAGTTCCTTTCAAATATTTTAGAATGCGTTTAGCAGCAGTGAAGTGAGAAAGTTTAGGATTAGCCTGGAATTTTCCACAAATACCAACAACAAATTGGATATCTGATCAACTAGCAGTAACATAGAACAATGACCCAATAAGACCTCTATAGGCTGTGACATCTACACTTTGACCACCATCATCTTTGTCCAATTTACTAGAGGAGCTCATTGGAGTAGCTGCAGCAGAGTAGTTCTCCATCCCAAACTTCTTTAGTAAGTCTTTGTTATACTTGGCCCGATTGATGAAGGTTCCTTTCTCCAACTGACGAACTTGAAGACCGAGGAAGAAAGTTAATTCTCCCATCATGCTCATTTTAAATCTGTCCTGTATCAGTTTGGAAAATTTCTCACACAATTTGGGGTTAGTTGATCCAAATATAATATCATTAACATATATTTGAACAAGTAGAATGTGAGAGTTTAGTGAATCTAAACAATGTTTTATCCACAGTTCCAATAACAAAATCATGATCAAACAGAAATTCAGTCAAAGTATCATACCTAGGAGCTTGTTTCAAACCATATAAAGCTTTATCAAGTTTGAAAACATGATTTGGTAAAGTATGATCTATATAACCAAGAGGTTGCTCAACATAAACATCTTCATTTAATTTACCATTTAAAAATGCACTTTTTACATCCATTTGAAAAACTTTAAAATTCTTAAATGATGCATACGCCAAGAAGATTCTAATTGCCTCAACTCTTGCTACAGGTTCAAAATACTCATCAAAGTCGATACCTTCCTCATGTCTGCATCCTTGAGCAACTAAACGGGCTTTATTTCTAATAACTAAATCATCTTCACTGAGCTTGTTTCTAAAGACCCATCTTGTTCCAATGACTGACCGATCAGTCGGTCTAGGAGTAAGATGGCACACTTTATTTCTCACAAATTGGTTTAACTCCTTCTACATAGCATTGATCAAATCTGGATCAACCATTGCTTCACCAATTTTCTTTGGTTTAATTTGAGAAATAAAGGTAGAATTGACCATTTCATCCATCAGTTGACGTCTTGTCCTTCGAGGAGAGAAAGGATTTTCGATGATCAATTCTAGTGGATGATTCTTGTTCCATCTGAAGTTGGATCCAAAGGGATTGGTCATCTGAGTAGGTGACTCCGCGACGTCCGAACTCTCAACTGTTTATTGAATAGGAGTTTGTACGTCTAGTTGGATTTCAACCGGATCAGCCACAAGATCAGACAATGAAATCCGTTTATCCAGAGCTTCATCCTCACTTACAGACTCAAGACTCGTTGCTTCCAATCTATTAGCAAGGTCAATGGGATCAATAGAGTTACTCTCAACAGGCTCATCAAAGACGTCATGAAGGGATTCCTCAATAGTTTGTGTTCTGTTGTTATATACTCTGTAAGCCTTGCTTACTGAGGAATATCCCAGCATGAATCCAACATATTCTTTAGCATCAAAAGCGGTCAAATAAGCCTTTCCATTGTTATGGATAAAACATTTACACCCGAATACTTTGAAGTATGAAACTATGGGAATTCTCCCATAATACAGTTCATAAAGAGTTTTATCAAAACGTTTGTTAATTATTGACCGATTTTGTGTGTACCAAGCTGTGTTTATGGCTTCTTCCCAGAACCTCTAAGGTACGTCTGATTCAGCTAGCCTACATCTCGCTGCTTCCTTCAGAGTCCTCACTCTTCTCTCAGCAATGCCATTCTGCTGTAGAGTTCTAGCACTAGACAACTCGTGCCTAATCCCAAACTCCTCGAGATAAGAGGAAAGGTATCTGTTTGTGAACTCTGTTCCCTGATCACTTCTAATGCACGCAATATTCAAAGATTTCTGATTTTGAATTCTTTTAAAGATTCTAATCAAATTTTCAGCAGTTTTATCATTTGATGGTAAAAATGCTACCCATTAAAATCGTGAGAAATCATCAATAACAATTAGAGAGAATCTCATTCTTCCTAGGCTCTTTACTAGAATTGGACCAAACAAATCCATGTGTAACAGTTCTAAGCAACGACTGAATTGAGATTTCCCTTTACTTTTGAACGATGATTTGCACTGTTTGCCTAATTGGCAAGCAAAACATACCTTGTCCTTAGAAAACTGTAGTTTAGGAAAACCGAATACTAAGTTATTAGAACAAATGTTGTTGATGGTTTTGAAATTTAGATGGTTTAACCTTTTATGCCATAACTATTTCTTGTCATTCTTGGCAATCATGCACATAGGATCAGATGCTTCTTTCTAACAATTCATTTTATATGAGTTTCCTACTCTACTACCGATTAACAAAGTATTACCATGTTGATCCTTAACTAGGCATGCATGAGTTTAAAAATAAACTGATAGACCATTATCACATAATTGACTAATACTAATTAGGTTATAGCATAGATTGTCAACAAGTAACACGTCATTAATGGTTAGATTACCATGGATAATCTTACCATTACCCATGGTCGTACCCTTCTTGTTGTCGCCAAAAATGATCTTAGGTCTAGAACAATCTGCTATATTAGTGAGAAGTCGTCTGTTTCCTATCATATGTCTGGAACAGCCGCTATCAAGATACCATACAGATTCCTCGAGACCATCATTTACTTGTACCTACACAAAATAATATTTACAATCATTTGGTACCCACATTCAATTGGGTCCTCGGTCAATCAGTCCCTTAGAAATCCATATTTGAGTTATTTTGATGGATTTCCCATTTTGTGTTGTGATTAATGCGTATGATTTTGACATAGCAGACGCCTTCCTGCTAGCCACTGATCCCTTAGTCTTTGAAGATGATTTTCTTTTATAAATTCTTGACTTCTTGCCAAGTTTTAGATTGCCAAACTTGCTGGCTGCTTTTAACTTATTTTTCAGCCAGCTAACAGTCGGCGGGACATAAGTTATTTCATTCTTCAAAGCTAATTCTTCATGAATTAGATCAGATTCACTTTTAGTTAAACTTCCTTTGACAAAACTTATTGGCTTAAGCTTGTTAGTTACTGAGTTCAACTTTTTGTAGAGTTGGTTTGGGTCTCCGCTATCAAATCCCAAACCGGATATAGATCCAGCAGGTTTTAACAGACTAATCTGATATTTGACAGCTTCTTTAGACCTTTTCCATGCACTAACAACATAGTTTAATCTTTTGTTTTTAGAAGAGAGTTTTTGGATCTGTTCCTTGAGCATTTCATTCTCGAATGAGATCTCTACCACTTTCTTTTCAAAAACATTTGATTCAGAAATTTCATGTGAAGAGGAAATATTGGCCTCATATTTTACTTTCATTTCATAAAAGGAATCTGATAACTTCTTATACTTAATGGTCATTTCATTAAGTGCAGTAGTTAACTCTTCGTTGGAAAATTCTGGTGGGGAAATGTCATTTACCTTGGATTGATCGTCTGCCATCAAGCATGTTACAGTTTTAGTATCCTTTTCAATAGGAGAATTCTCTAAGTCGCTGTCAGCCCATTTGGATTTGTTTTGATCACACATGAAAACTTTCTGGTCCTTCTGATTCTTCTTGACTTGAACATTTCGACCATATATCTGAATCAGCTTCTCTCAAATTTCTTTAGTAGAGGAGCAGGACTTGATCTCATAGAATATGTTCATGTTGATCTATTGATACAGAATATTTTTGGCCATATTATCCATGTTATTGGTCATCTTATCTTCAGTTGTCCACTCACATCTTGACATCAAAATTTTTATGGGACCATCGGTAATGACGCTCTACATATCACAATCAAGAGCAGCCAAGTGAGCTTGCATTCTCATCATCCAATAGTCGCAATTATCTCTTGACAAGAGAGGGATCTCATTGATGATATACATGATTCATGTTCTAGATACTTGAGAATAGAAACATGGCTCTGATACCAATTGATAGGATCGACGACAGCAATAGAGACATGGGTCTGGCTATTGATGACGACTTCGGATAAACAATTTGATAGAAATTCTGTTAGGGATTTAAATAACTTTCTATTCTTCACAAACCCTTGCAAACTCTTGAACGATTCAAGTGCGGAAACGTTTGCTCAGGTTTGAAGCTAAGAACCAAAAAATGAGAAGATGACAGAATGTAAATGACACAATAGTTTGTTTATGGATGTTCAGAGCAAAACTCTCATACGTCACCTCTTCTTCCAACCACCGGAAGGATTCACTATACGTTTCTTAGAATCAAATATAATTGCACGGCTAGCTAACTGTTGAACAGAAAATACTCTGTTCAACTTACAGTATATTGAAAAATACACTCAGCTTGACAATACTTTGATTCTATCTCTCTCTTGATATACACACAATAAGGCAAGAAAGCAATTCGTGAGATTATTCGTGTATCAGCTTGTATGTTTGCGTATGTCCTGATCGATCGAGAGATCATTCGTTATTCTTGAAGGTCTTTAAATACATAGCAGGTACCAACGGTTGGATCTTCTACAATGACACGTGGCGAACTTCCATTGGAAAACCTCCATAGTACACAAGTACAACAGACACTGAGCACCAGGATCGTGGCCGTACCAATCTGGTAGTGCGCTGAATATTCTTTTAGGATTGTACTACAAGAAAAAACTAGTGGGAAGAATATTATCTTACTTGACATTAGTTAATTGGTTGCAACTAGCTGTCGTACTGATCTGCACGGAATAGTGGAGCAGGAATAACATACAGCTAGTTGATCGTGGGTAGACGAATGCTAGCTTCAAGCAACTGCATAAGCATGACATTAGACGTTTTTCAATTAGACTAACAAGTCTAATGAAGTTAAACACCCCCGTCTAATAGTAGGATCCATTAGACCACTTGGTATAATGGGATTAGACGACACATCTAATTACGGTTCCATTCAAACTAATATGAAGGAGTTACACTACACGTCTAACTCTCATCGGTTAGACAACACGTCTAACTACGCATCCCTTCAAAATAATCTGAAGGAGTTAGACTGCACATCTAACTTTCATCTGTTAGACGACACGTCTAACTACGCTTCCCTTCAAACTAATCTGAAGGAGTTAGACTGCACGTCTAACTCTCATCTGTTAGACAACACGTCTAACTACGCTTCCCTTTAGATTAATCTGAAGGAGTTAGACTACACGTCTAACTCTCATTTGTTAGACGACACGACTAACTACGCTTCCCTTCAGACTAATTTGAAGGAGTTAGACTACACGTCTAACTTTCATATGTTAGACGACACATTTAACTACGCTTCCCTTCAGACTAATATGAAGGAATTAGACTGCACATATAACTCTCATTTGTTAGACGGCACATCTAACTACGCTTCTCTTTAGACTAATCTGAAGGAGTTAGACTACACGTCTAAATCTTATATGTTAGACGACACGTCTAATTACGCTTCCCTTCAGACTAATCTGAAGGAGTTAGACTGCACGTCTAACTCTCATCTATTAGACGACATGTCTAACTAAGTATCTGTTAGACTGCGCGTCTAACTACGTATCTGTTAGACTGCACGTTTAACTGCGCCTGTTAGACTGCACGTCTAACTACGTATATGTTAGACTGCACGTCTAACTTAATGTGTCTAATAGCCAATAAGTCTAATCAACCTCATTCAAACTTAGTCTAATATAACATATTTTTGTTACACTTGCACCAAAAACAATTAGACGACTTAGCTTAAGTTTTATACCAACTCATCATCAAAATTCCATTAGTCAGAATCATTTGACCCTTAGTCACAATAATTTGACCCAACATTTTTCCTTGCATTTAAGTAATTTATAAAATACTCACCTAATTTGCGTAATTTGTCTTAAAATTCAGTATAATCATAGTTTTAAGATTTAAAAATTTAATTATTTGTCCAAACTAGTGAAAATCCCCCACCCGTACAATCCAAAAAGAATACAAATAACATTATATAATAAATATATTAATATCCTTATTTTTTGAAAATAAAACGTCAAATTAGTGAAAATTCTCCACCCATACCATTCAAAAACCAATTTATTGAATGTTTTCTAATTTTATTTTCCAATCTAGGAAAGTTCTTAGTACCATTTTCCAAATAAAATAGTTAAGGCTAAGTTCAGGATCACCTTAAATTCCAATACACCCAACTCTAATTTCCTAATCTGTCCCTAGTCATATATGTTGACTTCAATCAATTCTTAAACGGTTGGAAACATTAGTGTGCAATCGACGTATTCACTCACAAACTCAAGATAAGATTAAAAAGAAAAGGGAAGAGATTTTATTTTAGTTCATCTTTTTTCTATAAATACAGTTATTCTATTATACTAAAAAACACTTAAACTTCTAAAAGTGACTTTTAAACAGTCTGAATTATTGGTAATTAAGACACCTATTAAACAAAGACAAAATATAATAACATCTAATATTAACTAGATCTTTAATGCTAATTAAGACACCTATTAAACAAAAGATAGTAACATCTAATTTTCAATTATTAATTAAATTTATTTTCAACACTCCCCGTAAAATTAATATTTGTTAGTGATTCCAAGCATATTTCTCATTCTATTGAAAAACTCCATTCCAAGAGGCTTCGTAAAAATATATGCAACTTGATCAACATATTTCACATGTTCAAGTCTGATATCTTTTTTCGTAATACTCTCTCGGATGAAGTGATAGTACGTATCGATGTGTTTACTTCGATCATCAAAAACATGATTCTTTTTAGAGCTTGAGCTAACTTGTTGTTGACAAAAATTGTGGTCGCTTCATTCTTTAACAAACTTATCTCTTTCAACATTCTTTTAAGCCAAATTGCGTGACAAGCGCATGTTGTCATTACGACATATTCAGTTTCACAAGATGATAGCGAGACTATCGCTTATTTCTTCGAACTCCACGAAATTGCATTAGATCCCATAAAAAACATAAATCCAATTGTGCTATTCCGATTATCTCTTTATCTCCGGAAAAATCACTATCGGAATATCCAACAAGTTGAAATTCCGTAGACGGTGAATAAAACAGTCCAATATCAATAATACCTTTCAAATATCTCAAAATCCTCTTTGCCGCCTTCATGTGCTCCATCGTGGGCACCTCCATGAATCGATGTATAATTTCCACACTAAAAAGAATATCCGATCGAGTACATGTCAAATACCTTAGACATCCAACGAGATTTTTGAATAGTGTTGGATACACAATTTCTTCCTTTTCGTTCTTGCAAAATTTAGCTCCAACCTCCATAAAGATAGCCACCGGTTTGCTATTAGACATATTAAATCTATCTAGAACTTCCTTCACATATGCTTGTTTCCCAACAAAAATTCCATCATCCGATTGACGCACTTTTAATCTAAGATAAAATGACATTAAGCCAATATTTGTCATCTTAAATTCTAGGGCCATATCATTTTTGAAATCTTCAATGAGACTCAGATTATTTTTAGTGAAAATAAGAACTGCCATGTAGAGGAAAACAAATAAACAATCGCTATTTTTATCCACTTTCACATAAAGTGCATACTCATGTGGACATCTTTCAAATCTTTTTCACGAAAATAAGCATCAATCTGACTATACCATGCTCGAGGAACTTGTTTGAGACCATACAAAGACTCTTCAACTTTAATACCTTTCCTTCTTGTCCTTTCATCACATAACCTTCTAGTTACTCCACAAAAACATCCTCCTCAAGGAAACCGTTAAGAAATACTAACTTCACGTCCAATTAAAATATTTCTCAATTTCTTTGTGCCACTAGGGAAACAAAAATCTAATTTTTTCTAGACGAGCAACTAGAGCAAATATTTCATCATAGTCCAATATGTGTCATTGTCCTTACCCTTTGACGACTAATCTCACTTTATATTTTTCCACAACACTTTTGGCATTCTTTTTTCTTTGAATATCCACTTGAAACCAATGGACTTCTAGCCGAATGGAAGAGAAGTGAGTTCCCTTGTATTGTTCCTTCAATGGTTCAAATCTCCTCGTCTATAGCTTGTCTCCATTTCTTCTCCTTACTAGATTCTTCAAAACTCAAAGGCATTGTTTCGGCTAAAAGATAGAATATAGAGACATCATTCATTACCTTTATATTCTTGTAGAGTTCTTGGATAGTTCTCATCCTTTGTGATCCTTCATTAGGGATTCCACTTGAAAATTCACTAGAAGATGTGTTCGGTGTTGTCGTAGGAACTGCAGGCTTCCATGTTTCTTATTCTTAATTGTCCTCATCGAAGAATGGGAAAAAATCCATTAACTTCCCAATTCCAAGAAGCATCTTCATCGAACTTCACATCACAACTCAAAACCATCTTTCTGTTGATAGGATTGTAGAGCTTGTACCTTTTTGATTTTTTGTCATAGTCGATGAACACAAACATCTCGCTTAAATCATCAAGTTTGGTTCTCTCTTGCTCCGGTACATGCTTGTAGGCAATACTCCCCAAAATCCTTAGGTGAGATACATCTGACTTCTTTCTGCTCCAAGCTTCAATTGGTGTTAGATCGTTCATGCTTTTAGTCATACAACGATTAAGGAGATACACTGCACAAGTCACTACTTCAGCCCAAAATTATTTTGGCATCTTCTTATATTTCATAATGCTTCGATCCATGGTGATGATAGACCGATTCTTCCTTTCAGCCACTCCATTTTGTTATGGGGATCTTGGAGTTGTGAGGAAATTCCTAACACCACTTTCTTTATAGAAAAAATTAAGGCATTATAAGTAAATTCTCCACCTCCATCGGTTCTCAACATCCGAATCATGTAGCCAAACTCTTTCTCCACCAACATTTTGAAATTCATAAAAGTATAAAAACTCTTATATTTTTCTTTCACGAAATAAACCCAAGTCTTCCGACTAAAATCATTGGAATAAAGTAAGAAATAATTACTTTTACCATAAGATGATGGTTTCATCGGTCCACAGACATTGGCATGAATTAATTCAAGCGGCTTCATTGTTCTTGACGTTTCTTCCTTTGGAAAACCCTCTCTTGCATGTTTTCCTAGAAGACATGCTTTAAAATTTTGGCCTAGATTATTGTTCAAAGACATCCCCTTCACTATTTTCTTTTCGGACATCAATTTTAGAACACCGAAATTTAGATGTCCCATCCTCATGTACCAACACCACGCTGGATCCATCACAAACACTTGCAAGCAATTTGGCCCTTCGGTTTGAATAGGAGCAAAATCATCATATTCTTCGACATCATCACTTTCGCAATTAGGTTATCACTTCCGTCTCGTAGCCAAAGATTACTGTCCTTCATTAAAATCTGGTAGCCTCTTTCTATGAGTTTCCCCAAACTTAAAAGATTACTCTTTAATTTGGGGACAAAATACACATCGAAAATAAACTTGTGTGTACCATCCTTCAACCAAATCAAATGGTACATTTGTCTTCAATCTGGATTTTCGAAGTATCTCCAAATGTGATATTTCTGGTTGTCTTTTACACAATTTAACTAATTTCAACTTGTCACATAATCATATAATTCTTTTTATTATATTTTACTTTTTAATCAAAATTTGAAACATATCCTGTTGGGTCAAATTAATTTGACTAAAAAAAACTAAGGAAATAAGTTTATTCAATGCTGACATTATTATGATGATTTATGTTAAACTCAACTATGATCAAGATAAGTTGTGTATTTGTTTTGTGTAGGAGCAAATCTAAAAGAATTTGCTACTATAGACGCGGTCTGAAGCAAGTAGTCTTAGACGTCAAACGTAGTTAGACGTTGTTTAAAGGGAAACGTAGTTAAACGAGGTCGTCTAATTCTTTTAGACGTTGTCTAAAGGGAAACTTAGTTAGACGAGGACGTCTAACTTCTTTAGACACAGTCTAAAGGGAAACGTAGTTAGACGAGGACGTCTAACTCCTTTAGACGCAATCTAAAGGGAAACGGAGTTAGACGAGGTAGTCTAACTCCTTTAGGCGCTGTCTAAATGGAAACGTAGTTATACGAGGTAGTCTAACTCCTTTAGATGCTTTCTAAAAGGAAACGTAGTTAGATGAGGGCGTCTAACTCCTTTAGACGCAGTCTCAAGGGAAACGTAGTTAGATGAGGACGTCAAACTCCTTTAGATGCAAACTAAAGGGAAACGTAGTTAGGCGAGGTAGTCTAACTCCTTTAGACGCTGTCTAAAGGGAAACATAGTTTGACGAGGTAGTCTAACTCCTTTAGACACTCTCTAAAAGGAAATATTGTTAGACGAGGTAGTCTAACTCCTTTATACATTGTCTAAAGGGAAACATAGTTAGACGGGGTAGTCTAACTCTTTTAAACATTGTCTAAATGGAAACGTAGTTAGACGACGACTTCTAACTCCTTTAGACGCGGTATAAAGGGAAGCGTAGTTAGACGAGGACGTATACCTCCTTTAGACGCGGTCTAAAGAGATATGTATTTAGACGAGGTCGTCTAACTTCTTTAGACATGGTCTAAAGGAACGCATAGTTAGACAAGGACGTCTAATTACTTTAGACGCGGTCTAAAGGATTGCGTTGTTAGACGGGGACGTCTAACTCCTTTAGACGTGGTCTAAAGGAATGCGTAGTTAGACGGGGATGTTTAACTCCTTTAGACACGGTCTAAAGATGAACATCTGATGCCTTGCTTTAGGCGCTGTTTGAAGGAAGCATCCGTCTAACCACGATCACTTAGCTATGTGCTCCACTTCTTTCTGTAGTCTGACAAGTCAGTTAATTCCATCAAATGAATGAACGCGACGTACGCTGATATCTTTCAAATATATTACAAGTACAAGACACGACTAGAGGATACTCGGCGCACTAACTGTTTGGTACGACCACGATCCAAATACTCAGAGCCTTTTGTACATTTGTGCTATAGGAGGCCGTCCAACGGACACATGCCATGTGTCCTAAAAAAATATTCGATCGTTGGTGTACATAACACATAAATAGAAGAATAAGGACAACGGTTGAGCTTCTGGCTGAAAAACATATTAGTCTGAAATACTCTACTAAACACAAAATCTCTTATTATTTAACTGTAATCACATTGTAATTGTATACTGTGTTTTCTGTGAAAACTTCAGTGTTGTAAGTTGAACAGAGGCTATTCTGTTGAATAGAGAGTTAACTAGATCAATGAGTTGTATCTGATTTAAAGTCTTTAGTGGATATCCTTCCATTTGTGGAAGAATGGGTGACGTAGAAGTTTTATCTCCAAACATCCATAAATCTTGTTGTGTTCTTTACTTTCTACCATTTGTATTTAGTTGTCCAAAGTTTCAAATCTAACGAACATTTCCGCACTTGAATCTATTTCAAGAGTTTGGAGGATTTGTGAAGAATAAAATAGATAATAATCCCTCATAAGATTATTATCGAAGAGTTTATCATAACAAGTTCACTCTAGTTAAACCCTAGTCTCTATTGTTAACACTGATCCCATCAAGTGGTATCAGAGCCTCGTTTTCTATTCTCAAGCACCAGCAAGAACCCAAATCATGTCTATGGCTGCCACAACTAAGGTTCCCATGTTCTCAAAAGAAAACTATGTCGTGTGGAAGAAGAGAATCTATGCTCATCTATCTTCCATAGATGATGACATGTGGCTTGTCATTATCGAAGGTCCGATAAAGATTGAGAAAGACAAATCTAAGTGGACCAGTGAAGACAAGAGGAAGAACAACCTCGACAACTTGACCATGAATATTATGTACAAAACTCTGGATGACAACATGTTCAACTACATTATATCATGCAACTCTGCCAAAGAAATCTTGGAGAGGTTGACTCAACTCTGTGTAGGCAACAAGTAAACCAAAGAGAACAAATTCATGGTTACCATACAGTAGTTTGATAACATCAAGATGCGTCTTAGAGAGATGATGTCTGAATTTGATGGGAGATTCAACAAGATTATCACCACTCTTTCCACCTTGGGCAATACATACAGACACAGAGAGGTTACAATCTAAGTCATGCGTGCTCTGCCTAGGGAGTGGGATATCAAGACGATGGTGATGAGGGAGTCAAGAGATCTCAACATGATTTGACAATGCTATCCCAAACCAGTCGTCTAAGAAGTTAAACGTAGTGGAAGACAAGCATAAGACTTTAAAATTTGTCAAGGGTAGTCTAACTGATATATATGAACTGATCCAAACTTTGAGGACTTAACCTTAAAGGATGAGATTATCTATGTCAAGCCAACTGTAAGCTGACTGAAACATAGGAAGGAAGAAGACAACGAGCCTGGTAAAACAAAAACCTAACAAGAAGTCAATGAGTTTTAATCAAAAACCTTCCTCTAAGGTTAATATTTCAACTGCTAACAGAAAGAAGTCTGCTAAGCTTAAGTCATATGCATTAATCACAACATAACATGGGAAATCTATCAGGATAACTCAAATAAGGATTCCTAAGGGACTGATTGACCGAGGACCCAAGTGAATGTGGGTACCAAAAAGTTGTAAATATGTATTTGTATAGGTACAACAGATAAGCTGTCTAGAGGAATTTGTATGGTATCTGGACAGTGGATGTTCCAGAAATATGACTGGAGACAGACAACTTCTAACCGAAGTTACGAATTGCTTAGGGCCTAAAATCACATTTGGTGATAATAGCAAGGGTAAAACCATGGGTAAGGGTAATATTATCCATGACAATTTAACCATCAATAACGTGCTACTTGTGGAAAACTTGTGTTATAACCTAATTAGTATAAGCTAATTATGTGATAATGAATTTACTGTTGATTTTCAAACACATGCATGTCTGATTTAGGATCAATAGGGTAACATTTTGCTGACTAGAAGTAGAGTAGAAAAAATAAGATATCTAATCCCATATGTATGATAGCCCAAAATGATCAAAACTGGCTATGGCATAAGAGATTAAATCATCTTAACTTTAAAACTATTAACAACATTTGTTCGCATGATTTAGTTTTTTTGGTTTACCTAATCTGAAGTTTTCAAAGGACAAGATCTGCCCTGCCTACCAGTTAGGCAAGCATAGAAAATCATCGTTCAAGAGTAAAGAGAAATCTCAATCCAATCGATGCTTGGAACTTTTATATATAAATCTATTCGGTCCAATTCCTGTAAAGAGCTTAGGAAGAATGAGATTCACCTAGTCATTATTGATGATTTTTCAAGGTTTACGTGGGTTATTTTCTTAAAATCTAAGGATAAGACGGATGAGAATCTGATTAAGATCCATACGAGACTTCAAAACAAAAAATCTATAAGCATTATCACGAATAAAAGTGACCGGAGAACTGAGTTTATCAACAGTCGCCTAACTTCGTATCTCGAGGAGTCTGGTATTAAACACGAGTTGTCTAGTACTAGAACTCCATATCAAAATGGTATTGCTGAGAGAAGAGCTAGAACACTAAAGGAAGCAGCGAGATCTATGCTTTCCGACTCAAGTGTTCCTCAGAAGTTTTGGGCAGAAGCCATAAACACAACATGATATACATAAAACTGGTCAATAATTAATACCCTATGAACTCTTTTATGGAAAAATTCATACAGTTTCATATTTTCGAATTTTTGGGTGTAAGTGTTTTATTCATAACAATGAGAAAAATTATTTGACCGCATTTGATGTTAAAGAAGACACTGGAATCAAGTTAGGCCACTCCTTAGTTAGTAAATCTCTTAGAGTATATAATGATCGAACACAAACTGTTGAGGAATCCTAACATATTGTTGAAAATAATTCTAACGATTCCATTGAAATTGTTATCAAGTTAGAAGCGACAAGTCTTGAATCTGATAGTGATGAAGCTCTGATCAATATAATACATTCGTCTAATCAGATGGATGATCCAGTTGAGAGTCAACCAGACGTCCACACTACTAGTCAGCAAATTGTTGATAGTTCGGATGTCGCGGGGTCATCTAATTAGATGTCTAATCCTTTAGGATCAAGCTTCAGATGGAAAAGAAATTATCCACCTCAATTGATAAATGGCAAAACTAATGCTCCTCTTAGGACCAAACACTAATTATTAGATGAAATGGCAAACTTCGCCTTTATTTCTCAAATTGAGCCAAAGAAGATTAATGAAGCATTGCTTAATCCAGATTAGATTAATGCAATGCAAGAGGATTTGAATCAATTCAAAAGAAATAAAGTGTGACATCTAACTCCAAGTCCAACTGATCAATCGATCATTGAAACAAGATGAGTTTTCGAAACAAGCTTAGTGAGGATGGCGTAGTTGTGAGAAACAAAGTACGATTGGTAACTCAATGATATAAATAGGAGGAAGGAATTGACTTTGAGGAGTCATTCACACTTGTGGATAGACTTGAAGCAATTATAATCTTCCTAGCTTATGCATCTTTTAAAGATTTTAAAGTGTTTCAAATGGATATAAAAAGTACATTTTTAAATGAGGATGTATATGTTGAGCAACCACCTGGATTTTTAGATCATTCATTGTCAAATCATGTTTTTAAACTTGACAAAGCCTCATATGCTCTCAAACAAGCTCCTAGAGCTTGGTATGACACTCTAACTAAGTTTTTATTTGATCATGACTTTGTTATGGGCACTGTAGATAAAACTTTGTTTAAATTTGTTAAAGATTCCCGTATTCTGCTTGTTCAAGTATATGTGGATGTTATCATATTTGGATCAACTAACCCCAAACTATGTGATAAATTTTCCAAGTTAATGTAGGACAGATTCGAGATGAGCATGATGGGAGAATTATCTTTCTTCCTCGGTCTTCAAGTTCGTCAACTTGAAGAAGGTACATTCATCAATCAGAATAAATACACCAGAGAGCTATTAAAGAAGTTTGAAATGGAAAGTTGCTCGGCCACATCTATTCCAATGAGCTCCTCTAGTAAGCTCGACAAGGACGAGGATGGCCAAGTGTGGACATCACTACCTGTAGAGGGATTATCGGTTTTTTGCTCTATCTTACTACCAGCCGGCCGGACATCATGTTTGCTATCGACATTTGCGAAAGATTTCAGGCTAATCTTAAACAATCTCATTATGTTTCTGCTAAGAGAATTTTGAAGTATTTTAAAGGAGACATAAAATGTGGGACTATGGAATCCGAAGGATTCCTGTTTCAATCTATCTAGTTACTCAAATGCAGATTATGTAGGGTGCAAAATTGATAGGAAAAGCACTAGTGGAACTTGCCAGTTCCTTGGTGATCGCCTGATCTCTTGGTTCATCAAGAAACAGTCATATGTCACCATGTTTACATCTAAAGCGGGGTACCTTGTTGCAGGCAGCTGTTGCTCTCGGCTCTTGTTGGTTCAACAATAGTTGAGGGACTATAACATTAAATCTGAAAAATCTTCGATTTTCTACCACAACACCAATGCTATTGTGATAACATGTAACCTGGTGTTGTACTCTCGGACCAAGCGTATCGAAATCAGACACCACTTCATCCGAGAGCATGTTAGTTAGAGGCATATTCGACTAGAATATGTCCATACATATTAGAAAGTAGAAGACGTGTTCACAAAACCACTCCACGAGACAAAGTTTTCTTACTTTAGAAATATTTTAGGACTTGTTGATTTAAATTAAATTGATATTTTTAATATTCATGAATTGAGGGGGAATATGTTGTCTTAGTGACTGGACAATCATTTATAAATGGAAGTCTTAATTAGTCTGATTAGATCAATCGTCTAAAGGGAGCTATGTACTTAGACAAATATTTTCTTAAGAAATTTGTAAATTAAGTCTAGTTAGACGACTATTTGTTAGACATACGTCTAAAGCATCTATAGACGGGCGTAGTTAGATGCCGTCTAAACAGACGTCTACCCAACTTAGACTCAAGGTATGCGGGTGACATGTTAGACGTCTAACTACGTGTGCATTTAGACGCTTTGTCTTCAACCAAGCCGGACAAATGTCCATAGTCTCGTAGGCTATCTATGTACGCTTCCCGCTTAGAAAGTGAAAAGTCATATATCAAATAACGTGAAGACACGTGTCTTTCAATGTTAAAGATATGACTAATATATCTGAAGGCTTGCGTCTTTCTACCTTCCAAAATTATGATAGATTTTATTATGACTTTTAATTGACGTATTTTAATCATGACTTTTATTAGGAACATGTTTGTACATTAAATGAAGGTTCACCTTTAATGATGATTTTATTAGTCCATTGACAATCATATCTTATAAAGAGTAATTATTTCATCCGAATAGACATCCCATCTTCTTTGTGATTCTAAATACGTGTTTATTATCACTAAGAAAAATACTTGTGACTCCTGGGTATCCAAATACCTTATTACTCCTTCCACTCATTCTTTAGTCAAGAAATGGAATCTCTTGCGCCATCTACTCTTCAAGTGAACTTCGATTCTGTCTCCTCTTTGATCATTCCTGAAATGGTCACAGTGTTTGAATCGCTTAAAGCCTCGGGCCTTGAAAAGTTTGTTGGGATCGGGATCGCCAATAGGGACTAGGGTCTGACTATTGATGAATACTTACACACACTAGTTGATAATAACCATGTTAGAGGTTGATTATCTCGTTTCTACTCTACACAAGTTGTCACAAACTCTTGAACCGAGTTCAAGTGTGGAAGTATTTTTGTTTAACTTGAAGCAACAGATGGTCAATTAGAGGATACTGAGGAAGAAAAGACACAACACAATGTTTATGGATGTTTAGAGTAAAACTCCTACGTCACCCCTTCTTCTCAGACTTTGAGAAGGATATCTAATAGAAGATTTGATTGAATACAAAGCTCGTACACAATCCAGTCGAACAGCCAGGACCTAGTTGTTGCCTGTTTTCAAACTCTTAGCACACACTCTTGTTGAACAGAAACGGATTCTGTCAACTTACAATGCTCACCACTCACATAGAATAGTTAGTATTGCAATACAAAGTTGGAAATTTAACACACTTAAAATGCTTAGTGAAACTTGAAAAGATTGCTCGGAAGATGTGTATTACAGCTGGTTGAAGTTCGAGAAAAGTTGTTCGAAAAAATATATGTTAATCTGGTTGAGTCGTGTTCTCTTAAATAGGCATGTATCAACGAATATGTTTTTGCTTCTTCAACGGATATATTTTGCTTCATAGGACATCTTTCTTGATCTTGATTGGTTGAGATTCAGAAAAGTACATTGGATAGGATATCCTTTGATGTTGTTTGTACTTTGATTATAATAAGTTAAGATGACATTAATTGGATTATGATTTCCTAGGAGCATGCAGCAAGGATAATTTGTCTTTTGGTGCTCTTGACAGTCTGAACTGTATTGGTAGACATCTGAATTAAAAAGTTTTCCTCAGACTTGCACCATAATGGAAATAAAATCCTGATGTAGCATAAAGCTGATTTCTGCCGCTACTGGAAAGGTGTTTGTATTTTGAGAAGTAGTAAAACCAATTTCATCTGCTACTGGTTGCGCTTCTTCAAGAAACCAATATCTACTACCGGTTGTGCATCTTCAGGAAACTGATGACTACTACCGCTTACGCATCTTCAGGATACCGATGTCTACTACAGGTTACGTGTCTTTAGGAAACCGATGTCTACTATCGGTTACGCTTCTTCCGGAAACTGATGTATACTATCGGTTATGCTTAGATTGATGTGCAGAATACCGATAATTGAGATAACCGATTTTCTTAAATACTGAAGTAGAAATCTGAGCCGACTTGATAAAATACCGATCAACTTTCCTTCCGATTTTCTTTAATCTGCACAAAATTAACTTAATTAAGTTCTTTTTTAATAGTTAATTAATACTAATAATTAATTACCTGTTTTTACCTTACAATTTCTCCCTTTTTGATTATTTAATCTAAATATTCAAAACCGTGTAATTATGTAATCGTTGGCTGCTTATACTAAGTTAATTTTTATTTTTATTTTAATCTAACAATTTCTCTCTTTGATTGTTTAGAATAAATTATCAAAGTCAGTTAGATTTATCAAAAATAGTAATATGTTCCTCATTTGTTTCTTAGCAATTTCTCCCCTTTTGATATTTTTATTTAAAGATTTATCAAAACCAACAGTGAATAGCAGAATAATTATCATAAAGTCACCCCTGCTATATAAATTATCATAAAGTCACCCCTGCTATATAAATTATCAAAGTCAGTTAGATTTATCAAAAATAGAAATATGTTCCTCATTTGTTTCTTAGCAATTTCTCCTCTTTTGATATTTTTATTTAAAGATTTATCAAAACCAACAGTGAATAGCAGAATAATTATCATAAAGTCACCCCTGCTATATAAACAGAAACCAATGCTGTTAGCAAAAATAACTAGATGTTCAACATAAAAGAATTTTGAGTTTAAAATGCACTAAAGAAAGAGCAAAGATAACGGGGAAGTTTTAGTGTCTCCCTCTTTTCGGTGTCGGTTCCAGTTTTGTAAAGTCGCCTATGAGTCTCGTCATGAAACCTTGAATTGGTTGACCCATAATATTGATTTCAGGACTCCTTTCCCTCGGTTGATCAAGTATCTCGTCAATGTTGAGTCCACCACCTCATCGTAATCTACGACCTGACCTAGCGCTGCGTGGGATTTCTTGTGGAGGTGCTTCAAGTTGAGATCGAGAGCTTACAACTTGAGTTGTATATCGGAACAATGTCATCCTTCACATCCCCAGTTTGTTTAACCTTCTTACGTTTAATAACTTTAGTCTTTCTAGCAGCATCGACTTGTTTAACAGCCTCAACATTTGCGTTCTCCTCCTCCTGAATACGTCGGGAAACTTCTTCGTGTTCTCTGAGTATCTCAGCATCAACAACGTTCTAAGATTTTACCATTTCTATGAGTTGCGAAGAGATGACTTCAAAAACAGACTTTGTTTGTGTCTGGATGGTGAGTGTCTTGTGGATCATGGGTTTCATCTCTCCCAAGTCATGCTTCATCTCCTGCCTTAACTTTGCCAGTTCTTGATTATGGAATCTAAAGAAGATGCTTGCTTCATTTTCATTTCATCCAATCGGGCATGAATAGATTCTTTCCACGGAGCTAAAGCTTCCATGACAATCTGCCTGATGTCCTGCCTTGGGGTTTCCTTAGGGGTGGATCGAGTTGAGACGTGAGATCCAAGAGCAACGGCCCGGAGAGGACGAGCATGATGAGAGCTAATTTGAAGATACATTTTCAGACGGGCTGGTTCTTCAACGTTTGCATTCCTTTTCTTATGACCATGACCCGATACTTACATAGATTTTGAGGACTTATCCGATTTAGATGGAGCAGGGGTTTGCTTCTTGGAAGGTGGAGCTTCAATTTCTTCTTCAACGATTTGTTTTTTTGAGGGAGGAATCTCAACACCAGTCGGTTCAGGATTCTCAATCTGATGAGAAGAGGCAGGACCCTTGTCACCTATGGATTGGTGATTGGAGTGGGCTTCATTTTCCTCATCCTCGCTCTCATTCTCTTCGAAGGTTCCCAAATCTTCTTCGCCAGCCAGGTAACTTTGTTTCTTTCAGTAATTCGTTCCCAGTCTTGTCTTGACATACCAAGATATTTCTCTTTAACATAGGGTCTCCGTACTTCATATCTGTCAAATAGATCACGTTCTTCGGAGGGAGTCCATTTTTGGCTTGAAGTTCCTCCTTTATGAGTCAATTGCTCAGTTCTGATGTTTTGAGTTTCACCTTGAGGAGAAGGCATCTCTTCAACGAAAACCAATGATTCCTTCCCGTCATCGTCTTTTAGTTCGGTTCGAGGGCAGGGGATATCGATTTCTTCCGAATTGGACATTAACCCGCCGTCCACATATTTCAAAGTGATGGACATACACTCCTCCATAACGGCTTTTAAAAGTTGAAATACTTCCTCGTCTACCCTTGCAGTGGAACCATAGGGTTAAGGTTTTACTTGTATTCTTTAAGGAACGGAAACAACACTCTCCCTCCTGCATATGCTTCCACGAACTCGCTCCTTCGCGGGGCTTCAGCAACAAATTTGGTCTTGGTCTTGGTCAAGGAGAACATTGCTTTTTCCAAAATAAGAAGTTCAGACCACTCTTTTCTTCAGGAGCTCTTGGGAATACCACACTGAACCTTGTTCCAAGTCTTATATCTGCCCATGAGTAGAACAAGTCAATGTTTGCACTAGTCTTTGTCACAACTTCTTCGAGGTTAAGCTTAATAGTTTCTTGAGCTTCTGGGGATATGTCGAGGGGAGACTTAGGAGTAGGCGGTGCAATTCCTTTTTCTGCTTTGCCTTGGCCTTCTTCAATTGCTTTTTCAGATTCTAGAACCGGTTCCCTGATTTCAAGTCTCCTCGAGTTTCTCATTGCAGGAAAGGAAGAGAACGATTCAGAAGGGTGCCCTTTTCAGATTGTCTTCATTTGGAGGGGGCGTGGTGTGTATAATTTCCTTTGGAGATGTTGATATTGGAGTGGATTCTTTATTAATGATTGCTATAATTATCTGATCATCCGTAGTTAAAGTGCCCATAACTATAGTTGGAATCTCCTCCTAAGACGCTTGATTCACATTGATTTGACCGGTTACAGCTTCCTCTAGTTGGCCGGTTTTTAACATGTTTGACCGATCGGTTTCAGGAAGAGTGGACCGATCAGTTTCAGATACCACATTTAACCAATCAGTTTCATCTAACTGAACCTCTAAAGTTTCTACTAATTGAACCTCTAAAGTCGCAAGCTCAATCGTAGTGGCAGGAGGTGCCAAACCTCCTTCTAAGTTGGAGCAATGGTTGTGGAAATAAAACTTGGTGGAGTAGGAATATTTACTTCAGACCGGGGCTTCTTTCGTGAGGATGTGATTTCAGTTGTTTTTCCTGGTTTCTCTTTAGCACAACTGGTGGTACTGATGGCAGATTCAACGACTGAACTTAATTTCTTTGATGATGCGGCATGAGTGGACGGATTAATACTTTTCGAACCGCCCAATGACCTTCCTCATGCATTCTTCATATTGACAATCTTTCCTCCAATCGATTGTTGGCGAGTCGCCTCGGAGTTAGACTCCTTGGCTTTGTTTATTTTTGTGATATAGCAACCACTCGAGACAACAATTATAATTTTGCTAGAGTTTAGTGGAATACTTGGACCGGTAGGGACGTTTAGATGTGTCAGAATCCACCCGATCTGCATTGCGAAGCCGAGACTTCATTTGTTGTGGGGAGACATCATTTCGCACAAAGTGTTAAAATAAGATTAACCCCTAGTTGATGTTATCGCCCCTTACGATGGCACCCATCATATCAAACTTTGACTGGGTTATGCTATCAATGTTTCCGCCCCTTCCTTGTAGTGCTTTAGCGGCAATATCGCACAGAACGCGATATTCACCCTTTAAATCTTTCTTTTTTCTGCTAACGCCCACCAAAACGCTGCTATCGGAGAACAAGGACTGTAATTTAGATAGAGCAATCAGAGATAACACTTTAGAGAAACCCCGTCCCATAGTTGGGAGTCTCAAGACTTCGACGAACATTTGTTCGGTAATGGTAAATTCCACACTGTTCACCTTGGCGACAATAGAGCATGCAACCAGTTTTTCCGAATGAAAGAATTCCCAGAACTCTTTAGGGTAGTAGATAGGAGGGCCTTCTAGAAAATATTTTAGGTCAGATTTTTTCAACGGATCGGAGTATCTGTTGCATTTCAATGCTTCCAGATTCATATATGGAATCAAAGTTTACCTGTACGATATGATTAAACAATGTATTATCCTAGGCCATGACTGTGGATTTTGAGAAAGAGAAGAGACGATTTCTAGAGAGAAGGTAGAGAGAAATAAAGAGTTTAGAGTGAGGATTAGGGTTTCCGTATTATGAGCCCAAAACCGGCATGCATTGCCTATAAATAAAGAAGGTACAATTTATTGAAAGAGGCCAATAAATAAGGATATTGAACCGTCACATTTCCAGTGCGTGTATCTATGCTCTATCAAATAAGGAAAAATTGGCGCCCTTTTTCAAAATGATCATATTCCCAAGAAAGATTTATTATAATTTTAACTCATAAATATTTTATAACCCTTGACAGTTTAATTTATTTATGATATTTCCTTGATGCATTTTCAATAAACCATGGTTTTATTAATTATAAATAAGAAAACCAATTTAAACATATAATAATAATAACCGGTTCATGATATAAAATGACCGATTTGCTTCGAACATAGCAATGGATAGATTTAGATCCTAAGGCTAATGACTTGGAGACCCTAGAGTCATTTCTATCTTGATCATAACTCTTTCAATTATCTCAATATATGATTGAACCCTTTTATTTGTTAGAAATTGGGATGGATTTAGTCCGACTCCTAGACCGAAATAGATGTCAAGATCAAATAAGAAACTACTTAGTTGAGATGCATAGCCGGTCATCATTTTATCTGAGGAGACCATTTTCTTCAAGATCATTTTCTTCAGATTGTCGAAGATCATCTTCGACTAGTTTATGGAAATGCCTCTCTTGATGGCTACCATTATTTCAAAAGCTTTCTTGGAGTAGATGTTGGTGGATTCGTTTGCTAGAATAGATTTGCCAATAACCTCGCTAAGAATCTGGTATTCGATTTCTAGGAGGGATTTAGCTCCATCAGTTTCGACAGGTTTGAAAGAACATGAGAAGTAATGTGACATCTCATCTATGATTTCACTTGAGAAGGAGAGATCAGAAAAGCCTTCAGTCAGAAGTTTGCAGTTTCGTGCAAAATTTTCTTCATTGCAAATGAATTCCTTGCCTTGAACTTTAGACAGGATACGATTTTCGCGAAACACCTTAGAATTTTTGAATAATTCATGCACTATATCATCATAGATAGGATGAAGATCCTCAAGGAAAGGTCTTAAGCCCGTGTATCCAAGGACTTGAACATGGAGACAGTTTCTTCATCTCCACTTGACAGAACATATTCAAAATCAATGAGAAGAGTGTTTTTAGCAAGAACTGGATTCATTTATTTGATTTTTGAAGAAAGAAGGGAGTCCTTTATTTGTGAGGAGGGTTTAGTGTGAGAAATGATATAGTTTGGAGGTTTTCAGATGTGTGTTTTTCCTCTTCATGAAAGCATCATTAAATATGAGAGGTTATTATTTAGAATTCATCCTAAGTTCTACTGGACAAAGGAAAGTGACTGTTATATTTACTAGGAAAGTAATTGTTGTATAAATGTTAATCATCCAATTAGACTGTGAGAGAGGCAAGTCTTCACGTCGTTTGAGTAGTGAATATTTGCTTTTTGAGAAGGAATATATTTAGGCAAATAAAAAAATACTAGCCAGCTGTCCAATTTTGATTGGAAGATGAAACTACCGAAACGTTTCATGTAAATAACAGGTCGGCTGTTTGCAAATTTGGTATTCAAAAGATCGGTTATTTAGGCCTGAAAAAAAAACCGCTTTTGCTTGGAGCTGAAAATTTTATCGGGCGGTAGTTGTTTAGTTAAATAACTAATCGGTTTTATCTCCATTTTGCTTGAGCCGTTCGATTTTGTTTACACTTGATTCGGTATAGTGATTTTACCGATTTCAAAAGGAAAGAGCCGTCCGGTTTTATCTGTCTGGTCATATATTTTCCGTCTATTTTTATGCACATGAATGATTTTTAGAAATTTTATGCAATTATAAATATTTTGAGAGGTAAAGGCTTCTCCCTGAAAATATGATCGTTTTTTCATGACATCAATGCATTAATAGTATGTGGAGAAACAAAGGCTTCTCCCTTAGTGTATGCCGGTTTTTCATGAAAACGCATGTAACGACTTCTTTTAAAATGCAACACTGGTCTCCCTATATACATGCCGATAATTTAAAAAATTTAGTTCAGTTAATATCAGCAAGTCCTAAGATATTTTTAAAATAGGAAAACTTAGTCACTTGGAGTGGCTTGGTGAATATGTCGGCCACTTGCTGGTCGGTTGGCACATATTCTAGCCGAATATGCTTCTGAGTCACATGGTCCCGAATGAAGTGATGTCGGATATCGATATACTTTTTCCTTGAGTGCAACACAAGGTTGTACGTTATGACAATAACGTTGGTATTGTCACAAAAGATCGGGGACTACATAGCCTCGATACCGAAATCCCCTAGCTGTTGTTGAATCCAGAGAAGTTGAGCACATCTGTTGTCAGCTGCGAGATACTCTACTTCTGCTGTTGAAGTTGCAATAGATGTTTGCTTCTTGCTGTAACATGAGACAAGCCGGTCACTTAGAAACTAGCATGTTTCGTTGGTACTCTTTCTGTCCACTTTACATCCTACATAGTCTGCATCAGAATAGCTTATTAGATTGAAACTAGAATCCTTCGGATAACACAGTCCCACGTTTTGAGTTCCCTTAAGGTATTTTAATATTCTCTTTGCAGCAACATAATGGGATTTCTTGAGATTGTCCTGGAATCTCCCATATACACCAACCGCAAACAGAATGTCCGATCGGCTTGCTATTAGGTAAAGGAGAAAGACGATAATTCCCCTATAGGAAGTAATGTCAACGCTTTGACCATCTTCATCCTTATCAAGTTTTAATCGAGGAGCTCATTGGAGTTGAGGCAGTAAAACAACTTTCCATAACAAACTTCTTTAACAGCTCCTTTGTATACTTAGATTGATTGATGAAAGTGCCTCCTTCAATTTGTCGAGCCTGCAGACCTAAGAAAAAGCTCAACTCCCCCATCATACTCATTTCAAACTTGTCTATCATTAACTTGGAGAATTTCTCACACAATTTGGGGTCACTTGACCCAAAGATAATATCATCAACATAGATTTGTACAAGTAAGATATGCTAATCTTTTTCAAATTCAAATAATGTCTTATCTACGGATCCTATGGTGATGTCATGATCAAATAAGAACTTTGTAAGTGTATCATACCAAACTTTAAGAGCTTTTTTAAGACCATAAAGTAATTTATCTAATCTATAGACATGACTAATTAGTGCAGGATTTTTAAAGCTAGGAGGTTGTACAACATACACCTCTTCATTTATAATACCATTAAGGAAAGCGCTTTTAACATCCATTTGAAAGACTTTAAAGTTTTTTAAATGCAAAAATTGCTAGAAAGATTGTAATGGCCTCCAATCTGGCAACATGAGCAAATGACTCATCAAAGTCAATGCCTTCTTCCTGTTTGTAACCTTGGGCCACTAGTCTAGCCTTGTTTCTCGTAACCAAACCGTCTTCATTGAGTTTATTGCGAAAGACCTATCTAGTTCTAATGACAAATTGATTAGCTGGTCTTGGAACTAGATGCCAGACTTTGTTCCTCTCAAACTGATTTAGTCCCTCTTGCATTGCTAAAATCCATTATGGATCAAGCAATGCTTCATCCACCTTCTTAGGTTAAATCTGAGAGATGAAAGCATAATTTGCATAATCTTCTAACAATTTATGTCTGGTCCTAATTGGTATAGAGGTGTTACCTATGTTTAGCTCTAGAGGATAATTTTTATTCCATTTATGGTTCGATCTTGAAATGCTTTCTGACCAACCGGTTATTTGATCAAGATTTGATTGACCGGTAGGCTGATCAATGTAAGACCGATCGGTTTCCTCGGCAGAGTCAGAAGTGTCAACTACTTGTTGTGGAACAACTTTATCTTGCTGAACTTCAGCATTGTCAACCGTTTGGTCATAAGCAATTCGTTGGTAGACCTTAATTTCTTCTTCACTATCAAATATGATATTAATATTCTCCAATTTGATAGGAAAAGCACTAGTGGAACTTGCCAGTTCCTTGGTGATCGCTTGATCTTTAGGTTAAGCAAGAAACAGACGTTTGTCGCCTCATCTACAGCTGAAGCCGAGTACCTTGCTGCATGAAGATGCTTCTCTCATCTTTTGTGGGTTCAACAACATCTGAGGGAATACATCATTAAAGTAGAAGAATCTCCGATTTTCTATGACAACACTAATGCTATTGCGATATACAACCTAGTGCTTCACTCTCGGACCAAGCATATCGAAATTAGACACCACTTCATCTAAGAGAATGTCAGTAAGAAGCATATTTGACTAGAATATGTCCCACCAGATCATCAAGTAGTAGACGTGTTCAAGAAACCACTCCCCGAGACTAAGTTTTCTTACTTTAGAAATATTTTAGGACTTGTTGATTTAAATTAAATTGATATTTTTAATATGCATGAATTGAGGGGGAATCTATTGTCTTAATGACTGGACAATCATTTATAGACGAAAATCTTAATTGGTCTAATTAGATCAATCGTCTAAAGGGAGCTATATACTTAGACGAATATTTGCTTAAGCAACTTGCAAATTAAGTCTGGTTAGACGTCTATTTGTTAGACAGACATCTAAAGCATCTATAGACTGGCGTAGTTAGACGCCGTCTGAACAAATGTCTACACAACTTAGACGCAAGGTATACGGATGTCATGTTAGACGTCTAACTACGTGTGCATTTAGACGCTTTATCTTCAACCAAGCAGGACAGTTGTCCTTAGTCTCATAGGCTGTCCATGTACGCTTCCTGCTCAGAAAGTGAAAAGTCATATCTCAAATAATGTGAAGACACGTATCTTTCAATGTTAAAGATATGACTAATATATTTGAAGGCTTGCGTCTTTCCACCTTCCAAAATTATGATAGAATTTATTTTGACTTTTAATTGACGTCTTTTTATCATGACTTTTATTAGGAACATGTTTATACATTAAATGACGGTTCACCTTTAATGATGATTTTATTAGTCCATTGACAATCATACCTTATAAAGAGTAACTAATTCATCCAAACAGACATCACATCTTCTTTGCGATTCAAAATACGTTTTTTCTGTCACTAAGAAAAATACTTGTGACTCTTGGGTATCCAAATCCCTTAGAACTCATTCTACTCGTTCTTTAGTCAAGAAATGGGATCTTTTGCACCATTTACTCTTCAAGTGAACTTCGAATCTGTCTCCTCTTTGATCATTCCTGAAATGGTCACAATTTTGATTCGCTTAAAGCCTCGGGCCTTGAAAAGTTTCTTGGGGATCCTGTCATAATTCATGAACCAGAAGTTTGTGATTTTTTTAGGTTTGGAAGGATACACGACAATAGGCTTGTTGTGGCAAAAAGTTTTGACGAACATGTTTACTTCAGTGAATGATCTTTCGCTCAATTCTTCAATCTCCCTTCGGAGGGGTTATCTGAGTTTCCCACATCCTCTAATGAAGTATTATCTGAGATGAGGCTTTTCTTCTCAAACACAAATTTTGAAGGGAATCTTCTCCCTGTCAATACTCATGGACCGAAATTTGCTCTAAAAGTTGAGTTTTCCATCCTCAACGGTATCATCTCCAAGTCCCTCTTAGCTAAGGGCGTCTTCAACTCCTACTCGAAAAACGTATTTAAGATAATGATTTCTATCACCAAGGGAATAACAATCAACTGGTTGAAAATCCTTTTCAAAAACTTGGTGGAGATGATCTCGTATCAAAGGAAGCCATCTGGGTATGCTACCCCGCTCAGCATGCTGCTCTCTTATCTCCTCACAAATGTTGGACATGGGGTCCTCATTTAGTCTTCCAAAGTCTTGGACTATCAAAGAGTCATTGACTATGTTCTTAGTCTAGGAAGACTAAAGTTAAAGAGAAGAAATCGGGAGCTTTAAAGATCTCAAAGAGCTGCTTAGGACTTCGTCCTTCCCGATGATGTCAAAAAGGGGGAAAGAGGTGGCCTAATGTCCAAGGGGAATCGTGGGTAGAGGTGGATAGGAAAGACCCAACTTTTGTCGTTTTTGGGCGCATTCTCTACTAAAAATGTTAAATCAAATCTTTTCGGACTTTTGCTAATATATATAAACTTTTTCTATTTATGGATTCTTTCCCTTTCCTAATCGTTCAACTAAGTTTTAACATCATTAAAAAGGGGGAAATTGACAGGTCAAATCAATTTGACTAAAATAAACTAAGTGAATAAGTTTATTCAATGCTGACATTATTTTGATAATTTATGTTAAACTCAACTATGATCAAGCTAAGTTGTCTATTTGTTTTGTGTAGGAATAAATCTAAAAGACTTTGTACTTCAGACACGGTCTGAAGCAGGTAGTCTTAGACGTCAAACGTAGTTAGACGAGGTAGTCTAACTCCTTTAGACGTTGTTTAAAGGGAAACGTAGTTAGACGAGGTCGTCTAACTCCTTTAGACGCCGTCTAAAATAAAACGTAGTTAGACGAGGATGTCTAACTCCTTTAGATGCGGTCTAAATGGAAACATAGTTAGACGAGGACATCTAAATCCTTTAGACGCGGTCTAATGAGAAACGTAGTTAGACGAGGTAGTCTAACTCCTTTAGACGTTGTCTAAAGGGAAACATAGTTACACGAGGACGTCGAACTCTTTAGACGAGGACTTCAAACTCCTTTAGACGCGGTCTAAAGGGAAACATAGTTAGACGAGGACATCTAACTCCTTTAGATGCAATCTAAATGAAAACATAGTTAGACGAGGTAGTCTAACTCCTTTAGACGTTGTCTAAAGGGAAACATAGTTAGACGAGGTAGTATAACATCTTTAGACGTTGTTTAAAGGGAAATGTAGTTAAACGAGGTAGTTTAACTCCTTTAAACGCTGTCTAAAAGGAAACGTAGTTAGACGAGTTAGTCTAACTCTTTTAGACATTGTTTAAAGGGAAGCATAGTTAGACGAGCACGTCTAACTCCTTTAGACGTGGTCTAAAGGGAAGAGTAGTTAGACGAGGACGTCTAACTCCTTTAGACGCGGTCTAAAGGGAATCATAGTTAGACGAGGTCGTCTAACTCCTTTAGACGTGGTCTAAAGGAATGCATAGTTAGACGAGGACGTCTAACTCCTTTAGACGCGGTATTAAGGAATGTGTTGTTAAATAAGGACGTCTAACTCCTTTAAACGCAATCTAAAGGAATGCGTAGTTAGATGGGGACGTATAACTCCTTTCGACGCGGTCTAAAGAAGAACGTCTGATGCATTGCTTTAGTAGATGTCTGAAGGAAGCATCCATCTAACCACAATTACTTAGTTGTCTACTCCATTGTAATCGTATATTGTCTTTTTTATGAAAAAACTTAGTGCTGTAAGTTTAACATACGTTGTTCTGTTCAACAGAGTGTTAGCTAGATCAATGTACTGTATCTGATTCAATGTCTTCAATAGATCAGTGTTCTTTACTTTCTGCCATTTGCATTTAGTTGTTTAAAACTTTAAATTCAACGAACCAACACTTAAATCTATTTCAAGAGTTTGGAGGATTTGTGAAGAATATAAATAGATATTAATCACTCACAGGATTATTATCGAATAGTTTATCGTAACCTGATAACAATAGTCAGACCCTAGTCTCTATTGTTAGCACCAATCCCATCATACCCATAAGACTAGCTATAGATTTATTGCTTATGGGCTACCCCAAAATCCAATTATCCACATAACACTATTTTCTATCTTGTTTTCCAAATTCTAAATCCTTTTATGACTTTTTGAATGTTTTGATTGTCTTTAATCATCTCTTGTTTAGATCTGTATATCAAAGATTGGTGTAAGCATGAAAATTTGATTTACCCTATTTTCAAATAATATTATTATATTTAATAATATTATAATAATATTTTGGATTTCTATATTTAAAATAACTTAAAGAAGGAATTAAAATCTAATTAAGGATTAATTATTGTGATAATTAAACGTTAATTAAGGAAACTTTCCAAAATTCCAAAAATAATTTGAGAATAAAATATTTGTATATAATTTTACCCAAATTAGACTAAGGAAGGAGTTAAAAATATTTAATTGTGATTTAATCATAAATAATGTTTAATTTATGACTTAAGGCAATTAAATAAAGTATCCCAAAATTCGCAAAAATTCCAAAAACAATAAAATATGATCATAATTGTTGTTATGATTCTAGAAATATTTTTTGTGAAATTTTTGGTAAAAAAATGTATTTAAAAGGAATTAAAAACCAATTTTTAATAACATTTTAAATAAAAATATAATTGCATAATCCTGTGTAGCTGAAATTATGTTTAATATCTGCAGCAGGATTCTGGACCATTAGATGAGCTCCCAGATCTCATCCAACAGCCAAGATGCTCTCACACGGTCGGATGTAACAGAGCCACGCATGCTGTCACGGGCTCAGTCTTTTCACTTACGATCCGTGCGGCACTAGTTACGATCTTCGCAAGAACGAGTAACTAGTCAGCCTTACTCGACGCAACACTCGGCGTTTAATATAATTGACACAAGAATTCTAGAGAGAGAGAGTAACTCTTACAAAGAATAGTATATTACTCGAATACTTGGTGATTTACAATGTAATACCTCACAGGTATTTATAGGACTAATTCTAGCTGTTACATTGATTGTGCACTAATTTAGGGATTCCTTATAATTATCAATCAAGGACATTCCTTATTAAGGACATTCCTTTTATATGTCAATTAGTGATGCACTAATCAAGGAATTCCTTCTAACTCTCAATTAGGTGCGCTACTCAAGGACCTTCCTTCCAGCTTCCTTCCAGTTTAGAATCTTCCTTGGGTTGGGCTTAAGAGGGCTCAAGCCTCCTCCTCTTCTTGGGCCAGGAGCATTGGGTCGTGACATTCTCCTTAAGCCTCCTCTTCTTGGGCCAGGAAGATTGGGTTGTGACATTTTCCCCCACTCAATCTGGCGACGTCCTCGTCGCTTCCTCCTTGTAGGCCTGGATGATGTCTCCACATGAGATAAAAGTTTTGAGCGACGTGCTGACTTTCTAACCCGTTTCTTCTTCTAAGAAAGGGCCTTCGTATTGCCTCACAATCCCCTTATGAATTTTGGAAAATTGTCTCTCTTGATGGAGGAGAAGTTTTACTATCACTCGGTTTCCTCCGAACTCCAAGTGTCTTCTCTTCTTTTCCTCCCATTTCTTCATTCTTTTGGCGTTCTTGGCTATTTCGCACTTCTCTTTCTTGAATGGAAACTCCTCTGGTTGCCTCTTCAATTCCTCCAATTTGGGAGGTTTAATGCGATAAAGAACCGTCGCCGATGGTTTAGTACATTTGACTAACTCTTCTATATTCTCCACCTCTCTCTTATGGTGGAGTTTCTCTGATACTCCAGCGGGCATTATATCGTGACCTTTCTCTAGGACAATTGTAACTTCTGGATGTATCTTCTCTTTAGACGTAGTGTTCTCATCTTCTTTCACAATGACAAAAGATGATGGGTAGGTGTCCTCCGCACCTTTTGAGAGTTGCATGGCTGATAGGTGCCTAGTTTCTCTCCTGCCCTCTCTTGTTAGAGGTATTGTGCGAGTATTACCTTGCTCTAGAATGTACATCATATTGGCAGAAGGGAGTAGGATGGCATTTACCTTGTCTAGGAACTCTATGCCGAGAACCATTTTGTAGTCATCCATGTCGAAAATGGAGAAATCCAGAAGGCCGGTCCACTCCCCTAAGTTGATCTTTACATTACGAGCAACTCCATAAGTCGCACTTGGTGCCGAGTTGACTGCTTTAAGCCACCCTTTCTCTTTAGTGTACTTAATCCTCAGTCTTCTCGCCTCCTTCACCTCTAGGATGTTGTTGTTGGCTCCCGTATCCAACAAATCTTTAACCATGTGGTTACTTACTTTAGTTTCCACAAATAGTCGTCCTTTCTTCGCGGACTTTGGCTCATCAAACTTTGCTGTAACGGCACTAATTAGGTTTAACGACCCCAGTCGAGCTTCATCGTGGAGGCGTTCTTGCTCCTCCATCAATGCTGATAGTTTGTTCTTCATAGGGCACTCTCTTGCCCTGTGTGGCCCTTCACAAAAGAAACACTTTATCCGGGGTTTCTCTCCACACTTCTCATCCCGATCTTCTCTACTATTGGGTTTGGTAGACTTAATTGGGTCTTCGTTGTTGTAGATATGGTTTCCACCATTTTCCCCCTTGTCGTTCCTCTCATAGGTCGATTTTGGTTTCTCTTGCCTTCTCATTTCGACGAGCGATTCAGCCACGGCAATAGCGGAGCTTAGATCATGGACACCACGTCGTTCCAACTCCAACTTTGCCCACATTTGTAGACCATCAGTGAAGGAGAACAAGGCTTCATCGTCTGAGTAGTTAGGGATCTCAAGGAGAGTAGCGATGAACTCCTTGACATACTCCTTGATACTCCCTTTTTGTGAGAGTCGCCGCAACTTGGCCCTTGCATCTCGAATGGCGTTTTCAGGATAGAACTGTCTCTTGAGTTCATCCTTGAATTCACCCCAGATATTGATAGAACACGTACCTCTTTCAATATCGCTACTCCTTCGCCTCCACCACAACATTGCGGTGTCTTCCAGGTATGTCGTGGCAGTATCTATCTTCCTCGCCTCTTCTACTAGGCCGAGTGCTTTGAAATACTGGTCCAGACTCTATAAGAAGTTATCGATCTCTTTCGCATTCCTCTCGCCTAAATACGCTTTAGGCCTTGGAATGTCTATCCTTATCGGATTGGGGACTCCTACAGGCGCACGTCCGCACTCTTGCGCAACCGCCTTCTTGAGTAACGCCACATCTTCTTCGGTGGCTTGTAATTTAGATGACATTACCTCGAGTTTCTCGATCAAGGTATTGATTTCACCAAGGAGGGTCTGCTCCACGATCCGAGTTTGCTCTTGACATTTGAACAAGCCTTCGTTTAGGGCACCTTGCATTCCTTCTCGGAGCTCGTCTCTCTCCTTCACAAGCTCGGCAATGCGTTCCTCTAGGTCCTCGGTATTATCTTGTCCGTACGCCACGGTGAGTTCTACCTTCTCCAACCTGGCGATAATGTCAACGATAGCGTCTCTTGATCTTTCCCTTTCTTTGGTAGCTTTGGTTCCTCCTGCTTGAACCTTGCGAGAGTTCCTACCATCTTCTTCGGTCCCGTGGGGAAGATTCTCTACTTCATCCACGACCTTTGAATTTTCTTCCGATTTCTTCGTCATTTCAGCTCTGATACCAATTGTCACAGGCTCAGTCTTTTCACTTACGATCTGTGCGGCACTAGTTACGATCTTCGCAAGAACGAGTAACTAGTCAGCCTTACTCGACGCAACACTCGGCGTTTAATATAATTGACACAAGAATTCTAGAGAGAGAGAGTAACTCTTACAAAGAATAGTATATTACTCGAATACTTGGTGATTTACAATGTAATACCTCACAGGTATTTATAGGACTAATTCTAGCTGTTACATTGATTGTGCACTAATTTAGGGATTCCTTATAATTATCAATCAAGGACATTCCTTATTAAGGACATTCCTTTTATATGTCAATTAGTGATGCACTAATCAAGGAATTCCTTCTAACTCTCAATTAGGTGCGCTACTCAAGGACCTTCCTTCCAGCTTCCTTCCAGTTTAGAATCTTCCTTGGGTTGGGCTTAAGAGGGCTCAAGCCTCCTCCTCTTCTTGGGCCAGGAGGATTGGGTCGTGACATTCTCCTTAAGCCTCCTCTTCTTGGGCCAGGAAGATTGGGTTGTGACAATGCGCGCTTGCATTGGTTAGTCTTTCCCGTTGACCGCGGACGGAATGCTGACGGCGTCAGGCGAAATGACGTCGTTTCAGCCGTCTTCGGTAGAACGTTGCTCTCGCCAAAATCACGACCTTGTCGACGTCTAATCTTCCAGAAGTTCTAGCTTCGACCATAGGTGATCAAATCCGCTGATTTCTTCTCATACACGTTCCTCTCGTCAGCGCCTACGATAGCCTTCTATCTAGAAGCCTTATCCTGCTTTAGATAAGGCTGACAATTGTCGGATAGGATTTTAGGGATAAGATCGTTGGAGGTTAATTTCATATCAAATTAACCCTCCTCAACTAACCTTCCCCTACTGGAAATACCCCTACCCTTCCACTACCAAATCAACGAACAATAGCCATCAATTACACCCCAATTTAATTCGGACGACAACCTATAAATTCTGGCCAAGAACATTTCTTGTCAAAACTTTCTCCGGTGAGCTAAGATTCGATTCAGGCTTCTGGATCACTTCCAACACATCCTAGGAGTGTTATTCAGCTATTTGTATGAATCCAGAAACCCTGAATTTTGATTTGTAATTGAAAATTTTGAATGTTTCCAAATTTTCTTGTTCGATCGGTTTGATCTAGTTATTAACGTTGATTATGGAATTTCTTTGTTAAGAATCGTTTTATATATCACATATATGATTTTTGTTGAAAGAAGTTAAATCAAATCTATATGAATCAAAAATTTTAGAAAATCAAACTTGAAAACTGGATTTTTTGAAATCTTATGTTCTTGGGTTAAATTCAAAGTTTTTGGTTCAAGTAGTTGCTTTACATGTTTGTATACATGTTTGAATGATTTCCAAACAATTGTAATCAAGTTTTGATCATATTTAATCAAACTGAAATTTGAGAAAAAAACTTGAAAATCAGGATTTTTAAAATTCAGTGTTCTTGCTTTTAATCTAGATTTGTTGATTCAATTAGTTGCAATACATGTTTATAAACATGTTTAGATGATTTCTAAGAAACTGTAATCATGTTTTGGTCATGTTTGATCAAAATAAAATTTTGAAAATAAATTTAAAAAAACTATTTTTTTATAATTTTGTGTTCTTATTTCTAATATGAATTTGTTGATTCAATTAGTTGCAATACATGTTTGTTAACATGTAAGGATGAATCTGAAGTGTGTGTTTCATAAATTTGATGGTGTTTAATCTAATTGAGTTTTTGAAAAAAATTAGATTTTGATTCAATCTTCAAAAATGGTTTTAATGTTGTTGTAATGTTCTTGTTTTGGTTTAGATCAACTATATTCATCATTTCAAAGCTAATGATACAAAAATCAGGCCTTGAAATGGCCTAATTTAAAAGATCTCAAAATTTGACCTGTAATTGTTTTTTTAAAATTGATCCTCTTAAGATCTTTAAAATCGTGATTTATGTTAGAGTTTTTGTTCTTATGATCATATGAACCTATTGTATCTTACGAATTTTGATTTCGACATCCCAATCAAAAGTTATAGACTTCTGAAGTTTCGGACCAAAATAAGAACACTCGGTCCTAAAATTTTACCTTAGGACCGAGGAAACTGACCTAGGACCGTGGAGCCCGACCGAGTAAATTTACCAAGGACCGTGGAGCCTGACCAAGGAAATTCACTTAGGACTGAGGACAGACAGAACTCACTTAGGACCGACAGAATTCACCAAGGACCGGTAGAATTTGCATAAGACCGTAAAACTAGGACCGGTTGAATAGACTTAGGACCGATAAAACTAAACCTATAAAAATTAACCTAGGATCGACCTTGCCAATTGACCTAGGACCAGTAAAACTAATCTTGACACTTAACCTAGGACCAGAAAACCTAACACCTAACATAGGACCGACATCACCTAGCCTCATCTTAGCCTAGGAGCGACAAAACCAAACCCTAGCCCTAACACTAGAACCGATATTTCCAATCTTAGGACCTAGCCTCATCTGAGACTAGGATCGAAAAAACCAAACCCTAATCCTAACACTAGGACCAATGTTTCCAATCTTAGGACCTAACATCATCTTAGCCTATGACCGACTTAACCAAACCCTAGACCTAGCCTAAGACCGACGATTAAGCATAGCCTCATCCTAGCCTAGGACAAACAAAATCAAGCCTTATCCCATCCTAGGACCCATGACTAGGACCTAGCCCCCACTTAGCCTAAGACCGTTACACCTAATCCCAGCCCTAGGCCTATGTCCGAACCCTCACTCAATATTGAACCTCTCAAACCCTACTAAGCCCATATTGAAAAAATCGGACTCGAACCTAGTATTTAATCCTTATGCTAGTTTGGTTCCATTTTTCAAAAATACAAAACCATTTTTGAACCAAACCCCATTTTCTAAAAATGGTATTCCCGAGGTTAGAAAATAACTCTAAAAAATTTCTTGGATGTTTCCCAAAGAAAATGTTTTTGCTAAAGCCTTGTTTGGTTATACTCTCTAACACTTTTCTCTGATATTTTCAGATTTTGTTAAATTTGAACATCAACGCAACAGGTACACAACTCATTTAAATAATTTTGTACAATTATTTAAAGTCTATCCTCATTTAGAACTCATGAACTTCATATTAAAGATAAGGAATGTTATAATTAGATTTATAGAAGCAAAATTTGTTTATATTAGAAGGATTTTGAAAACCATCATTAGGCGGTCGTAGATGACTTAGCGTGAAAGCACTTTTCTGAGCGTCAATAGACAATGAACCATCTTTTTCAGAAACTCTAGTATAAATATGTTTGTACACGTATCATTTTATTGATTTTTATAAAATCTCTTGGTGACTCTAATTTTCAAATAAGTAATCTTTAAATTAATTATGTTTAATTAATTTAAATTGTACTTAAGTTAAATTATTATTTAGCCACCTAGATTATTAAAATTTGAACAAAGGATTAATTGTTTTTACATAATTATTTTCTTACTACTCCAGATATTTTCAAAATCTTATAAAAACTAAATGTTTTATTTTTAAAAGATTCCTGGCATGTAAACCAATGTTGAAACACATCGAACCTCAAACTTCCTCGTGGTAGTCCTTCCATATTGCCACGTGTCTCACAAACATGTGCTAAGCTATGGAACGGGACATAGACCGGGGGTAACTATACAACTTTCTTGGCGACTTTGCTGGGGATAGCTTGTTATTTTAAAATGAATAAAATAAAAAAACTTTGGCTATTTATAATTTCTTATTTATAACATTCCACTCTCACAATAGTCCACCTCATGTGGTCCATCACCCCAACGGGTACTTAGGTTTTACCATATACTTAGGTTTTACCCTAATACTTGCCTCGGATGGGTACATCACCCAGACTTACGTGAAGGAGTACCAAATCGGAATTCTGTACTCCTACAATTATGTGAAGACCGATCATACCGGTTTGTGACCGAGAGATGTTGCGTGAAGAAAAACTAGGAACCCTTAGTGGATCTCTCCTGTCGGACTTGGTACATCCTCCAAGATGCAATCTTAGCGATAATGGGGAGAGATTCCCACCCACACCTCGACAGAAAACCTTAGCACACAAAACCTGGTTACTTTATCCAACCGTTGTTTGGACGTGCCCAAACAGTAAGGCTTTGACAAGTCAACTCAATACGTTCTTATTTATTATACATTCGTACATTTATAATAGATATATTAAACATCTATAAACATATTTTCTTTCAAACAAATCACTCAACATATTTGTTAAAGTTGATTATGCTCATAGAATGTCCTTTTTAGACAAGAAGGACCTCTCCATGTAGACCCACCACTTCAATGAGTATGCGTGGTATTATGACTCATTTTGTATAAACACCGCTCTCAACTACACTAATCATCGCCTTCATCAAGGCTTCATGATAGAGATACATCGCAGATGGGATCCGGTGCACCGCGCCTTTATGATAGGGGATTTCCAAATTTTCCCAACTATTGAAGAGTTTAAAGCCATAATGATGTTCTAAAGCAAAAACATCCCGAGGCTCAAACCCTTTGCCGAGTCAATGTCTCTCAGACAACTCCTCCAAGATTAGCTTGGCTACCCGAAAACCGTGAAAAACAAAATCCTCGCTAGAACTCACTTTGACCTTCTTCGCTGGGTCAAGGTGGCAACCCAAATGGAGAAATACCTCCACTGATCTTCGGTGCTTCTCTACTCACCATGACCATTATGGTAGCTCATTTCCTTCTCGCTCCCTCGAGCAATCGCCCTCCATCCACAAGAATCTTGGATGTAGTCTATAATCTTAGAGGTGAAAATAAGGATCCTACTGGGATCATTCTAGAGAGACACTAATGGGTTTCAACGAGTCATACTATTCCTACTCTCTCAATCAAATAGGAGATCCTATCATTCTCTATGTATGGCTCCTAGAGAAGATGAAGCACATTCCTCCTCCACTTCTTGGAAACGTGATGGATGCTGCCCTCCAAAATCGAAGCTTTAGAATTTTAAACCAGAACTCCCTGTCCACGACGATGATCCCATTCGAGAGTTTTTTCCATGGTACATCATCAAGAAGATGGTCCATATGATGAGAAACCAACCCATCATTATACTCATGGGTCTCGAGTAGATTAATGCATACTACACTAAAGAACTGTTCAAATAGTTCGGGCATGACTGTATGCCCCCATTCCATGACTGTGTGGTTGCCATAGATAGGCCAATCCAACATAATGACTTTTCCGACTATCTAGATCTTTGGAATGATTGCGTTAAGATGGGAATCCCCAAGGATCGCAAGGACTATATCGACCAAATCATGAACGAATTCCTACTCCAACAAGTAGAAGAAGAAAGTGAAGGCTTTGTCACCTTCACTTGTTGTAGTCGAACTCCCTCCCCCTAAAGAGGAGCCCTCCCTAAGTATCACCCTTTTTTTACGAAGCGGAAAAAACTTAGAAGCCTAGTATAGTCAACTAGACAAACCCTAAAGAACTCCGAAATTTTGAAATGTAACATCGGAAGTTTTTCTTTTGAAAGTAAATGTCTATAAAACCTTACGAGATGTTTATCTATAGGTCATGTTATTTACATATGCATTCGCTTTTGTTGTTACAATTGCAATACATTCTCTCCTACTGTCACAGTCATCCACGATTACCATGTTGACACAAGCCGAGCTGCTCCCTTGGACGAAGTACTTTTGTGAAAACTAGTGGTACTTCGAAGACTACGGTCTCAACCCCATCATGATATTTCTAAAATATGAAGTCAATCCTAACTTCATGATAGAAATGCAACAAAAGTAGAATCCTGATCAAAGAGTCTACGTCCTCGGTTGTAGGATCATGTGCCCCACCAAAGAAGAATTTCAGGCTATTCTAATGATAGATAACATGGATGTTATACATCTAAAGCCATTACTAGACTCGATGTCTATCGGAAAAATTCTACAAAAGGTGTACCACTACTCTAAAGAAACCTTTTGATGCCATCATCTCCGACATAAGCATCAACTTTCTAACTTGGGCCGAACTAGAGATCAAGGACGAAGAAGTCTCGATAAAAGTAGGAACATCCATGATCACGATGTCCATCCTACTCGCTCACTACTTTATCAGGCCATCTAATGACAATCATTCTTTAAGGATCATCGATGTGTCACATCAGTTGCGAAAAGGCAACAAAGATCCTTCTGGAATTCTATTGGCAGAAATGCTCATGGGTCTGAACAAATCTTATCGATTTGTCACCACAAGTAAGAGGGGCTCTCCCTAATCCTCTACATATGGCTGCTTGATAAGCTCAAGCGTCTGCCGTCAGTTCTATCTAGTAACACCCTATCCCCCTTTGTTCAATACTAAATGATGAGGGAAGCTCTCCACGAAATCCCGATACTAGATGATAATGAAACTTGTGACATCCTTCCCTAGTACCCTATCAAGAAGATGACCTTCATGATGAAAGACAAGGCACTTGTCATACTCTTGGGTTTAGAATGGATCACCTACTACTATACCTATGACCTGTTCAAACAGTTTGGGCACAACCATGTCAAACCTACTGTTGCAACCAACATGCCTATAACCCGAAGGAACCACGTAGAGTACCTTGGCCAGTGGCACGATGCCTTGCATGTCAATATCATGACAAGATGAAGGAACTACCAATATCTTATCACCAACAGGTATGAGAGAGCTTACCAAGCCGAAGAATAGGAGAATGCTCATATAGAACTAGACTATGTTTGGACTTAGGAAGTTTTCACTTTCATTTGGGACTTTTTCCCATTTAGACAGTTTTGTAAAATCTCAATAAGAGAATCTCTCTGTAACAAACATTGCGAGTATGTTTATATACAACTCTATGTTTGTCGATCTGATCATGAATGTGTCTTTTGTACACGCACCAAGAAGCCAAAATTGCTTTGTTGATGCTTTGGCTACGCTAGCAGCTATGACCCGAATTACTGTTAGAATTAAGGTCAAACCTTTGAAGATCCGTCCGAAACGGAAATCTCATTTTGAAATCGGAGTGGTAGTCTCCATTCAAGTGCCCACAAAACCATGGTTTGATATTCTTTAAAACTACATCTTGTATGGAGAATATCCGTCCCATTTTTAAGTTAAAGAACGAAGAGTCCTACGCCATTATTCCACCAACTATGCTTGGATAGCTAACAACTTATATAGACGATCTTTTGATGGTCAAAACATATTTTGCGTCATTGGTCTTGAAGCACGACAGATCATAGAAGAAGTAAACGCAGGTGTGTGTGGTCCACACATAAATTGGCTAGCCCTTGCCAAGAAAATACTCCGCCTCAGATATTATTCGAAAAACATCGAGCAAGAGTGCGTCAGTTATGTGAAACGTTGTCACCAATGCCAAATATATGCTAATTTAAAGGATACTCCAACATCTTTATTGTACTACATGACATCATTATGGCCCTTTTCCACATGGGGCATTGATGTCATTGGGAAAATCTATCCCATGCTTCCAATGGACATGCGTTCATACTCGTGGTCTAATTGGTTTTTGATGAAATTATTAGGTTAAGATTATTAATGTTTAAACTGGTTTTGATAATTTAGTTTAAATAATCAAAAAGGGAGAAATTGTTGGGTTTGGATTTTTAATTGATTTAAAATAACTTAACAATCTTGATTTTAATGATTGATGAAATGGTTTTTGATAATAAATGGATAAAATTAAGTTCAATAACTGTTAGTCATATAAAATATATAAATATATATTTAGATATCAACATCGTATGTAGTGTAGTGGTAAGTACACTAGCCTGTCACACGGGTGACCTAGGTTTGAATCTCACCATGCACAAAATTAATAATTAGAGTTTATTAGTTTGCAGGCACATCTCAAAGTCAACGCGCGCGAGCAGACGTCTCAAAGTCTAACAAGCACGAAGTTAGACGTGTCCTCTAACAGGCACGTAGTTAGACGTGCAGTCTAACTCCATTAGATATGATGGTCTAATGGGATGTAAAGTTAGACTTGTCAGTCTAACACCATTAGACTTGGTGGTCTAATGGGATGTAAAGTTAGACTTGGCAGTCTAACTCCATTAGACTTGATGTCTAATAGGATGTAAAGTTATACTTGACAGTCTAACTCCATTAGACTTGGTGGTCTAATGAGACGTTAAGTTAGACTTGGTAGTCTAACTCCATTAGACTTGGTGGTCTAATGGGACGTAAAGTTAGACTTGGCAGTCTAACTCAATTAGACTTGGTGGTCTAATGGGATGTAAAGTTAGACTTGGCAGTCTAACTCTATTAGACTTGGTGGTCTAATGGGATGTAAAGTTAGACTTGACAGTCTAACTCATTCAGATTAGTCTGAAGTGATATATAGTTAAACTTGGCATTCTAACTCCATTAGATTTGGTGGTATAATGGAACACGCTATTAGACGTTGACGTCTAACTCTCATTAGAATTGGCAGTCTAACTCAATTAGACTTGGTGGTCTAATGGGATGTAAAGTTAGACTTGGCAGTCTAACTCTATTAGACTTGGTGGTCTAATGGGATGTAAAGTTAGACTTGACAGTCTAACTCATTCAGATTAGTCTGAAGTGATATATAGTTAGACTTGGCATTCTAACTCCATTAGATTTGGTGGTATAATGGAACACGCTATTAGACGTTGACGTCTAACTCTCATTAGACTTGGCAGTCTAATGGAGCACGTCTAATGCCTCGCTTCAGTAGCAGTTTGAAGTTAGCATACGTCTATTCATGATCAATTAGCTGTTTTCTACTCTACTCCACTCTCTCCTGTGTAGTCTAACAGTTAACTAATTGCATCAAATGAATGAATTCCACGTAAGTAAATATTCTCCCCACTACTTGTTTTGTGCAGGACAATTACAGAAGAATATTTGGCGCACTACCGTTCAGTACGACCATATTCCATAAGCACAAAGTCTGTTGTACTCCGTCCTTTAGGCGACCATCCTATGGGCGCGTGCCACGTGTCCAAAAGGAGGATTTGACCGTTGAAGATTTTCAAGAATAAATTGCTGCCTAAAGACAACGGATGGATAACAGAAAAATCCAAGACAGAAGCTGAAGCTCTCTCTGTCATTGAATCAACAGATTTCTTGAATCAACATACTCTCTCTCTCTAGATATTTTATTCTCAAGTGTATTTTGTAAATCACTACGTGAAGCTGAGAGATAAGTTACTAGACTATTTGATAGTCATTAACAGTGTGTTGTAAGTTGAACAAAGGTTGTTCTGTTCAACAGAGTGTTAGCTAACCAGCAAACTGTATTTGATTCAAAGAAGCATAGTGAATCCTTCCGGTGGTTGGAAGAAGGGGTGATGTAAGAGAGTTTTCTCCTAACATCTATAAACAAATCTCTGTGTCTTTTACTTTCTGCCATTCATTTTTCATTGGTTCAAAGCTTCAAATCCGATGAACATTTCCGCACTTGAATCTGTTTCAAGAGTTCGAAGGATTTGCGAAGAATAGAAACATATTTTAACTTCTAACAGAGTTAAAATTGAACTGAAGTGTATAAGTTGTTATCAATAGTCAGACCCCCATCTCTATTGATTACACCGATCCTTTCAGACTATTTCTCTAAATGGGTCGAGGCAACATCTTATAAGATTCTCAAGTTTACTCATGTAGCAAAATCCATCTGTGTTAACATCATAATAGCTAGGTAGAGTACCTCATGCTATTATCACGGATAATGGAAGACACTTATAAGGAAAGGTTTTATCCCTTCTCAAAGAGTTTACGATTGAGCATCATAAATCTTCACCCTATCGACCTTAAACTAACGGCGCAGTCGAAGCGGCAAACAAGAATGTGATTAGGATCATCAAGAAGATGACCAACACGTATAAGGATTGACATGAAAAGATTCCATTCGCCTTATGGGGATATCGTACGACTGCTCGAGCATCGATAGACGAGACTCCCTATTCTTAGGTATTCCGTATGGACGCCATACAACCTATTGAGATTTAATTTCCCACACTGAGAGTCTTGTTGGAATCTCTTGTCGTTGAAGAAGATTGGGTGAAAGCTCGATACGACCAATTGACGTTGATGAAAGACCATAGTTTAGACGCGTTTTGCAAAATTCAGGCTTACCAGAAACAGATGGCTGATACCTTTAACAGAAAGGTCAAACCCATAAGCTTAAAAGAAGGTGACATGGTGCTCAAGGTAACCCGAGAACTGTTAAATTCTAAGGCAAGTTCCGACCATGATGTCAAGGTCCCTTCCTCATCAAAAAAATCCTCTCCAGAGGTGCAGTTCGCCTAGCGACAGTTGAAGGCGAAGAATTTATTGCTCTAAGCAATCTAGACGCCCTTAAACAATATTATGTCTAATATCGTTTTGCGCAAAAACAATGGCACTAATCTAGACTTAGCATGATTATCACAGCTCTAATCTAGCTTTAGTAGAATTACCACGGCTCTAATTTATTCTTAGTATGATTACTACGACTCTAATCTAGCATTAGAAGGATTAACCCGGCTCTATTCTAGCCTTAATAGAATTACCACAACTCTAATCTAGCCTTAGCATGATTACCACGGCCCTAATCTAGCCATAACAATATTATCATGGCTCTAATCTAGCCTTAATAGGATTACCATGGCTCTAATCTAGCCTTAGCAGGATTATCATAACTCTAATCTTGATTTAGCAGGATTATCACGGCTCTAATCTAGCCTTAGCAAAATTATCACAGTTCTAATATAACCTTAGCAGGATTATGATGGCTCTAACCTAGCCTTAGAGAGATTATCACGGCTCTAATCTAGCCTTAGTAGGATTACCACGGCTTTAATCTAGTCTTAGTAGGATTAATATGGCTCTGATCTAGCCTTAGTAAGATTACGATGGCTCCCAATCCAGCCATACCAAGATTAAGATAGTCTTAGTCTTCATGGACTAATTAACCTCTAATGGTGTATGTCTATGCCATAACTCCCAACAGTTAGTTCCTAGTTAAGAGTGAACTAATTGGCCTCTAGTCTTATACGACTATGTCAATATTCACAAGGATTAGTCCCCAACCTCTAATGGACTAATCAAACCACTGGTCTTGTAGGACCATATTACAATCCACCAAAGTTAGTCCCCAATTAGAAGTGAACTAATCGACCTCTAGCATTGTATGGTTATGTCCTGCCTTCCCAAAGCTAGTCCCCAATAACGAATGGACTAATCAAATCTCTAGCCTTGTAGGACAATTCCTCATAATTTACTCCCCAGCTACAAGTGGACTAATCAACCTCTAGTATTGTATTACCACAGTGGAAATCCCCAGCTAGTTCTCAACATCGAGTAAACTAGTCGTCCTCTAGTTTTATATAAATACGTCATCATGAACATGGAAGAACTATGTGAGACCTGATTCTTCCAATGATATTAAAAGAATATATCAAAAAAAAATAGAAGATACGTAGGCAGCCTTTGTATAGGTTCGGTCTCAATGAGCTCAATAAAGCTCCAAAGGCTCAAACTCGAAATTATTGAACTATTTCTAGTTCTATTACCCACATGGTCTTAGGATAATGGGAATCTTGGTTCTTTTCACCAACCAGTGATAATGATTTTAGGAAACAAGTAAGAGCGAAAATCAGAAGCATCTCTTGCAATCAAACTACGATTGATCTCTAAAACTCTGAGTTTCCAGAAAATTTCTATCGATGTATATCCTTAATAAGATTGTTTCTGTGTTATGCGATTATCTAGAAAATTAACCTTCAAGGGAAGGCTTTTGAAATTGAACTGGAATAAACCCCCAAAAGCCAAGCCAAAGTCGTAATTTGAGAATGGACATCTCATTCCTCTTTGTATAAGAGAACAGAGATAATTAGACTCAAGGGTTCAAAAAATATATATTTACAAAATTTTCCTGTAGGTCAAGGTGAAGTCATCGTTCATACTCAATCGAGTGGTTTCCCCGATGACGATCGCAAGAGTAAAATGTGTCTTCCTCCGGATATGCCCCATGGACCAAAAAATATATAAAAAAAAATAGAAACAACTCTCGTATAGGTTGAGGTGTTGAAACCACCGTTTATGCTCACTCGGGCAGTTGTCATGATGCCTATCACAAGAGAAAAACGTATCGATTCTACTAGATATAACCCGGTAGTCAAAAAAAGAGGAAAAAAAGAAAAAGGAGAAAATTTCCCCAGTCGGAAATTTGAAACTCCGCCTGTGATTATACCCGGAATAATCAAACTTTCGAAGCATTGCGGCCCATGGCAAAAGAAACCAAAAATATAAATGAATATGATTCTCATGGTCGCCTTCCTTGCAAGTTAACATCTTGGATAATCGTCTGCACGAGATTGAATTTATCATCCATATCATAACATAGGAGAAAAAAGAGCTCAGGATCTTTCAAAAATGAGACAACCCCTATCAACACATGAATGCTTGTGTCGTAGCGCAGAACACGTTTCGAATCCAAGTCACTGAATTACTTGTGTATGATGATATGTACATCCGATCATGTGTGTATGATCTTACCAAAACTTTATTCGTTGATAGGTACATGCGATTACTTGTGTATGATCCCAACCAAAACCCTATATGTTGATAGGTGCACGCGATCACTTATGAATGATCCAAAAATAATTCTATCGGTTGATAGGTACATGAGATCATTTGTTGTGATCCAACCAAAACCATATTAGTTAATAGGTAAATGAGATCATTTGTGTGTAATCCAACCAAAACCCTATCTAGGTACATTAGATCACTTGTCTATAATAAATAAAAAAACATATATGTTGATAGTACCTCGATCGTTTTAACATGATCTCTCTAAACGTTACTTATTAGTGACTCCCGTGAATAGTTTATTAACATTCGCATCAAAATTAAACATATGTGTTGATAGTACCTCATAATTTATACATGATCGATGTAAACATTACTTGTTAGTGACTCTCGTGAATAATTTATTAACATTCATGCCAAAATTAAACCTATATGTTGATAGTACCATGATCATTTTTACATTATCTCTCTAAGTGTTACTTTATAGGAACTCCCGTGAATGGTTTATTAATATTCACGTAAAAAATTTCCATAGAAATCTTCAATTAAAATTTTCAAGCTTTTCTTGAAAATTTTGAAATTATGTATAAAACTTAGAGCTCGGTAATGGACCATCACAAAACTTTTAAAAGAGTTCAGGAGTGTTCTCCAACTCAGAATAAGCTTCAATTCATATTGTAATTCAACTTATGATTTCAAATTGAAATTTTTACATTTTAGTTCGACCAATTTTAAATATTACTTGATTGTTCAATTTCTTGATTGGAAATGTTCCTAAGATCAATAATTTTACTATTGAAACAAATTTAAATCAATCGACTTTAATCGAAATTACCTAAATTTAATTTTGAAAATGTTCAAAATTAGGTTTCTATTCTTGAGGAACAATCACCTAAAAACTTTTCTAACATATTTCTAGAGGTATAAGGAGTATGTTCACATCAATTTCAGACAATCCCAATTATGTTTAATCAAAAACTAATTTTTTTATAAAAATAAAAATTCAAGTTCTTTGATTGGTTAAAATGAACAGTCTGTATTCATATTTTTGTTTTATTTTATCATAACATGTGTAAGTGAGCTATTTGTAAACTCTTTATGCCCAATTAAACCTTTAAAATTAAAATCCCGATTTTTACTCAAGAACTGTTCGAATCAAATGGGACATCATCTTGAACCAATGATGTATCTGAATGATGTTATAAATGATCATTAATGTTAGACGAAGATCCCAATCCCCTAAGATCGAAGACCGTAGGCTCTAATCAAAATAATCAAACTTATAGTTCAGTGTTCTTGACGTCCGACCGAAGATTTTGTCAAGGTTTGATTTTCAACCGGGAAAATCAAACCCTTCCTTACACCCGACCGAAAAACTCTAGCCCGACCGATCAAGTTTTAGCACCCGACCGAGAAGTTCCAGTCCATCATGGTTTTCGAGCAAAATTCCTCTAAACTCGACCGAGGAATACTAGTATCGACCGAGTAATTCCAACACCCAATCGAGTATCCCTGCATCCGATTGAGGGATCAACGTCTGCGAAGGGACCAACACCCACGACCGAGGAGACCGGTCTCAAGGCCTATTTGTTTGAGATTTTAATTTTTTAAATTGTGTTTTTAATTAGAAGCTCAACCAATTTTTTAAAATTTGAAAAAATGTTATAATTTTAAATGTTAAAATACATTTTTGTCTAAATCTTTTAAAAAAAATTTGCCGATGTTGAAATTTCTTAAACCTTAAGCTTTTTTGGGATAATGGATTTACATGGGTTACACTTATTTTTGTATTATTTTTGTCGTTATACTTAAACGACTATCATTTATGCTTTTTTCAGTTTGAGTTATTTGATTAACGAAAATAGAAAAAATTATTACCCTTAACTTTATTTCATCGCATTACTCAATTCATTAACAAAAATATTAAAATATTGTATATTAAAATTATTATTTATTATTTTATTATTATATATTAATATTCTTAAGAATTGTTTTTTATCAAAAACATTCTTACATATTTAAAATTATTACAAATGATTACTTTTTTAAATAACCACTTTATTTAAATGACATGAATCGGAACCAAACACCTTATATTATATGGTAAGGAATATTTAAATGTTCGAAATATTTATTACATATATAAATTTATTAATTGTGCTTTATTTTGGACAACATGTGAAATATATTTTTTTTAAAATCATTTTTGTTATTTAATTATATTTTGAAAATACGTTAACTTAATAAATTCAGTAGTAAAAAAAGGACAATAGCGACAATATTTAGCGACAAAATTGAATTACGGTGGCCACTTCGCAAATAAAATCTTGAGAGTACTTAATTAATAAAATAATGATTAATTACCTCTAAATAGCAACAAGTTTAAGTTTATAGTACCGTGGCCAAATTCTTTGATATACAAAATTTAATGATTTTAAATTGTTGTCAGATCAATAGCCTATTCTATTCTATGTAATATGTATTATCAACGTCAATTGGAAGCCCCAAGCTCGCCTTTCCTTGAACCTTGTTTGTTTGGAAATATTTAGACAGTAAATATCATATATTTTATTTATAAAAAATATTTTATTATTATATATCAATATATCCTTAAGTTTAAAAAAACAAATACTGTTGTTTATGATAATTATTTTATTATATATATATATATTCATAAGTATATTTTTTTTTAAAATAACTTATATTATTTGAAAATAAAATCCCAAATAACCCAAACTAAATTTAGTATCAAATAATTTATACCCAGCTTAACCAGCCGGCAATCGACCATCTCTTTCAACTTTCAACACTCCAGGGTTTCATTTCTCCCTCTCCATGTCTCTCTTTCTCCACGTCTCTCTTGTGCGCTCTTGTTCTAGGATACTATCTGTTGTCATTTTCTCAAATAGCAAACTATCATTCTCAAATCGCAGATTTGCACTTCTCAAGAATCAAAGGCCGTCTTCGGTGTGCTAGAAATCGAAGGTCGTTTGTTGTGTCTATGGTTGATCAGAAGTCGAAGATCCGTCTGAAAATTGAAGGTAATTATAGTGCATGTGTGAGTATTTTGGCTAATTGATATATTATCTACGTTTCTCAAGTTCTTAATTGATTATCACTATACAAGAACACTGTATCATTTCCCTTGTATTTTAAATATAAACACTAATAAAATGAACTCTATTCTATGCTCTCGTCGCTGGATACAAAAACATTGTTAGCTTATAGTTGGAGAAGGAAGAGGTGATACTCTTATCTTTTCCTGTTTTATATAAGATATCTAGAGGATATAAAATTGTTTTGCCTCCAAAGTATCAATTAATTATAGGATTAAGTTTTGCTAAAACTTTTATCCATAATTTGTTGTTTGTTGGTTAAACTTGTCATCATTAATCATTTAAATACATTGTGAATCTTTGTCCAGTCTTATACATTAGATCTGATACTGTAAAAACTTTGTCTAAATGTAATCACTTTTTAAACCAATAAATTATTAGTAAAGCATTGCTTTAGTGTTTCATTAAGCTTATCATAAATCATTTATTAGTTCCTTTTGATTTATGTTTCTCATTGTTTACGTATAAATCAATGAAATGAGATTGTTGTTGAACCGATATGTGTTAATATAGGTAATTATTGTCCTCTGCGTGATTTTAACCCTTACTGTACTTTTTTGAACCGATATGCTTGAAGATGAACGAGACATGATCTTATCAATTATTTGCAATTAATTGACTCTTACTATACTTATTTGGTTTCTACTTACTTGAATTTTAGGCCTCTTTTTTCCAGCTATTGTAAGGCAAATATTGGACAACTATGAAACTTCAAAGAGATGTAAGTACATAGTTTTGTATGATAAATTCATTTCTTTTTCCTTGCATTCCACATGTCATTGTAAAGATTAAATACAAAATATGTTTAATTTATTTGCTTAGTGGTCTTAACATTTCTTTTTACTTAATTTTAGCTTGCAAGTATGTATATGTTCATCATCTTCAACTTTAGAATCACACTTATGAATCAATTGATAGATCTATCACTTCAAGACCCTTATATTATTTATCTTTGATGTGATTCAGAATACGAGAAAGGAAGCAATCAGTGACTGTTCTGTTGTGTGGAACTAGTGGCTGTGGAAAATATACTTTGTCTGCATTACTAGTACATCCTTTTTCTTCCCAATATGCTTAAGAGCCTGTTTAAGGAAGGAAACAATCACTTTGATATGAGATAAGAAAACACTATTTGATAAAAGAGTGCGAGTCTATCAAATTTGATCAATCATTAACAAGTAATCCTGATGGATTTGGTCAGATATGCATAAATAGTACTTCAAAATTCATAACTTGTCCAAGAGCTTTTATTCTTCATAAATAATTTTGGCCCAAATTATAAACTTTTACTTAGTTTATTTACTTAGTGTTCTTAACATATTACTAATGAAAACAAAAAAGTGTTGAAATAGGGGAATATTTGGCTTATATGAAATTATTCTGATTTTGATTTGATTTGGACATTAACCAATTGTATATGGTAACATTTAGATGTAGAAGAAGTTTTTGAAATCTGGTTTTAGACTGTAATAAAATTATTGACATTTTGTGTTTTTATATACCAAGTTGTTGAAGGCATGACATGTTTTCCATCTTATATTGGTGATATTTCATTGTCTTCTTGTTTACATTTCTTCTATATAATTTCGATATGTCTGAGTTATAATTGACCTGACTAGTTATGGTAGACTGTAGCTCAAGTTATATTAAGACAAAATTTACATAAAAAGCCTATGTTTAAGAAGATGAGGAAATGTAGAATAAATTGCTCTTAATATTGTTGTGAAATAGTTTTGTTCTATTTTTCCGTATGTAAATTTAGCTTTTCTGTTTGATATCTACACCTTTCATTTCTATGGATTTGAAAATCTAGGCTACACAAATTTGTCTTCATTTGATCATTTTCTAAGGAAGCAATTCTAGATATACCTCTTATTTAGTAGGCATAACAATAAACTGTAATCCATTTAAAATAATCAGTCAAATCTTCTTGTATTGAGATATATGATTTCTCTCTAGTCAAGTCAATGTTACAGTAATTAACTTGATACTTTCAACCCTTTTTGCATGCATTGGCCTCACCTTCCTCACCTGGATTCCTAGAATAATAATTTGATTACTCATTTGTGTTACAAATTTGTGTTATTGTCTTGTAGTTATAGACAGTGAAATGATATAGCCATCATCATCAAGAGGAAAGAGCTATTGTAGAAGGTCATGTATCTTTCATTTGTTTCTTACTTCATATTTCTATCATTTCCTTGATCTGGTTTCCAAAACTTTTTAACTGATTTCAAAAATTCTCTTTGTCTCTTAAAGGTTAATATAGTGATAGTCTTCAGTTGTATGGCTTGTTGTATGACATGTTAATGTTGAGATTCCAGTTTTTAGTAGTATCTCATGGTTAATATTATAGCTGCAATTTAAATAAAAAATAATTTAATCTTGTTGTCGCAATCACATGAATGTGTTAGAGTACCTAGGAAACTTGAAAATTGTTCAATTAAAACTTTAGACATGCACATGTCCTTCATTGCTTTGTTTATTTGTTACATGTTGATGAATTGCAAGAACAACACCAACCTTCATGCATTTAGAGAGATATAAAATAATATACAGTGAAGTTAAAGACATTTATGAAAAGCTGGTCCATTTCATCTGCACATTAAATTGATGAATGTGTATGAACTAATTTATATTATGACGTATTTTCTTTGATAAACGGATGAGAGTTTTATGTTTTATGAGTTCAAATTAATATTTGATATATTTTGTATGCATTTTTAAGATTGAGAAATAATATTTGTAATTGATAAAATGTTATATTTGTTTGTTTTGATATTATAAATGATCTATTTTAGTATTAAATTTTTTATTATTTTATTCTTATTCAGGTTCATAGTAAATTTGTTAAAAAAAAATATTAATATATATATATATATATATATTTAAGGGGATGCTTCTACCCTTTTAGCCAAAGTAATTTATGCCCTTAGCCATTTTTTAGCGACAAAAAATTATTCCCTTAGCCACTTTATAGCGACAGTAATTTATTCCCTTAGCCACTTTTTAGCCACAGTAATTTATATCTGTTGCCAATTCTTTAGCCACAGTACTTATTCTTATAGCCATATTTTAACTACGGAACCAATAGCGACACTTAGCCACAAGTGCATTTTCTGTGGCTATTGTCCTTAAGCGACAGTAATCAAAATAATAGCGACTTTTTTATACTAGAGAAAATAAAGTAATGTAGGTAAGTTTTTGATCCAATTACACCATATTTAACCACTTCTTATTTTAATATAAATTATTATTATTATTAAAATATTTTTTTATATTTCAAGAGAATAATTTAATGAAGAGAAAAAGAAAGATTATATTTCAATATTTTCTTGATTTATAAATATATATAAATTTAATTAAAAATATATATAATCCTTTAAAATAATAAAAAAAACATAGTATATATAATCATAATAATTTATTATTATTATTTTGTCTGAAAGACTCAACAAAATCATAATTGTTTGTTTTCATACTACTTCAATTTAATTCAAAAATAAATTAATATTTATAACAAATATATGTATGTATATATATATCTACAATTTAATAATATATATAATTTTAAAAATAACAAATTTATATTTAAGTATATTAATATATTTTTATATATATATATATATCATAATATTATTATATATATAATTAAAATAATATTTAAGTTTTCTATATATATATATATTTATAATTTTACAAGATTATATACATTTTTTAATCTAATTATATATAATTTAAATATTGAAACAATTTAATAATAGATGGAGATAGAGAATAACATTTAAAATTAATATTTTTAATTAAAATATGAAATAATTTAATAATAATAAATTAATGATAATAGAAAAGTTTTAAAATATTTAATGTTAATATTTTAAAAGAAAAAATATAATTAAAACTCATTCCTTGTAAGCAAATATTTTTCTCTTTATTATTATTATAGAAAGTTAATTAGTTGGTTCAGATAATAAAAAATAAATTACCAATTTCTTTTGTTGTTAAAACAAATATTAATACCTATTTTGTGTTTATATTGTCAACCCCTCATTCAAGGTTTATATTCTCTATTATCAAGCTTATAAATTCTTTATTTTTCTTGCTTCTTTTTTTATTCATAACAAATATTGTTAGTGTAATACTATATTCCTTATGTTATAATATATTTTGGATTAATTGAGAGTTATTGGGATTGATGCTCAATTAGTTTTGTTTTTCTGTTAAAATGATATGTTGTTGATTTTGCGCGTTGGGCTCATATAGTCGGGACTAGAGAGGTTGTTGTTTTTTTAATGGCATTTTGAAATAATTGTTGATGATGGTTCTTTGGGGCAATCGAATTCATGTGTTTCGGATTGATCTTGACTTTTTTTGGATAAAAAATTGTTCCTATGTTATTTTATGTTGTTTGGTCTGTAATATTTGCTCAATTTTGTTATGCTTTTGTTTATAATAAGGTTTTTGTCATTGTTTCAACAATTTTGTAATAAAATGATATTTATTCATAAAATAAATTTATGAGATCCATTTAAAATTCAAAAAGATCCTAAAAACATTAAAATTGTTTGAAAAAAAGTCAAACAAATTTCATCAAATTTAGAATTGGGTACAACTGACGATAAACACATTACATTTGTCTTGAACATATCGACCTTTCATTGATAAATTTGATATATTTGTATTGAAAAGTCTTATTATTACATGCATAAACTCACTGACCAACAAATCTTCGAACATGTTACTTAAGATTTGCTAAATATGAATTGTGGTATCAATGTTACGAATCATATAAGAAAAACTAGAATGAACATCACAACTTAAAAATATAATATGGGATATGCAACATACACTAGTATTATATACACAATTATCGAAAAATATCATAGAGAGCCAATGAAGGCTCTCGGAAATATTGGTATTGCCGATGGCATTCATTAGCTCTCAGTGATATTTAAACTATCAATGAGGGCTTTCATTTGCTCTCGGAAATAACTATTATTATCAAGAGTCATTGGTTAATTCTCTCGGGGACAATTTTTAATTTTTCCATAAACACGATCGCCTCTTTCTTTCTTCTTTCTCTCTTCTTCCTTTCACCGTCGCTCCGATTCCGATTCAGAGATCTTCTTCCTTCCATTTCACGTTGAAGACTTTGATCCATCGCACAAGAACAACAACGATGTGTCCCATCCTTTTGTAGTCGCTTGCTTTTTCCATTGGTTGCTCCTCCATCAAACTTCATCGGTAAATGTTTTCTCTTTAGCCCTCTCTATCTACCTCTTCTTTTTGTAACCATAGCCTTTTCATTTTCTCACGCAATGTATCTAAGTAGAACCATAGGAAGTTCAGCTAAGAAGAAGCTGAAGTCGGTCATAGTTTGTGATCCTTAACTTTCTTTTCCATTTATCTACTCTATCTTTCTTCAGATAGTTAAAGATACGCTGTTATACTATGTTTAGAGAATTTGTATATCTTAGCTAAATTGTGAAATAAATCATGGTGTTAATTCAAGTGAACCTGTATTATTCTGCACCTAATCTATGCAAACTATTTTACATAATTCTGTAACTTTTGTAAAGCTTATCTAGTGTTACAGAATTTTGTCCTCCAATTTTACTTAAGATTATGCAATGCCTTAGAGAAAGTCAATTTGAACCACTCAGATTTATGCAGATTATGGAACTTTGATAAATATGTTTTAATCTAACTCTTAATTCTAAATCTTTTCTCTCCTTTGTTTGATAATAGAAATCATGGCATTGAGATAGGATAGAACTTGTAGTTTCAATTGTTAGGGATAGTTATAGTACATACTTGAATTGTTTTTCTAACAATAAGCATTGAATTTGTTCTGGATTATGGATCTGATGATTATTGTACTGCTATTTGTAGTTCACTAATCAATTTTAGAACTGTTTTGTCGACTTTATTGAAATCTGCCATTGAAGATATTGGCATGTCCTCTGTATTTGAATTTAGTTCTATCTTTCTCATTTGAAACCCAACCCTGTCATAAATTGCCTAGGCCAAGAAGTGTTATTTCACCTCATTTGTTACTTATTTTCCTTAGGGCGTTTCTAAATCTCTCGATAATCAGTTAACATTTTATCCGAGAGCCTTTCATTACTCTTGGTGATAATTTATTTCCGAGAGATACAAAATATCTCGAAAATACTCTTTTTTCTTTCACCAACAATTGTATCACCGAGACGCTGCGAGAGTCCTCAGTTAACACTATCACCGAAGACAATTTCTCATTCTCTGAGGGTTTTTTCTCTACTTAAAAATCATTATTTTACTAGTGTTATCTTCTTCTTTTTAGAGATAAATATTTTTTCTTCAGAAAATTATGGGATAGCATCTCATAACTATAACATCACGTGGATCAAAATAGTTTTAGTAAATATCGAATTTCAGACCTCTAACATCTAAAATTTAAATTAGTTTACACTCTTACTACCTAGGTAGTTAAGATATATGGTTAAACTATTATTTATATTAGGGAGAAAAACTCTCCTAAACTAAAGAAGTAACAAAAGAAACAATAGAAGAACTCATAATTTGTTAGAGGAAGTTCCATTCATTATGATACTCGTTCATGAACTTAATTGACTATTGGTTCTAGAAAAAAAAACTAACAAGTATATGCATAACATAGAGTTCCAAGATATTGTCTTGGCCTGCATGATTAGTTCGTCCATAAGACAAACATTTACTATAACATCTATGAGGTTTTGAGAAATGATCTACAAATGTGATAGAAACAAAATGCTAGATACTTTGAGAAGACAAGAAGCCGAGATAATGAATCATGAAAACAAATATACTCAAATGTGTTACACCAATTAGACATTTAACAAAGAATTTGGATTGGATTTTGATAAAATTTTACTTATAACGCTTGTTGTTAGGAATGAAGCTGAAAATTTGACAGATATTTTAGATGAACTTTAATGTATATAAAAATTATAAAAAATTGAGAAATAGAGATATTGAGAATCTCATTAATTTTCTTATAAATTGTTTTTATCATCAACACAAGATTATCAATATAAAGTTTAAATTCATTTTTATAATAAAAAATAATAAAGATCTTATCTACTGTTAAAAAAGTCTCTTAGAGATAGATATGAAATTTAAAAAATGTTTTTTTTTTATTAAAGTGTTTAAAATTTTATATTAAAATATTTACTATATATTTCTTTAATATTATTTAGAGATAGATATGAAATACTTTTTAATATTATTTTTTTATTTCTCTCTCATCCACAAAGAGGCGTTCTTTTCGCTATATATAAAGAGATCTTTGGCCTTCTGTTATCAAGCGTATTCTTCCTCTCTCTCAATCGATCTCAAAAGCTTTAAGAAATTTCTAGCTTGTTTGAAACTGTGGGGTATTTTTATTTTTTTAATTAATTGAATTAATGGTTTGTTTGTTGTAGATCCTAATATTTGAGTTTTATCAGTGATGGCGGCGGATATTGATTCTTCTTCTATTGGAGGAAAGAAAGAAGAGTTGACGGTGAATTTGCCGTCGAGATTCTAATTTCATCCTAACGATGAAGAAGTCATCACACACTACTTATGAGAAGGGATGAGGAGCTATAACATGTTGGAAGAAAAAAAATCTATCAAAAATAAAAATAGAAAAATAAAAATAAGAAAATAAGAAAAAATAAATAAAATATGAGGAAATGGAAAAGTATAACTGCTCCATTAAATCAATCAATATCTAAAATGATGATCAAGATTATATATATATATGTAATCCCCTTTTCTAGCCTATCGGAAAAAAGAGGTGGATACCAATCCTAAGTTTCTGGATTCGAGCCCGTCAGACGTCAAGTTCTGCGTCTAGTTAAACGATTAAGTGTGTTTGCTGGCTACCTACTTAATCCGTTGTCCAATTTTTTTTATATAGATGTAATCCCTTCTTAATTAAGAATATGGATAAGTTTTATTTTAATAAAAAGAATAATAATGATTTATAATTTTCTAATATCTTTCTGGACTTTTTATATATTTATTAATTATAAGCATTTTTATTCCCTTTTTCATATATGAGTACAAAAATCACGTACCAAACATCCCCTAACATTAAAAATTGGCAAAAGGAAAATTTTCGGGAGGAAGACGAAGGCGATGATTGAAGCACCTTTTCCATTTTTTCCGATTTTCTAGACCCCCAAACTTCTTCTCTTTGTCCAAATTAACCCTTTAAATCCTATAGCATTTACATTCCGCCTCAATCTTATAATTATGAATTTATTTATTTCATCCGTAATTATGTGGCCTTAGACAATCTGTTCACGTCCAAATTGGCCCGAGATTCTTTTCACGTTCAATTTTAACCCTTATTTTCTAATTTTGAATTATTTTAAATAATTTGAAATTATATCAGCCACTAGACTATTCTTTCATGTCAAAATACCATGAACTTTATTAAGGTTAAATTTTGGCCTGTAAGATTAGGGTTTCTTCTACTTTAAACCTTGTCTAAGACTGAATTGGGAATAGTTCGTTATCCAAATAACTTTTTATTAAAACTTCCCACCTTACATAGTAATAAAACAACCGGTGGATGTGTCGACCAAGTATGAAGAACACTTTGTAAGCCCAAAAAGAGAAATGTTTCTGTTGAACCATTCCCTTAACTCCCCAAAGAGTTGACAACTTCACCCAGCTGCGAAAGGACACTTTGTTAGGTCCAAGAAAGATAAAGTTTCCAATCAGGACAGATCCTCTCATGAACAATCCCCAGCGGAAGCAGGATGCTCAGTTAGCTGTGAAGGTCACTTCATATAAGACATCACTAAAGCCTTAGTTAATAGGCACAGAGGATCATTGTTATGATTCTTAAGCCCTATTCTAATAGGCATCTATATAGGCTACTGTCGTAACCTATCCCCAACAGATTGGTGTCCACATAGGTTATTGTTATAACCCATCCCCAACAAGTTGGCGACCATAAGAGTTATTGTTATAACCCATTCCTCTCAAAGAAAATGTTTTCGCATATCTCCTGCAAGAGTAAGCTCTATTTCTTGATAGGTATCTATACTGTTCATTACTATGACCACTCCCCACTAAAGTGATTGTTGTCACTCATCTTGTCCATAGGTTATTGTTATAACCTATATTATTCGCACGATTGTAATCATCCCCATAGAGCGACAGTTGCTACATTCCCTAAAATGGCGTGATTATTATCACCGCCCAACGTGATTGTTGTCACGTCATCCAAAAGGTCTTCCTTCATCCTCAACGGAGAATTCTCTTCATTCCCCAGAAAAGTTCTAGTTCTGGATATCATCTTATATAGTAAGTCCTATCGTATTACAGGCATCCTCAAAAGTCATTGTAATGACTACTCTCTAGTAGCGAATTCCATTTATTGATGGACGTGGTATGATTGTTATCATTATCTCTAAGAGTTTTACCTCTATCCTCGTGGGATTGTATTCCCAAGAGAGCATTCCTTAGGAGTGTCCTACTTCTCAATAGGTAGTCTTAATTGTATAAGACTCCTCCGCACAAAGAGTTATTTTTAATCCCAGGTGTGTCCTATCTATTGGTAAATCCCATCAGTCATTGTTATGATAGGATTATTGTAGTAATCCATTCTTAGTTGGAGTCTCATTTACTCCCCAATAATATAAGCATATTGTCATAGTCTATCCTCAGCAAGATTCAATAAAGAAGAAAATGAGCCATTATTATGAATCATCCCCCAACAACACCTTGTCATCTTCCCGATACATGATAAGACTATTGTGATATAGTATATCCCCGACAGAAGACATCGGGCAAAGGAAGATCACGTAATCTCCCCAACCATGAGTCATTGTGATGACTCCCCACTAGTAGCCACTTCCATCCAGGTTTTATCCTTCTACCTCACTGTAGGTTATGGTACAAATTTTTATGAACAAACCTCGAACACACGTTTTCCAAAAACTAAGTTTGTTTTATTCAAACTCGGTTTAAAAGAGACATTCTGTAAACATGAAAATTTTACTTACCCTATTTTCTAATAATATTATTATGTTTAAAAATATAAAATTAATATTTTAGATTTTTATATTTAAAATAACTTAAAGAATGAATTAAAACCTAATTAAGGATTAAATATTGTGATAATTAAACCTTAATTAAGGAAACATTCCAAAATTCCAAAAATAATTTGAGGATAAAATATTTGTATATGTTTTAACTAAATTAGACTAAGGAAGGGGTTACAAATATTTAATTGTGATTAAATCATAAATTATGTTTAATATATGACTTAAGACAATTAAATAAAATACCCCAAAATTCCAAAAAATTCCAAAACAAAATAAAATATGATCATAATTGTTATTATGATTCTAGAAATATTTTTTGTGAAATTTTTGGTAAAAAATAGATTTAAAAGAAATTAAAATCCAATTTTTAATAACCTTTTAAATAAAAATATAATTGCATAATCTTGTGTAGCTGAAATTCTATAGCAGGATTTTGAACCATTAGATGAGCTCCCAGATCTCATCCAACAACCCAGACGATCCCACACAACCGGATGTAACAAAGCCACGTGCGCGCGCCCGCATTAGATCAACTAACGGGATAGACTAACCCCGTTAGTCAATACTGCTGACCGCAGACGGAACGATGACGACGTTAGGCGAAACTATATTGTTTAGGCTGTCATCTTCGCTGGAACGTTGCGCTCACCGGAATCGAGACCTCGTAGGCGTCCAATCTTCTAGAAGCTCTAGTTTCGGCCACAAATGATCAAATCCGCTTCAGCCACAAGTGATCAAATCCACTGATCTCTTTGCCTGCATGTCCCTCTCATCAGCACCTATGATAGCCCTCTATCTAGAAGCCTTAACCCGATGTATATAAGGCTACCAGCTGATAGATAGGATTTTAGGGATAAGCTCGCCGGAGGTTAATTTTATCTCAAATTAACCCTCCTCAACCGACCTTCCCCTACTATAAATATCCCTAGCCTTACACTACCAAATCATCAATCAATAGCCATCAATTACACCCCAATTCACTTCAGACGACAAGTTGCAAATTCCGGCCAACAAAAATTTTTGTCAAAAATTTCTCTAGTGAGACAAGTTTTGATCCAGACTTCTAGATCACTTCAAACACCTCTCAGGAGTGTTCTAGAGTTTTTGAAAAAAGTTAGATCAAATCTATATGATTCAAAAAATTTAGAAAATCAAACTTGAAAACTAGATTTTTTGAAATCTTATGTTCTTGAGTTAAATTCGAATTTTTTGATTCAAGTAATTGATATACATGTTTGAATGATTTCCAAACAACTGTATCGAGTTTTGATTATGTTTGATCAAACTGAAATTTGAGAAAAAAAATTTGAAAATCTTGATTTTAAAATTCTGTGTTCTTATATTTAATCTGGATTTGTTGATTCATTTAGTTGTAATACATGTTTATAAACATGTTTGGATTATTTCTAAGTAACTATAATCACGTTTTCATCATGTTTGATCAAACTGAAATTTTGAAAAAAATAAAGTTCAAAAAACTGGATTTTTAAAATTTCATGTTCTTGCTTTTAATTTGAAGTTTTTGATTCAATTAGTTATAATACATGTTTATTAACATGTAGGGATAAATCTCAAGTGACTGTTTCATCAATTTGATCATGTTTGATCAAATTGAGTTTTTGAAAAAAATTGATTTTGATTCCATCTTCAAAAACGATTTTAATGTTATTGTAATGTTCTTGTTTTTGTTTAGATCAACTATATTCATCATTTTAAAGAGAATCAAACAAAAATTAAGCCTTGAAATGACCTGATTTAAAAAGATCCAAAATTTGACCTAAAAATGGTGTTTTGAAATTGATACTCTTAAGATCTTAAAACTTGTGATTTATGTTAGGACTTTTATTCTTAATGATCATATAAACATACTATAGCTTACGGATTGTGATTTTGACATCCCCATCAAAAGTTATAGGCTTTTATAGTTTCAGATCAAAATAAGAACACTTAATCCTAAGATTTTAGCTTAGAATCGAGGAAAGTGACCTAAGACCATGGAGCCCGACCGAGGAAATTTATCTAGGACTGTGGATCCAGACCGAGGAAATTCACTCAAGACCGAGGACTGACAAAATTCACTCAGGACCGACAAAATTCACCTAGGATCGATAGAATTTGCCCAAGACCGTAAAACGAGGACCAGTAGAATTGACTTAGGACCGATAAAAGTAAACCTAGACCAAAATAACTTAGGAATGACCTCGCCACTTGACCTAAGACCAGAAAACCTAACACTTAACCTATGAACGGCATCACCTAGCCTAGGACCGACAAAACCAAACCCTAGCCCTAGCACTAGGACCGATGTTTCCAATCTTAGGACCTAGACTCATCTTAGCCTAGGATCGATAAAACCAAAACCTAACCATATCACTAGGACTGATGTTTCTAATATTATGACATAACCTCATCTAGTCATCTTAACCTAGGACCGACATAACCAAACCCTAGCCCTAGCCTAGGACCGACGATTAAGCCTAGCCTCATCATAGCCTAAGACCAACAAAATCAATCCCTAGCCTAGTCTAGGACACATGACTAGGACCTAGCCCCCGCTTACTGAATTCATACTTTGAAGCTCCTTTCTGATTGTACTATGTGTGAATCAAGAGAGAGCTAGAATCAAAACATCTTTAGTTGAGTGATATTCTTCATCTTGTAATTGAACAGAAAGTGTTCTGTTCAATAGTGAGCTAAGTGTGTGTAAACTGTATTTGATTTGAATCATATTATAGTGAATCCTTCCGGTGGTTGGAAGAAGGGGTGACATATGAGAGTTCTCCGAACATCCATAAACAAACTGCTGTGTTCTTCATTTCTGTCATCTTTTCATATTTCATCTTGTGCTTCAAACCCAAGTAAACAATTCCGCCTTGAATCTGTTTCAAGTGTTTACAAAAGTTTGCGTAGAATAGAAAGCGAAGTAAATCCCTAATAGGATTTCTTTTAAACCATTTTTCATAAGCCTTCATCCTTAGCCAGCCCCCGTCTCTATCGATAAAGTCGATCCTATTAATTGGTATCAGAGCCTTGTTTTTATTCTCAATCAGCAAGAACATGAAGCATGTCTATCATCAATGAAATCCCTATTCTGTCAATGGACAACTGCGAGTATTGGATAATGAGGATGCAAGCTCACTTGGCTACTCTTGACTGTGATATGTGGAGCGTCATTACTGATGGCCCCATAAAGGTTTCGAAACCAAGAAGTGAGTGGACTACTGAGGATAAGATGACTAACAACCTGGATAATGTTGGAAGGAACATTCTGTACCAGTCGATCAACATGAATGTGTTCTATGAAATCAAGTTTTGTTCCTCTGCTAAAGAAATATGGGACAAACTTAATCAGATCTATGGTACAAATACTCAAGCTAAGAAGAACCAGAAAGCATTCATATGCAGTGAGAACTAATCTAGATGGGCTGATAGTGATACAGAGGAGTCTCTACTGAAAAAGAGAACGAAATTGTAACTTGTCTAATGGCAGATGACCAATCTAAGGTAATGATATCTCTGCACCAAAATTTACAAACGAGAGGTTAACTGATGCACTCAATGAAATGGCTATTGAGTACAAGAAGTTAACTGACACTTTTTATGAAATGAAAGTCAAATATGAATCAACTATTCTTTCCTCCAACAAAGAATCTGAATTAAACGTTTTTTATGAAAACTTAACAGAGATCTCATCTGAGAATGAGATGCTCAAGGAACAGATTCAGACTCTCTTATCTGAAAATAAGAGATTAAACTATGTAGTTAGTGCATGGACAAGGTCGGGAGATGCTGTCAAATATCAGATCAGCATGTTGAAACCTGCTGGATCTAGATTCGGATTGGGATATGACAGCAATAACCCTAATCTGACCTGCAAAAAGTCAAATCCTCCAACTGACAAGTTTAAGCCTATAAACTTTGCCAAAGGAAGTATGACTGATACTGAATCTGATCCCATTCATGAAGAAGTTGCTTTCAAAAATGAAATAGTCTATGTTCCACATACTATTAGCTGGCTTAAGAATAAGCTAGAAGCAGCTAATAAGTCTGGAAACTTAAAACCTGACTCTAAGTCAAGGAGTTTTAAAAGAAAATCTTCTTCAAAAGTTAAAGGATCAGTGGCTAGCAGAAAGTCGTCTGCTAAGTCAAAAACATACGCATTAATCACAACACAAAATGAGAAGTCCATCAAAATAACTCAAATATGGATTCCTAAGGGACTGATTGACCGAGGACCCAATTGAAGGTGGGTACCAAAAGATTGTAAATATCTATTTATGTAGGTACAAATAAACGAAGGACTGAAGGAATCTGTATGGTATCTTGATAGCGGATGTTCCAGGCATATGATAGGAAACAGACGGTTTCTCACATATATATCAGATTGCTCTGGACCTAAGATCACATTTGGTGACAACAAGAAGGGTAAAACCATGGGTAAGGGTAAGATTATCCATGGTAACCTAACTATTAATGACGTGCTGCTTGTTGACAATCTGTGCTATAACTTAATCAGCATTAGTCAATTATGTGATAATGGTTTGTTAGTATTTTTCCAAACTCATGCATGTCTAGTTAAAGACCAAGATAGAAACATTTTATTGACTGGAAGTAGAGTAGGAAACTCATACAAAATGAATTGGCAAAAAGAGTCTTCTGATCCTATGTGCATGATTGCCAAGAAGGACCAGAAATGGTTATGACATAAACGTTTGAACCATTTGAATTTTAAAACCATCAACAACATTTGTTCAAACAATTTATTCATTGATTTGCCCAAACTTCATTTTTCAAAGGACAAGATATGCACTGCTTGCCAGTTAGGCAAACATGGCAGATCATCGTTCAAAAGCAAAGGGAAATCAAAATCCAGCCGTATCCTAGAACTTTTACATATGGATGGATCTATTTGGTCAATTCCTGTAAAGAGTATAGGAGGAATGAGATTTTCCTTAATTGTTATTGATGATTTCTCTCATTTTACATGGGTTGCATTTTTACCATCAAAAGATAAAACTGCTGAAAATTTGATTAGGATATTTAAAATAATTTAGAATCAGAAATCTTTGAATATCACGTGCATTAGAAGTGATCAGGGAACTGAGTTCACTAACAGATACCTATCATCTTATCTCGAAGAGACTGGAATTAGGCACGAGTTGTCTAGTGCCAGAACTCCACAGCAAAACGGCATTGCTGAGAGAAGAGTGAGAACTCTGAAGGAAGCAGCGAGATCTATGCTTGCTGAATCAGATGTACCTAAGAGGTTCTGGGCGGAAGCCATTAGTACTGCCTGTTATACACAAAACCGGTCAATAATTAACAAACGTTTTGATAAAACTGCCTATGAATTGTATTATGGGAGAATTCCTACAGTGTTTTATTTTAAGATATTTGGGTGTAAATATTTTATCCATAACAATGGAAAGGTTTATTTGACCGCTTTTGATGCTAAAGTAGATGAGGGATTCATGTTGGGATACTCATCAGTAAGTAAGGCTTACATAGTATACAACAAAAAAACACAGACTTTTGAAGAATCCCTCCATGTAGTTTTTGATGAGCCTGTTGAGAGCAAATCTAATGAACCCATTGATCTTGTTGACAGACTAAAAGCGACTAGTCTTGAGTCTGTAAGTGAAGAAGAAGAATCTTTGGATAAGCTGATGGCTCTGTCTGATCCAGTGGCTTATCCGGTTGAAGTTCAACTAGATATTCAAACTCATGTTCAACAAGAAGTTGAGAGTTTGGATGTCGCGGTGTCACCAGTTCATATGACCAACCCCCTTGGTTCCAACTTCAGATGGAACAGAAATCATCTACCAGAACTGATAATCGGAAATCCTTTTTCTCCTCGAAGGACAAGACGTCAACTGATGGATGAAATGGCCAACTCTACATTTATTTCTCAAATTGAACCCAAGAAAATTGGTGAAGCTATAGTTGAATTAGATTGGATCAATGCTATGCAGGAAGAGTTAAACCAATTCGCGAGAAATAAAGTGTGGTATCTTACTCCTAGACCAACTGACAAGTCAGTCATAGGAACAAGATGGGTCTTTAGGAGCAAGCTTAGTGAAGATGGCTTAGTCATTAGAAACAAAGCTCGTTTAGTTGCTCAAGGATACAGACAAGAGGAAGGTATTGATTTTGATGAGTCTTTTGCACCAGTTGCAAGACTATAGGCAATCAGAATCTTCCTAGCATATGCATAATTTAAGAATTTTAAAGTCTTTCAAATGGATGTGAAACGTGCATTTTTAAATCGAAAATTAAGTGAAGAAGTATATGTTGAGCAACCCCTGGTTTTGTAGATCATGTTTTGCCAAATCATATTTATAGGCTTGACAAAGCATTGTATGGTCTTAAACAAGCTCCTAGAGCTTGGTACGACACATTAACCAACTTTCTGTTTGATCATGACTTTGTTGTTGGAACTATGGATAAAACTTTGTTTAGATTTTCTAAAGATTCTCACATTCTACTTGTTCAAATATATGTTAATGACATTATTTTTGGTTCAACTAACCCCAAATTGTGTGAGAAGTTTGTTAAGCTTATGCAGAACAGGTTTTAAATGAGCATGATGGGGGAATTTACATTCTTCTTTGGGCTTCAAGTACGTCAGCTAGAAAATGGAACTCTTATCAACCAGGCCAAATACACCAAAGAATTGCTAAAGAATTTTGGCTTGGAGAACTGTTCTACAGTAGCTACTCCAATGAGCTCTTCAACTAAATTTGATAAAGATGAAGGTTGCCAAAGTTTCGATGTAACAGCATACAGAGGACTCATTGGATCTCTGTTGTATGTAACTGCTAGCAGACCAGGCATTCAATTTGATGTTGGTGTTTGTGGCAGATTTCAGGCTGATCCTAAACTCTCTCATTTCACTGCTGTTAAACGTATTCTTAAATACTTAAAGGGAACTCAAAATGTGGGACTGTGGTATCCGAAGGATTCCAGTTTCAAGTTAACCAGTTTCTCAGATGCAGATTATGTAGGGTGCAAAATCGATAGAAAAAGCACAAGTGGAACATGCCAGTTCCTTGGAGATTGTCTAATCACATGGTTCAGCAAGAGGCAGAAGTCGGTCGCCACGTCTATAGCTGAAGCAGAGTATCTTGCATCTGGAAGTTGTTGTTCTCAAGTTCTGTGGATTCAACAACAGCTCAGAGACTATGGGATTGAGGCTAATGAATCTCCAATTGTTTGCGACAACACAAGTGCTATCGCAATCACCTATAATCCAGTTCTGCATTCTCGGACAAAACATATTGAAATCAGGCATCATTTCATCCGATAACACGTCAATCAGAAGTATATTCGTCTTGAGCATGTTTCTACAGATCAACAAATTGCAGACATTTTCACGAAACCCCTACCGGAAGTTAAGTTTTCTCACTTTAGAAACATGTTAGGTCTTGTTGATCTTGATTGAAGTGATTACGTGCATAAAGGGGGAATGTATTGTTCAAAACGCAACTGAACAGACATGAAAGACAGAGGTCTTAATTTGTCCTAAGGATTCAGAGTTTGAGAAACAAAGATACTTAGACGTACGTCTACTTTAGCAGTTTCATCTTCATCTGAAATAATCGTCTTGCTTATTCTAACCTGCATGGTTAGACGGATGCGTCTAATAGACGAACACGTCTAATGGATGTTAGACGTTTTTACGTCATGAGCAAGAGGATGCTCACATCTAACCAAACACGCGTGTCTCACATGATGTTTTTGCATAATTAGACGTATACGTCTAATAGACTGATTCTCAAAAGGAAGTTGAAAATTTGAAAAGGAGAATAAACGTCTAACTACTGTTGTAATTAGACTCTTCATCTTCTGGCTAATTGGACAGCTGTCCTTTGCTAGTTTCTTCTCAAGTGTATTTTTCCCGCCGAAAATCAAATCAGTCATTCCTCAAAATAATTGAAGACACATGTCTCTCAATATACAAAGAATGACTAATATTTCTGACAACTTTTCCTTGTATACATAGTATTAAATGTTCAGTTTCATGTTAACATTAAATGACACGTTTATTAGGAACAGACTTTTGAAGTTCTTGACGGTTGGAGTAATCATTAGTTATTTCTTACATGATTAAACCTTGACATTTATAAGGTTATTCATTATAAAGTTTAGAGTTCTTAGAAATCCATTTCTCTTTCTAGAATTCGAATCGTTCAAACCCTTGTTCATCAAATTGAAATGTCGTCCTTCCATCCAAAATCGATTCAGGTGGATTTCAGATCCGTATCCACTTTACAATCTCCGGGAATGAATAGGATGTTTGAATCTCTAAAAGCTTCTGGGATGAGAAAATTCCTCACCCCTCATGAAATCTATCATGAACAGTTGGTTCATGAATTTTTCGCAACCGCTGGGTTCTATCAAGATAAAGTTATCGTTGGGGTTGTGATGGGCTAGATGATCTCCATTACAGAAGAGTCTTTTGGTGCGTTTTTCCAACTTCCAAAAGTAGGTATTGATGATTTCTTAATCACTCATCCTGATCTAATGATTACAATGATAAGAGTCTTTTCTGATTCCCCTCTAGTAGACATTCATGGAAAGAAAAACCTCCTGAAAGTTGAATTTGCCTTGTTAAGCGATATCATTTCGAAATCTCTTCTCTCCAAAAAGTCTTCCTACAAGTATTGTACGAAGGTATTTTAGATAATGGTGGCTATCACTAGGGGTGTTCCTGTCAACTGGACAAGCTTCCTCTTCGGAAATCTTGTCAGGATGGTTGTTGCTCGGAAGAAATTTTTTGGCTTTGACGGTCCTCTTAGCTCTCTTCTGTGCTTCCTTATAAATGAACCTGGTAAGAGTTTTCCCCTTCCTTCTAAAATCCTGAACTTCCAGAAGGTTGTAGATTACATTCAAAGGTTGGAGACGCTCAAATCTAAGAAAAGGAAAAGAGAAGACTCCAACTCCCCTCTAACCACAATCTTTGAGATCTCCTAGGTTGAAGTCTATCCTTTCCAGAGTAAAGTCTAGGAAGAAGAAGAAGAATAGATTTTAAATTTCTTTATGAAATTTATTTTGAATATTTAGATGATGTTTTTGTGATAAACTTATTTTGGTTACTTTGAACAATGTTTTGTGTGTTTCTTCTGAAAACACTCACGTTTGGTTGTTTATTAAGATGATATCTTTATGCTGAATGTGCATGTGAAGTTTTAGTTTATTTATATGATGAATGCATGTGTTGATATATATGCAGGTTTGCAATTTCTTCATCAAAAAGGGAGAAATTTTTGGGTCAAATTATTTTGACTATGTGCTGAAATAATTTAACCATTGAGATTTTGATGATGAAAAATGACTTATGAGTTTTGATGCAGGTGTATTGAAACAATATTTCATAAGACTTGGCTTTAATGAGGACCATTAGACTGATTTTTGCAATTAGATGCATAGAATTAGACGTACAGTCTAACTCATCGGAGTTAGACGTGTAGTCTAATGAATGCATAGAATTAGGTACAGTCTAACTCATCGGAGTTAGACGTGTAGTCTAATGTACACGGAATTAGACGTAAGTCTAATGTATTTGAAATTAGACGTACAGTCTAACTCATCGGAGTTAGACGTGTAGTCTAATAGACTTGTAATTAGATGGATGGTTTAATAGATATTCAGAATTAGACGTACAGTCTAACTCATCGGAGTTAGACGTGTATTCTAATATATTTGCAATTAGATGGATAGTCTAATTTGTGCGGAATTAGACGTGCAGTCTAACTCAGTAGAGTTAGACGTGCAGTCTAATAGAAAGTGAAAGTTAGACGTGAGTCTAACTCCTTCAGACAGGTCTGAGGTAGATACGGAATTAGACGTGCAGTCTAATGGTTGTTGGATAATTAGACATGTACTCTAATTAGTGAAAGTTAGACGTGAGTCTAACTCCTTCAGACAAGTCTGAGGTAGAAGCGGAATTAAACGTGCAGTCTAATGGTTGTTGGATAATTAGACGTGTAGTCTAATTAGTGAAAGTTAGACGTGAGTCTAACTCCTTCAGACAAGTCTGGGGTAGAACCAGAATTAGACGTGCAGTCTAACTCAGTGGAGTTAGACGTGCAGTCTAATGGTTGTTGGATAATTAGACGTGTAGTCCAATTAGTGAAAGTTAGACGTGAGTCTAACTCCTTCAGACAAGTCTGAGGTAGAACCGGAATTAGACGTGCAGTCTAACTTAGTGGAGTTAGACGTGCAGTCTAATGGTTATTGTAATTAGACGAGTAGTCTAATTCTATTAGACGAGTCGGTCTAATAGACTTGGTTATTAAAAGGAGATATTTTATTTCATTAGACTGATTTTCACAATCCGTCTAACTGAAATACGTCTAATGTTCAGTTTAAGCAGTATGCTTGAAGCTAGCATTTCACTTACCCACGTGATATAGTTGTACCCTACTCCTACTCCACTTTCTAGTGAAGATTAGTACAACAACTATATGCAACCAACCAAGGAATGGCACGTAAGAGAATTTTCCTCACATTACTTGTTTTGCAGGTACATCCCTGATGGAATATTCGGCGCACTACCAGTGGTGTAATGGTACGATCCTTGTGCTCAAAACCTGATGTGTACAATGGAGGCTTTCCAATGGAAGAGTGCCACGTATCATTCTAACAGATTCGTCCGTTAGCTCATGCTCATTATTTAACAAATCTAAAGGACAACGGACAATCTGCCTCATGAACAAACATCATACAACGAATAAGCAATCTAATTTTGCAGAGAGAGAAACTACTCAATCATCTTGCTTACTGAATTCATACTGTGAAGCTGCTTTCTGATTGTACTGTGTGTGAATCAACAGAGAGCTAGAATAAAACACCTTTAGCTGAGTGATATTGTAATTGAACAGAAAGTGTTATGTTCAATAGTGAGCTAAGTGTGTGTAAACTGTATTTGATTCGAATCATATTATAGTGAATCCTTCCGGTGGTTGGAAGAAGGGGTGACGTAGGAGAGTTTCTCCGAACATCCATAAACAAACTGTTGTGTTCTTCATTTCTGTCATCTTTTCATATTTCATCTTGTGCTTCAAACCCAAGTAAACAATTCTGCCTTGAATCAGTTTCAAGTGTTTACAAAAGTTTGCGTAGAATAGAAAGCGAATTAAATCCCTAACAGGATTTCTTTCAAACCGTTTTTTAGAAGCTTTCATCCTTAGCCAGACCCCGCCTCTATCGATAAAGCCGATCCTATTAGTATTTTCAAGGCAGAAAATAACTCTAAAAAATTTTCACGATGTTTCCCAAAGAAAATATTTTTGCTAAATCCTTGTTTGGTTATACTCTCTGTCACTTTTTTCTTATATTTTCAAGTTTTGTTAAATCTAAACATCAACGCAACAGGTACACACATCCTTTCAATAATTTTGTACAATTATTTAAATTCTATCCTCATTTAGGATACCTGGACTACTAATTAAATATAAGGAAAGTTATAATTATATTTTTGTAGAAGCCCGAGTTTATTTATTTTAGAAGGATTTTGAAAACCGTCATTAGGCGGGCGTAGAGGACATAGCGTGAAAGCTCTTTCCCGAGTATAAACAGACAATGAACCACCTTTTTCAGAAACTCTGGTATAAATACGTTTGTACACGTTCATTTTATTTATTTCCATAAAATCTCTTAGCAACTCTGATTTTTAAATAAGTAATCTTTAAATTAATTATGTTTAATTAATTTAAATCGGGCTTAGGTTAAATTGTTATTTGGCCTCCCATATTATTAAAATTTGAACAAAGGATTAATTATTTTTACATAATTAATTTCTTATCACTTCAGGTATTTTAAAATTCTTTTAAAAACTAAATGTTTTATTCTAAAATGATGTCTGACACGCAAATCATGTTGAAACGCATCGAACCTCGAGCTTCCTCGCGGTAGTCCTTCTATATTGCCATGTGTCTCACAAACACGTGCTAAGCTATGGAACAAGACATAGACCGGGGGTAACCATACAATTTGTTATTTGTACATTTTGATAAATTGAACTAGCTAGAAAAAATATACTATTAAGTTTTAAATTTTGGAATAGACTTTATATTAACAAAATATATAACCCTACTCGACAATATTATTTTTGTTAATCACTATACAAAAATATTACATTTATTTAATATAACATAAAATATACATAGGGGTGAGAAATATTACATATATTATAGGTATATCAAAAATATTATACCACAATATATCGCGAATATCGATTTTTTGGGAATACCAAAAAATATAAGGTATGATATCGATACAAAAATTATTGGTACGGTAAAGGTATGAGATTTTTAATATTTTGGTATATCAAGAATCAATATATACCAAAATAATATTTACAAATTAAAAATATATATATTATATAATACTTATAAAGAAATAAATATATTTGATATTAATTTAATTACAGAAATAAAAATCAAACCAAAATATAATTATGTTGTAATATTATTTAATATACGCAATCTCAATGTATTATATTTTATAAGATATAAAATGTTAGGATCAGGATCGTTGATAAGGGACCGGGGTCCTTCTAAATGTTGATCGCTTACACAACAACACACATAACACATTGGTATTAATCCAGTTAAAGATTATAACCACTCTTAACACTACACAGATTGTCACAGACTCTTGAACCGAGTTCAAGGGCGGAAATGTTTGTTTCAATCTGAAGCAACTCACACAATTCGGTTTGGAAGGTATTAGGAGAAGTTGGTTTGAATGAGGGGAAAGTCGGTTCGGCTAAGGGGATTACAAGTTATATCGGTTGAGATACTAGATATTTCGGTTAGGTTGGTTAGAGTAAATAAGCTGGAAAGTAAAATGAAGAACACAAGACAGGTTTTTATGTATGTTCGGAGTTGAATCTCCTCCGTCACCCCTTCTTCTCAAATAGTGAGAAGGATATTCAATAACTAGAATATTCAACAAACCCACTTAGACCGAGTCTTATTTACTGCTCGTTGGTTACACCACTCACAAATGATGTAATACTTTTACACAAGGTAAAATACATAGAGTTCTCGCAATTATATTTCAAACAGTTTCAAGGATTTCAATCGATATTCAGAGTCGTGCGTAAAATTCGTCTTGTTGTTATCTTGTCTCGCCTGTTGATTCAGCACATTTGAGCTTCTATTTATAAAGATATGACAACAGTCATATTTTCTCTCTCCAACGGATTGGTTATCTGAAGCTGTGCCGGTCAGATCCAGATAGTGTGCAAGCCTTGCCATTTTGGACACATGACAGACATGCATTAGTCGGCCGCCTGTGTCAGAAGTTGTTTGTAATCTTGGATAATCATTAATCATTTCTTTTGTCGCATGCTTCTGATTCGGATCCTTCTGTTGTGTATTTCCAAGAAATATCTTCATCATTTTATTACGTCATCTTCACAGGTTTCATCACTTTGAATAATTTCTCGTTGGTCTTAAGATCTTCGATATATTGAGCCAGTCGGAAATGATAATTCATAGGGTTTACATCTCAGCCGATCCGGTGAGAGGAGTCAAACCGATTTACTTGATTATATCGGGATCCTTGAGACCGAGTGCCTCAACCGGTTCGGTGCGTCTTGAGCTGTACCTGCACAAGAAAGTTTGAGACTGATTAAGTTCTTTGACTAGTTTAAAATTAACTTACTTAATTTTTCTAACAATTTCTCCCTTTTTGATTATTTAGAATAAATATTCAAAACTTGTAATTGTTGGCCGTTTTGAAAAAGTTTAACTTTATTTAGCCGATTTAAAGTTAACTTACTTAATTTTTCTAACAATTTCTCGTTTTTTGATTATTTAGAATAAATATTCAAAACTAGTAGTTGTTGGCCGGTTTGAAAGAGCTTAACTTTATTTGACCGTTTTTCTGGAGAATTATTTTTGAAAATGACGGTTTATCAATTTCTCCCTTTTTGGTACTTTTAACTGAAAAATATCAAAATTAGTTATGATAATAGTATAGATTTTGAGATTTTGAAATTTCCAAAAACCGAAATTCAAAAAGGCATAAGTATAATATGCTATAATAAGTTCAAAGTAAAAAAAATAATAGATATTTTAAGAGTTTGATGATCCTCCCTTGTCTTGATCTTCTTGTTCACGCCGCTCCAGTTCTTTATCAAGCTGCTCTTTTAGGCATTTGAGTCGCTCCCTTTCTTGTTCCTGCCGCTCTTCTTCCCTTATGTCTATGTCCATGAGAACCTTCTCTACAGAATTTTTACGTCCGGTAGAGCGCTCGAAGTTTGAGAAACTGGCCGAAAAACTGAGTGTTGTTTGGGGGCCAAGACCTCTGGTTGGAGTATTATGGATGAAGTTGTTGATATAGTCCTCCTAAGACTCTTGAGTCAGTCGCTTGCCTTCTTGAATAGAGGAAGATGATTCCGGTCTAGCTTTGTGTTTTCTACGGTTGAGAGTAATTTCATCTTCTTCTTTTGTCTCGGCTATTGGTTGAATTTGGCTACCGACCCGGGTCGCAGCCGTTTGGACATTCGTATCGGTGACTTAGTTTATCAGCTTGAGTACTTGAGCTTTCTTCTTTTGTTTACTTGTTTGGCCCCTTGTTGTTACTCCTGAGGGAGGACGTTTCTTGACATTTCTGTCCTCGTGCGTGGTTTCCAAAATAAACTGTTGTTGATGAACATTAGCCGTAGAGGCGTTGGCTTTCTTGTTTTCATTCTCCTTGGCCACTTCACCTTCTACGAGTTCTGAGGCTCAACGGAAATCACTTGTCTCCAACTCTTTCAACCGCTTTTCCCTCTCGACCTCGTTGGCTTGGAACTATTTAGCCGCTTCGGCGTCGGCTCGGATCTAGGCCTCGGTTTCCATGGCCTTTACTTCTGCTATTTCTCCAATTTGTACAGTCAAGTTCTGCATCATTTGCAGCATCTAGGATGTAGTGTTATCAACTTTCTCAATCTTATTTTCAACTTTCTCGATCTTATTGTCTAATGAGGAGGCCCTCGCCTCAAATTTGGTCTGCCACTTGGCCATTGATCTCTCAACCGCAGCGTCAATGAGATCTTTCATCTCGTCCGAAACCGGAATAACAAGGTGAGGAGTGTGAACCAACATTGATCTTTTCGGTTGTTCCCAATTAATTGGATTAACATTTTCAGAGTTAATGTGCATGAGAGACTTACTTGATGAGGGAGAGGTCGTACGACCATCTTCTTTGTCTGGATTAGAATTTGGACCATCTTCCGGCTGAGATAAAGGGTGTTTGGATGATTGACCGACCTCGAAAGTGCGCGAGGCAGGCGGTAGTTGGTAGCTGTCAGGTCCTGGAAACCTATAGTGTTCATTGATCTCTTCCGCCTTTGTCTTTTCTATTGCAGATATTTCGGTTTCAATCTTAGTAATGATCCCGTACATAGATTCTCGTGCCCTCATTTGCTCATTACTTAGAACCATATCTTTAGATGCCTCCAATAGGTCGGTTATCGCCCATACTTTGGTGTTTCTTTCAACTAGCTCGCATTTGGACATAACTAGAGGAATGTACTCTACTTTGGCCAGCTGAAAAACCGTTCGTTCTAGGTCTGCTAGTCTCAACCACTATTCGGTTTAAGAGGGATCCTTTATCATTTTCTCGAATGGAACTTCACTTCTGATATTCCACCAATCGTAGAAGGTATGGGAAATTTTGAGCGCTCGTTCCCCCACCATTTTGAGAATTCTTCTTATGTGGTTATTGGTTGTATCCTCGATGGGTTGGTAGGTTGGCTTTGGAGGTCCTAGTGGAGTGTCAAGAATAACCGACTCCACATGAGCCGGATTTTGATCATTTTTGGTTTGGAGAGCATCGTCCCCAACCGGACCTGTTGAACTCTTTTATGTGGTATTGCCTCCTTACACCGGAGGATTTTCAACTACGATTTCTTCTTCTTCATCAGCCGGTTTTGGAGATTCCAGTCGGTTGTCAGGAATAACCAACTCCACATGAGCCGGTTTTGATGCATGTTCGGTTGGGAGAGGATTTCCACCAAACGGACTTGCGGTACTTCTTTCTATGTCATTGCCTCCTTACACCTGTGGAATATCAGCCTGTATTTCTGCTTCATCATTGGTCGTTTCTTTGGTCGGATCATCATCTAACCGGTCAGTTTCAACAGCCTGACCGACTTCCACAATTTTACTTGTCGCCTCGTCATCATTTGTCTGAGTGACATCTTTCACCACATTGACAATCACGTCTGAAGTCCTTAGACGGACTTTCTCTACCGTATACTCAATAGTTCTATGAGGGGATTTCCTAATTTCAGGATTAGTGGGAAGAGTATGGGTACTAACCTTTTCAGCTTTATCTTTCTTCGTTAAAGATTTGGTGGCTCGGCTCCCCGAGGATTCAGCTTGCCTTGAAGAAGGGACTATTTCGGCTGCTTCCTTCTCTTTTACCGGAGAAGAGGATGGGACTTGGATTGGAATCACCACATTTAGTGGAGGTGCTATAATAACCAGGCCGGATGGCGTGAGAGATAATGTCTTTTCGGATGGCTAGTCGTTTTCTTCCCAATCGGCTTTCTCTTCCTATCTGCTTTCTTGATTTTTGGCTCCTTGCCTTTGACTTCGGTTTCTTTGGCCTTAGGTTTTTTGGCCTTTGCCTCGTCTTCTTTGGGACCTTTGTCTTTTGGGACTTTCGGTTCGGCCTCTTTAGAAACTTTAGCTTTTGGAGCTCTCTCCTTAGGAGGTTTCTCGGTCCTAACATTTATATTATCTGACTTTATGATTTTAGAAGATGATAGTGGAGTACATTCCCCAATTGAGATCTGTAAATGACGTAGAATTTTCCCGATCGGCATGGCGTAGGCTAGAACCCGGTCTTTTGTTTCGGCAACCACCTCGCACAGTTGCTCGAAGAGCACACCGGCCTAGTCGATTTTGTCGCCTCGAACTATTCCGATCATCATTTCATATTTCAGCCGAGTTAGATTGTCAAAATTTCCTCCTTTCCCCTATAGATATTTGAAGATAATATCTAGCAGCCACCGGAACTCCGGCTTCAACTTGATTTTCTTGCTGGTGTAATCCACCAAGTCAGCCAGATCATTTGATATGGTCTGCCGAGCCGCCGCAACATCGACTTCAGGTAAGCAAGTTTGGAAGTCACGTCCTTCAGTAGGGAGTCCAAGAGTCGCAACATATATTTCTTCGTTGATGTCAAAAGTTGTGCTGCATACAGTCGTAGTAATAACCCTCTTTTTCACACTTGCCTAGTCGAAAAAAGTCAGAACTTCATTTTGATGAAGAACAAATGGACCACCTAGAAATGTCTCTAAACTAGAGTCTTTGATGGAGCCTATCAATGTCTTGTAATCACTAGTTCCGTTCTCCTCAATGTCCTTGAAATCGACCTGCAAAATATGTGTAAACAGTGCGCTATCACATCCCATTGTGGATTGGAAAGGAGTTTTGAAGAAGGATCAAGAGATTTTGAGAGATAGAAGGTGATAATGATTTGAGATTTTTAGAGTGAGAAGGCGTAAAAGGATGAATGATCCAACTTTCCTTTTTATATAGGGAGTGGTTTCTTGGAGGTTAAGGAACCGAACTGTCACGTCGTTCTGGATTTTTGGCGCCAAATTTTCCCTCCAAAAGATACTGCGGTAACTGTTGGCGGTTACTTTGGGTGGTAAACCATGGCGGTAAACCTTGGGCGGTAAACCAGGGCGGGAGGCTATTTCGGTTAATTTTTGAATTTTTAATCCGGATTGACATTATACTTGATTTTTTATGCTAGCCGGAATTTAAAGTTAGACGATATAAAAGTTAGTCGATTATGAGGTTAACCAAAGTTTTAACTGGAAAAAGTTTTAGCCGATTTTGAGATATTGAATTTCAAACATGCATATTTATAGAATGGTCAACCGGTCATACAACAAAAAGACTGAGATGACCGGAAATTTAAAGATACGATTAAAACGTGAATTTTTATAGAAAGTTCCCTTCGTCCATTCTCAAGATCCATTCCTCCACGGTGTAGCCGGTCCGGTCTTCGATTTTTTCAATCTAGCTTTCCAACATGTCTTCGGTCATCGTGTTAGCCGGGCCTACCGAGACTCCTGGTCCGAGATTGGAGATGATGGAGCAGATATATCAGCTGATCTAAGGAGCAAAGTTGATTATTCTTCTGGGGATCGTGATAAGGTCCTTCAAATTGTTGAAGAGAAAGGTGGCCCAATTTATGGTGAGAGTTTTGTGAGTGAGATCATAAGGTCATACACTTGCCGAGTGTAACAGTGATTCGGCATGTGTCCCAGGATTGAACGCTGGATGAGATCCTGAAATACTTGAAAATGAGGGGTCAGGTCATTTTTCAGACCGTGGCATTCAACCGGATGGGTATTACCGGAGAAAATGAGCAAGTAACGCTCATTTGCTCGAATGAAGGGAGTGGAGAAATCCGAAAATCCTTCGGATAGAAAATCGAAGAAATTGCAAATGACTCTTTAGTGAGCCGGTAGAAATCGCAGTCGATGTAGGTGGTGATGCTACCATCACTTCTCACCTCTACTTTGTTGAAGAACTCGATTACCTCCGCCTCGAGGATGGAGTCCGAGCCTTCAAGAAAAGTTTGCAAGCCGGATTCCGCTAATGGTCGGATAAGAACATTGTTGAATATAGAATTAAGAACTTATTCAAAATTGATGATGATTGAGTTTCGGAGTTGGGCATTCATCTTGAGGAGGTTCGTGAGACACAAAAAGTTTTAGGCTTTTAGTGAGAAGGAAGCAAAGAGTTTGTGAATTTATTTTGTGAAGAGAAGGGATCTTTATACAGGTGAACGGTTACTTGTCATTTAATGAGATTTATTAAATGAAAATATTTTTGACCGTTATGTGTTGTCATAGCTAAGAATTGAATGTTTATTATGAATATTTTGTACATTATCAAGAGAATATCTTGATAAGGTACGATGTAGAGTAGGCACGACCTTTGAGAGCGCCCCTTCCCAATGTTTTAATTTGAATTTGATTGACTTGGACTATTTCGGTTTGAGAGAAGAGGTAGCTTCTCCTTGGGATGATGTCGGTTTTTACAGAATTAATTTTAAGACATCTTTTGAACTAAATCGGAAAGTAGACTGGTTTTATTAAGTAGAATCTCTAACCGATATTACAGCAAAATTATTGGTTAGAAATAGAAAGAGCCTAAATCTAATAGTGAGATGGACCAATTGTCGGAGCCTTCTTGTCCTTGGCTTTGTTCCATCAGTCGATTTGCTCTTGGACTATTTCCTTTGTTAGTAGTTGGTTCGGGTGAAGAGTGATACACGAGCCGTGATAATTGTAGAACTCATTGAATAGGCCGCTTAGCTGTGGAGCATAGCCAGTTTTCTTGGAGGTGATAAACTTCTTCAAGTTGTCAAAGATGATCCAGGACTAGTTTACCCGAGTTACTTCGTTGATGACAATCATCATCTCGAAGATACGTTGGGTGTAGGATTGAAATTTGTCCCTAGCTAGGATGGACTTACTCAGAATCTCACTGAGAATCTGGTATTCATTAGCAAGAAGACTCTTAGGTCCCCAAGTGTTAACCGGGACCATAGAGCCAGAGAAATGGTAGCGCATCTCGTCGATGTACACTAAGGAGTAGGTAAGATCGATGACACCTTCAGTAGGTAGTTCGCAAAAAGTTGCGATGTCCGTTATACCGAAAAGAAAAGATTTTCCATGAACTTGGGCAAAGATGATATCTCAGTGTATCACCCTTGCAATTTCAAAGAACTCATTGACTACAGTGTAGTCAATGACATAGCGGTTTTCCAAGAATTTCCTAAGATCGGAGCTCTCGAGAGCTCGAAAGATGCATTAGACTTTATTGTCCTCGGAATGAGCAACCGATTCAAGATAGGCTAGAGGAACTTTCTTAGAGAGAGAGAAAGACATTTTTCTTGATAATTTTGCTTTAGAGAAAGTTCTTGTGATGAATAGTGTTTTGAGATAGTATTAGATGTGCTGCTTAAATAGTTAGATGATGGTTAGCATGTTTAGTGATGTCATCTTTGTAATTATGGTAGAGTTAATTTGTTTAAGTGTATAATGGTTATTTCCAATGAGAAAGTAATGATGGCAAAAGATATTCATTATGGCTTAGAAAATATGGAAGGAATGTTAGTCTTTCTCTTTCAGTGATAGACACGTGTCTTCACTTTGATTTAGATTTCGACTGTTTTTATAGTATAGGGTAATTATCAAGGCGTGCATGACAACAATTGTCAGTTATCTCAAGTTAGCCGAAAATTCGCTTACCGAAATTATAGTGTGATTTATCGGTTGGTTTTCCATGATTGGTCTATTGAGATAGCCTATTCCGGTTTGAGTAAATATCGAGTTTAGGCGACATTTATTCAAATTTGAGGAGTAAGCCATCTGTTTTATCTGAGTCATTTGAACCGCTCGATTTATGCACAGATAATTTGATAGAGTGATTTTGTTAGGCTTAGCCGGAGACATCTGTCCGGTTAGCATTCTTGATCGTTTAATTTCCCATTATGGCAGCCGAGTTGGATTTCAAAAAGAGGGAGCTCACATAACATGGTTTGAGAAGCGTGAGTTTCTCCCTGAACTCATGTCCCAGTTTTTCATGAATATTTTTTTTTGGAAACATGCAAATGCATTTAAGGCAGGATTTGTTTGTTATCAGCAAGTCCTAATATGATTCGAAAGAAGAAATACTTAGCTTCCTGTAGAGGCTTTGTGAAAATGTCGGCCATTTGTTGTTCGGTTGAGATATATTTCAGCCGGATGTGCTTTTGTTGAACATGTTCTCGAATAAAGTGATGTCTTATATCAATGTGTTTTGTTTTGAGTGCAACACCGGATTGTATGTGATTGCTATAGCGATGGTGTTGTCACAGAAGATCGGAGATTCTTCAGCAGTTACACCGAAGTCCCTTAGTTGTTGTTGGATCCAGAGGAGTTGTGCACAGCAGCTTCCAGCTTCTAGGTACTCCGCATCTGCGGTTGAAGTTGCAATTGAGGTCTGTTTCTTGATATACCAAGAGACGAGCCAGTCTCCTAGAAACTGGCATGTCCCGCTGGTACTTTTTCGGTCAATTTTGCAGCCTACATAGTCTGCATCATAGTACATTATTAAGTTAAAACTTTAGTCTTTTAGGTACCATAGTCCCACTTCTTGAGTTCCTTTCAAATATTTTAATATCCTCTTAGCCGCGGTATAGTGTGATTGTTTTGGATTAGCTTGAAATCTTCCGCATACTCCGACCGTGAACAGGATATCCGGTCGGCTGGCTGTTAGATAGAGGATTGAGTCTATGATTCCTCGGTAGGTTGTTATATTTATCCCTTGACCGTCCTCGTCTTTATCTAGTTTTACTGATGAGCTCATTGGGGTAGCCGCTTCGGCAATAGTGTCCATTCCGAATTTCTTAAGCAGTTCGGCTGTGTATTTAGGCTGGTTGATGACGTTCCAGTGTCGATTTGCCGAACCTAGAGACCTAGGAAGAAACTTAATTCCCCCATCATACTCATCTCAAATATGTCAGTCATTAACTTTGAGAATTTGTCAGATAATTTCGGATCTGTTGAACCGAAAATAATATCATCCACATATATTTGAACAAGTAATGTTCCTTTTTCTCAAATTTGAAGAGTGTTTTGTCAACCGAGCCTATTGTGAAGTTGTGATAACATAAGAATTTTGTTAAAGTATCGTACCAGGCTCTTGGAGCCTGTTTTAAACCATAAATGGCTTTATCCAGCCGGTATACAAGACTTATTAGTTCTGGATTTTTAAAGCCTGGAAGTTGTTCAACATACACTTCTTCACTTAGTTTACCATTTAGAAAAGCACTTTTGACATCCATTTGGAAAACTTTAAAGTTTTTGAAAGCCGCAAATGCCAAAAATATTCTAATGGCTTCAAGTCTAGCCACAAGAGAAAATGATTCTTCAAAATCAATGTCTTCTTCATGTTTGTATCCTTGAGCCACTAGCCTAACTTTGTTCCTCGTAACCAAACTGTCTTCGTTGAGTTTATTTCTGAACACTCATCTTGTTCCTATGACAGATTGTTGTTTCGGTCTTAGAACTAGTTGCTAGACTTTATTTCTCTCAAACTGGTTTAACTCCTCTTGCATTGCTAATATCCAATCGGGATCTAGCAATGCTTCATCCACCTTTTTCGACTCAATTTGTGATATGAAAACTGAGTTTTCATATTCTTCTAAAATTTGTTGCCTAGTTCGGACGGGTGATGAGAGTTTACCTATTGCAAGTTCAAGAGAATGATTTTATTCCTTCTAAGGTTTATTCTAGTAGTGTCTTCCAAGCGTCCGGTTAACTGATCAAGGTTAGATTGATCGATAGGCTGATCAGAGTCAGACCGACCGATTTCCTCAGTGGACACTGAGGCGTCAACTTTCTGCGGTAAAGCAGTTTGATCAGGCTGAATCTCAGCATTAACCGCTTGATCATTGACAAACCGTCTATAGACCGGAACCTCATCTTCATCATCAGAATAGATATTGAAATTTTTCATTCTGTTGTGAAGGTTAAAGGGTGCTGCAGTGTTACATTCAATCGATTCATCAAAAACAACATGAGAAGATTCTTCAACCGTTATGGTTATAGTATTATAAACTCTATATGCCTTACTAACGGCTGAAAAAACCCAACATTATTCCTTCATCGGATTTAGCATCAAACGCGGTCAAATAGTTTTTGTCGTTGATGTGAACATAACACTTACAGCCAAAGATCCTAAGATACCGGATGTTAGGAACTCTGTCATGGTATATTTCAAATGGAGTTTTAGTTAGCCGTTTAGTAATTAAAGACCGGTTTTGAGTTTAACAAGTAGTGTTGATAGCTTCAGCCCAAATTTTTTTAGCAAATATCCGAATCGACTATCATGGACCTTGCGGCTTCCTTGAGAGTTCGGTTTCTTCTCTCTGCCAGACCATTTTGTTGAGGTGTTCTGGAACAAGAGAACTCGTGCCTAATACTAGAATCGTCAAGAAAAGTAGTTAAAGTACTGTTCATGAATTCGGTTCCTCTATCACTTCTAATTTTGTTAATTTGGATAGATTTCTCATTTTGTATTCTTAAAAGTAATTTGATCAGGTTCGGTATAGCTTGATCTTTAGAAGCTAAGAATGTTACCCAAGTAAATCTAGAATAATCATCAACGACTACCATAGTATAATGCATGTCTCCTAGGGTTGTCACCCTAACCGGTCCAAACAAGTTCATATGTAATATAAGCATCGTTCGGATTAGAAATTTCATTTGCTTTTAAAGGATGATTTTATTTTTTTTCCCATTTGACATGCAGTACATACTTTATCTTTGGAAAATTTGATGTTTGGAAAGCCATGAACTAATTCTTTAGAGCATATGAAATTTAAGGTTTTGAATTTTAGATGGTTTAGCCGCTTGTGCCAGAGCCAGTTCGAATCGTTCCTAGCTATCATGCGTAACGGGTTCTCAGTTTTAGTTTTCCAGTCCACTTTGTAAATGTTTCCTATCCTATTTTCGATTAGAAGTGTATCACCTTGATGATTTTTAACTAAGTATGCATGCTGATGAAATTCAACTGTGTACCCTATGTCACACATTTGACTAATGCTTAATAGGTTGAAATGCAAGTTTTCTACTAAGAGCACGTTATTTGTAGACAAGTGGCCATGGACAATCTTACCCTTGCCCACGGCTCTACCTTTTGAATTGTCGCCAAAAGTTATTATTGCTCCGGCTTCATAAATAATATCAGCTAGTAGTCCAGTGTTTCCGGTCATGTGTCTTGAACACCCGCTGTCCAAGTACCATTCCGAGTTTCCTAGCCGCTTGTACCTCCTATCCTGCAAAAAATAAATATTTACGCATTTCTGGTACCCACATTTACTTGGGTCCGTGATTGATTAGTCTCTTAGGGATCCAGACTTTAATAAGTCGGATAACTTTCCCAGTGATAGTTCTAATAAATTTATCGGTACTTGGCTTGACATCATTCTGTCCTTATTTTGTCGTTGTGGTGATTGTTGGTTAGTTCTATGTGAGTGTGTATCGGTTTGTTTACCTACTGGTTAGTTGGCTTTCCTTCTCTCAGGATGAATCCATTTTTCCGAGTTAGTTGGACTTATGTATTTTATTTCTTTTTTTGGTTTTGAGTCACGTTCTGCCTCATTGTAGGTTGAAGAGCTCTTGACAAATCTTACAAAGGGAATATTGTCTTTTGTGAGTTTCATCCCGTTGGAATAGTTCTGGTTGGCGGATTTGTTGTTTTTGTATCCAAGACCAAATTTGCATTTGGGATGTCTTTAATAATTAGACATCTGGCTCATCGCTTCACTACATTTTTTCCAGGCGGTCGTGACATATTTGGGTATCTCATTTTCTTCGGTTAACGATTGAACTGTCTCCTTGAGCTTCTCATTCTCCAAGGATAGTTCAACTGGTTCATATACCAAGGTTTTGCTTGGCTCACTAGCGGTACCACTTGACTCTCCAGTTTCGTAGTTTAACCGGGTCGGTATAAGAGCAGACAAGTTTTTGAACTCAACGACCATGTCGTTGAGTGCAATAACCAAGTTTTTTATAGTAAATTCTTCAGAGGAAAAGTCGAATATGTCTTCTTCATTTGCCATGAAGCAGATGACTCTTTTTCTTCGTCATTTTCCGTATTGGAGTAGACCCAGTCGCTTCCTCCGTCAGATGTTATGAGTGCCTTCTGGATTTCTTTTCCTTCACCGGTTTGCTGGCTGTTACTCCTTTCGCCTCTCTGGTAGTTGTCATCCGGTTTCCAGTCATCCCGTCTCAGTCTCCTGCATTCTGACCTATAATGACCCAAAGCATTGCAGTTAAAGCATTTTACATTGGATTTGTCGACATAGTTATAGTTAAAGTTGTTAGATGGATGATTTTTCTTCATGAATCTTCCGAATTTCTGTGCTAGCATGGCCATCACATCTTCACTGATCTGATCAGTGCTTTTGACAGGAACCGGAGCGATTGATACAGAAACTGATGGTTCCACCGACGTCACCAAGCTCTAGTTGCGGTTGATGTTGCTGCTTCGTCTTCGATCCGAGATCTCATCTCGAATTCGTAAGCTTTCAAGTCCTCAAACACGTCGTGCAGCTTCATCTGCCCGAGGTTGTTTGATTCCCTCATCACCATGGTCTTATGTCCCATGCACTTGGTAGAGATCTCAATGCTTTTACAATGATCTCCCAGTTTTCATATCTTTTTCTAAGTGTGTATAGCTCATTGACCACGCTAGTGAACCGATCACTGAACTCCTTCATGTTCTCTCCCGGGCTTCATCTTGACGTTCTCATACTTTTGAGTTGCCACCAAGATTTTATTCTCCTTAATTCTTTTGTTTCCCTCATGGATCTGAATGATAGTTTCTCATGCTTCCTTTGCACTTTGACAATCTCTGATTTTGTTGAACGTATTGTCGTCCACAACTTTGAAGATGTGTCTCATGCAATGGTTGTCCAGGTTACTTCTTCTCCCATTTTCATCCGTCCATACTCCTTTCTCCTTCTCAATCTTTATCGGTCCTTCCTTTAGGATGGTGCTCATTTCATCATCCAAAGTGATCTGATGTAAATACATCTGAACCTTCCAGTCGCTAAACGCTTCACTGTTTAGCATGGGTGGCTTATCGCTGTGGGTCATGCTTCCCATCTCTTTCGGTTGCTTAAATGTTAAGAACCTTGCTCTGATACAACTTGTTAGGATCGGGATCGCCGATAGGGGACTGGGGTCCTTCTAAAGGTAGATCGCTTACACAACAACACACACAACACAGTGGTCCTAATCCGGTTAAAGATTAGAACCGCTCTTAATACTACACAGATTTTCACAGACTCTTGAACCGAATTCAAGGGAGGAAATGTCTGTTTTAATCTGAAACAACTCACACAATTCAGTTTGAAAGGTATTAGGAGAAGTCAGTTTGAATGAGGGGAAAGCCGGTTCGGCTAAGGGGAGTACAAGTTATTTCGGTTGAGGTAGTAGATATTTCAGTTAGGTTGGTTAGAGTAAATAAGCTGGAAAGTAAAATGAAGAACACAAGAAAATTTTTTATGGATGTTCGGAGTTGAATCTCCTACGTCACCCCTTCTTCTCAAACAGTGAGAAGGATATTCACTAACTGAAATATTCAACAAACACACTCCGACCAAGTCTTATTTTCTGCTCATCGGTTACACCACTCACAAATGATGTAATACTTTTACACAAGGTAAAATACACAGAGTTCTCGCAATTATATTTCCAACATTTTCAAGGATTTCAATCGATATTCAGGGTCGCACGTAAAATTTATCTTGTTGTAATCTTGTCTCGCCTGTTGATTCAGCACATTTAAGCTTCTATTTATAAAGATATGACAACGGTCATATTTTCTCTCTCCATCGGATTGGTTATCTGAAGTCGTGCCAGTCAGAGCCAGATAGTGTGCACGCCTTGCCATTTTGGACACATGGTAGACATGCATTAGTCGGTCGCCTGTGTTAGAAGTTGCTTGTAATCTTGGATAATCAGTAATCATTTCTTTTGCCGCATGCTTCTGATTCGGATCCTTCTTCTGTGTATTTTCAAGAAATATCTTCATCATTTTATTACGTCATCTTCACAGGTTTCATCACTTTAAATAATTTCCCGTTGGCCTTAAGATCTTCAATATATGAGCCATCCAGAAATGATACTTCATACGGTTTATATCTCAGTCGATCCGGTGAGAGGAGTCAAAACTGATTTACTTGATTATGTCGGGATCCTTGAGACAGAGTGCCTCAACCGGTCCGGTGCGGTTTGAGCTGTACCTGCACAAGAACGTTTGAGATTGATTAAGTTCTTTGGCCCGTTTAAAATTAACTTACTTAATTTTTATAACATAAAACTATTTTTATTTCAATATAAAGTATTTTATTTTTTAAAATAAACCTAACGGAGTCTAGTATATTTTCAAGTTCATCTCAAATACAATACACGATTTGAAAGTATTATTTTTTAGAAAACTCTTGATTTATGGTTTGTTTTTATTAATATTTAACTAAGGATTTGAAATAATTGTGTGGTAAATTGATGATTAATGAATTGTGATTTAAGTTTTTTTTAATTTAAGAAATTAATATTTAAATATATTTAAATTTGAGACTTTTGAGCCGAACTCGAGCCTATGGTTATATGATCGAGTCGAGTTTGAGCTTAATATAGAAAGCTCGGTCGAGCTCGAGCCGAGCCAATAAAAAACGAGTCGAGCTGAACTCGAGTTTGACTCGTTTACACCCTTAGCTTGCTCCAAAGGCTCCTTCTTATGTTTGTTCATCTATTCCTCATGCACCCGTAACGATCCATTTAATTCGTCGATTGAGATTTTCTCCAAATCTGTGTTCTCTTAGATTGCAATCACTACATGGTCAAATCTTTGATGTAGAGAACGTAAAATTTTATCGATTACTCGAACGTCTTCTATGCTTTCAAAATTTCACTTCATCTGGTTAGATAGATAAGATCTACGTGAAATAGTCTAAAATAGACTCAGATACTTCCTGATGAAGAGAGCTTCAAACTCTCCCCGCAAAATCTGAAGACGCACCATTTTTACCTTACCAACTCATTTTTGGAAATTTTCTAGAATTTCTTATGACTCCTTCAACGTTGAGGTATTTGCTACTTTTTCAAAAGCATCATCATCTAGACACTAGTGGATGATAGAAAGGACATGCTAATCCTTCTTTTTGATCTTCTCGAACGCCTGAATCAGGGTCAACGTCGTATCCTCAACAGGTTCGACAATCCCAAGATTACAATTTCCCATGTACATTGGAAACCGAGTAACGTCTTTACTCGGATAGACCAACTATCATAGTTGTCCTTCGTAAGACGCGAATATTAGAACATCAAAGAGATCATTGCTCTGTTATCACTTTGTTAGAAACGTTAGTGGACAATCGACGTATTCACTCACAAACTCAAGATAAGATTAAAAAGAAAGGGGAAGAGATTTTATTTCAGTTCATCTTCTTTTATAAATACATCTATTCTATTTATACAAAAAAAACTCTTAAACTTCTAAAACTCATGCTCTTAAACAATAAGAAATAATGATAATTAAGAAATATATTTAACCAAAGATAATAATGTCTAATATTAACTAGACTTTTAAGACTAATTAAGACACTTATTACACAAAAGATAATAATGTCTCATTTTCAATTATAAATTAATTTTATTTTTAACCTAAATAACTGAGACTAATGCATCACCCACATATGAGAAGTTCTTTCAATCTTTAAAAGACATATTCAACAACAACGGATCATATTACTATGAATTAATCACATGACTCCAACCAAAGATCGGGATTTTAGAAGTAATTGCTCTTGTTTCCATTAAAGTTTGAAGCAAATGTAGAATTTTCAGTTTTGTGTGTGAGCTTCAAGAAATTAAGAAGTGGAAATGGATGGGTGATTGACCTTATGATGATGACCAAGTAAAAGTAATGACAGTCCTCCATTCTAAACAGATCTTTTGATGGAGAAGATTTATATTATCCCAATCAATATCATACATAGTCTTCTCCCTCATTTATTAGCTTGAAGATGAAATGATAGTTAATTAAGAGTTTTTGATCTAGTAGTAAGAGAAGATCTCATGTCTACAATGGCGGACGGATTCGCACCCATCTTGAAAGCCTGTTTGCTAGCTCTTAAGAATCTAGACACAGCCTTTCTTGTATACTCCTCCGCCTCCTTCACGGACATTAATGTCTTCTTCTTCTCCTCCTGCCAAAAACTGTTCAGCAAATGCTCTCCATTCAATACACTGGCCAGCTCAACCACCTCCTTTTGAAACCCCGACAGCCCCCTCTTTTCATCGGCTTCGGTCATTCTCAACGGAGTTACTTCCGGAAGACTCTCTGCATAAACCAAAAAAAAAAAAAAATCTCAAATTCTATTATGACTGAAACCATGTTAATTGAACTAAGAATAAGTTTGGTTTTGGGGTTATAACCGACCGGGACAATCTATCCTTGGAGAAGTTAATTCGGACACGATGTGTTCAAACGTGCCTGCCCAAGAATCTCTATTCGTCAGGAAATCGGAAGAGAGGTTGAAGATTTTTTTGATGGTTGCTGGGATTGATGAGTGTTCATACTCTGAGTTAGGAGTTGGTCCTTCTGGCCTACTTATTACTGAAATTACCCAACAAATACTATCATAATAATTATAATTTTATCATTATATATTAACTTAGTATTTTCATAATTATGGTTTCATCTTAAATATTGTCTCAATCAAAATTAAACGAGACTCAATTTTTAATTGTGTTATACACATGGCAGATCTATTTAGGGTCCTCTTTAACCATCTGCCGCATTGTGTGGGGGCACAGGCGAACAAAAAGTCATTAAGAACCCTGCCTGAGACTCGTGAGACTCGGGGTGTGCTGAAATTTATCCCAAAAAATAAAATAAATTACCTCTTAGTTTCTTAAATTTTTAATTTAATATATTATATTTTATCTATATTTTTGAAAAAAAAAAACAAAACTTATCTTTATTCATCCTCGTTTATTTAAAAAATTTTCGTTACTATTTTTAAGTTTACGGGGTGTTCAACCGGCCGATTAAATGGTTAAACGGCTCCAGTTAAGACCGGTTTTGTCTTTTATTTTACAAACCGGTTAACCGGATGTTAATGGTATCGGTTTTACCGGTTTTAGTCGGTTCCGGTCGGTTAATCGGGTTTAATCAGGAAACCGATAATTCAATTTTTTAAATTAAGTAATAAATTTATGAAATGATTTTTTGTTTTCAATTATAATATATTATTATTATAATATATTTTAATATATAATTTTATTATAATAATATAATATATTTTATAAATATTTTATTAGTTTTTTATATATTATTTGAGAAAATTTAAATTCATTATATCGATTAGTCTTTGACCAAACAAGTATAAACAAATATGATTGAATCTCCTTCTCAACGGATAGAACGGGTAGTGAAATCAGTTCGTTATAATAAAATAATGGTTATCTGAATCAATTATTTCAGTTTGTATTTAATTTATTTTTGTGAAATTTTATATAAATTATAATATTTTTTAAAATAATTTTATAAAAATTATAATTTAAAATTTAAAAATAAAAAAGATTAATAGATTTTTAAATTTTATTTTTAATATATCTATTATTTAAAAATAACTAATACAAATTATAAAATAAAAAATATATAATTAAATTATTACCGATTTAAACTACCGTTAGAAAAATAGGTAAACCGAAAACCGAACCGTTTAACTGATAAAAAACAGGTTAATCGGAACCGTTAGGACCGTTTAACCAATAAACCATTAAAATAGAATCGGTTAGATTGAATTATCAATTTTCTGTTTTTTTTGTACTGCCTACGTTTACCTATTTTATGTATATGTATATATACAGGACTCTAAGTCTTCAAACATTACAATTAAGTCATTTTGGATTTCTCTAAAAAATGACTAATTATTAAATATTTTAAACTAAAACTGAAAAAATATTTAGCTTAAACTATCAAATGAGTATTTATTTATTATTTATTATTTATATTTTCAAATAATTGTACTAATATTTTTCTTAAAAAAATAAGACTACGTACTACTATTAATTTATTATTATTTTTGTAAAACAAATGAAATAAACATAAGATCATTTTATTATTTATTTGCAATTATATTAAAAAAAATTATAATTATAATTATTTCATAAAACACTCTATAATTATTGTCCACATTTTATTTTTAGAATCAGCTGTTTAAGTTGAGTTATTTAAACAAATTTAAGTTTATTTAAAAAGATTGATTCTTATAATTTTAAACAGATAAGTTTTGTTTATGGTAAAATAATTCAAGGGTAATAATGAATAATAATAAATAAATAAGTATATTTAATTAATTGAGTTATATGATAAAAAAAAATTTAATATTTGATTATAATTATAAAAATTATATTAATAAGTTATTTTTGTTAAATTATTTATTTATAATATTATAAATATAGTTAATTCATAAAGAAAAAACTATTAATTAGTGATCTAAAATTGGTTTTGAGATATTTAATCTCTTAAATCAATAAAAAAAAATCATTTAAATTATCTAACTAATTTATAATTAAATAAAACCATTAATTTAATGATTATAAGCATTAATCTTACTAGTTCCTTTCTTGATCCAAGGCGAAACCATGATGGTTGGAACACGAACTCCAAGTCGATCAAACTTAAAGAAATTCGGGTCGGGTCCTATATTCCCATCTGGATTTGGAACATTCTCAAAAGGCGTTTGAACATGATCATAAAACCCACCATGTTCATCATAAGTGATCACCAAAACCGTCTCATTCCATTGAGGACTTCCCCTCAAAGTCTCGTAAACCTCCTTCACAAGTTTCTGACCATTTGCAACATCATGCGACGGATGATCATCGTTTGCTGCAAATCCCTTCAAATCAAAATACCTCGGTTCAATAACCGTCAAATTCGGTAGTTTCCCATCTCGAGCATCCTTTTTGAATTTCAAATCATAAGAATGAAACTTAAAAGCATACTTAAGTTTCCTCATGTTTCTATAGAACAACGTTGTTGGTATGTTTTGGAAATAGATTCCAAAATTGTAACCGTTTTCGTATAATGAATCGAAAATGGTTTTTTGTGGGTATCCTATTGTAAGTTGTTTCTTGTCGTGGCTGGTGGATCCGAATGAAGTTGCAGAGTAAACGAATAGTCTGTTGGGTTGGGTTGGACCCGGGAGAGATGAGAACCAACGATCGAATGTTGCGAATTCTTTTACTAAAGTTGTGTAAACGGGTATGGATTCTGGTTTGAATCCTTTCATGACGGTTTCAGAGAGGTTTTTTGAAATGGATAAGGCTTGTTCTACGAAACCTGACATTGAAGGGAAGGTGTTGGATTCGGATCCGGATCCGAATACTTGTTGTTCGACGTTTTCGAAGGTGTGACCCGGATCTGGATCAACGTATTCTGCATCGTTTGTGTAGCAGATGGATTCGGATTCTTTTGATTTGGTTGAAAACGGGTTGCATTCTTGACCCGTGACTCCATTGATTGATGGGTTAATGGATTTCTTCATCCAGCCTATCATGTGGTCGAATGATCTGTTCTCGAGAACCAGAACGACAATGGTTTTAATGGGTTGTTGGTTTTGACTTGTGATAAGAGGAAGGTGGAGAAGACTTGAACATGTGAGAAAGAGAAGGAAAAAGGAGGAGAACTCCATTTTTTTGCATTTCTTGAAGAAATGTTGAAGAGAAATCGAGTTAATTTGAATGAATGGTGAGATGTCTGGCGGCTGTTGAAGCACTAAGGAATCCATTATCATGAGCAGCACTGATGGAGTTTATTAATTAATGGTGTTCTTATCTTTAATCTGCCATTTTTTTATGGAAGTGGAGAAAGTGGGAGAGGGAGAAGATGATCTTTGCATGGGTGAATATTGTGAAAAAAAATATATGAAATAATTTTAATTTATTTTAATTTGGGTCATTTGAAAATCCTTAAAATGATATTTAGGTGGATATATTTTAGTCTGAATTTAGATGAGAAATTGGTTTTTTTTTCTAAATTAAAATTTAGTTATAAATTTAATAATACAAGGCTCATATAAGTATGGCTATTGATTGATTTAAGGGGATGATTATTATATGGAGACTGATTAAAATAATTATGAAAAAAAACTGGTTAACAATGTTATAATGGGATAAGGAATGATAGACTCAATTAGTCAATTGATCCATTTTAAATCAATCTATGAACAACCATAAATGTAATAATATATGAAGTTAGTGAATAAGATATGGATCATTAGAAAAATCAAATCCAATAGACTTTCACTATAGTGTGAAAGTAGTCATATAAAATCTTGGTTTATTTATTCAAGATGGACTAAGAACATAAATTTTTATAAATAAAAAAAAGTTTAAAAAGTTAAAGTATTATTTAACAATATAAAATGAAATTAAGTCATTAATTAATGAGAATATTTGATGGTAGTATATATTGTTTTAATGAGACTAAAATTTGGAAGATGGATTAGAGGGTCATTAATAATTTATGTATTTGGTGGGAGACTCTTTTATAGGGGCGTCATTTGAAATTCTTATTATATTGAATGATGACATATATGCTAAAATGAATATTAATTTAGGTAGATACTCGGTTAACGTTTAATTAAGAAATCGGGAGGATAATTCCTAATGGGTAATTTCTACTATCTATGAACCGGTTTTTTCAAAATTTAAAACAGTGTTCTTTAATGAGATAAAAAACGTGGCTAGTCTCTGCAACTTATCAATTGTTTTTGCGAGCGACATGAACGAAGTTAAATTCCCGTCTAAAAGAAAATGCGTAAATAGGCATAGTAGCCTAAGGCTAGGAGCATTCTCTGGATCGAAAACGTGGGGAGTGCTGTTTGAAAATTTCTACTAACTTAAAGCCTCAATTCAAATTTTTTTATGAAAAAATATCAAGGTGATTAGATTTTAGAATTTACATTAATAATCCTTTGTGTGCCTTGACTTACGACCGAAAAGTTGAACGATTTGGTTTATGTCCAATTTAACTCAAAGTTATTTTGTAAGAAGAAAAAGAATGACATCCTAGAAGCTAGTGATTACAACAAAACTCAACATATGATGGTTGATGGAGCACAAGATATTGAGTCGGATGTTGATGAGGAGATTGATCCCATTATCGGAGTGACGCAGATGGTGCTTGGTGACATACTTGTAAATGAAATACTTCAACCTAGAAGGAGCGCAAGAATGTAGATGACGATGATGTCCAATTGAGAGAACCTTGCGAAGAAGAAAATTTTGTATCGGAACAAGAAGACGTTGATGAAAATAATGATGATGAGTGTGGATGAATGAAGATTGATGTGTTTGTGGATGTGTTTTAGACTTTTAGACTTTAGTTTATAACTTTATATGCTTTTGGAGGATAATTTTAGTATTCAATGCGACTCTGTATGAATTTGGGTGCGTTTTTAACTTTTAATGAATGAAATTTAGTATTATTTTTCAAAATAATGCGTTTTGGATAAAAATGATTAATTCGATTAATTTCAATTAATCCCGATTAATCCAATTAATCATTAATTTGTATGTGTCGATTAATGTCCGATTACCAATTACTGCAACCTTGATATTTCTAAAGGTCCTTCTATGGAGAGTTATTCAGATCACCGACCGATCTTGATGGAACAACGGAAGATGGAGAGAACATGTTGACCATTTAGATTAAAAAATAAATGGTTGATCAAAGAGAACTTTATACCGCGTGTGCAATCATGGTGGGTGAATCAATCATCGGTTGGTTCTTCGTCGAGTAATCTCTTTGTGAACTTAAGGAATCTGCGTAAAATTCTCAAAAGTTGGTTTGTGGGGGATCGTACTTTATTTTGTGCTAAAATCAATGAATTGTGTAATGAAATTAATGTCATTTAAGGGATGAGGAAATTCGTGAACTCTTCGATGAGGAGGTTAGTTCTCGGATTCACATTATTAGTAAGTTACTCGATATGTGTAAGAAGAAAGAAATTGGGGGCACACTAGCGAAATAGAGCTACAAGGTTAAGACTCGAAGATAGAAACACCAAATTTTTTTAATGGGATATCTAACGCGCAAGCAGTAAATAATGTGATTAATTTAATCTCGATCGCAGGGAAAGTTTGTGATAGTGAACCTGAAATCTCTACGAGTATTCTCAAATTCTATAAGGGTTTGTTTAAGGATCCATTTAAGGTCAAACCTAAATTGAATTGTATAACTTATAATTCAATTAAAACAACACAAAAAGATATGTTTGAGGCTCGTTTTACGTTGAAGGAGATTGATGAGGTCATTAAGGGGTGTGGAAGTGATAAAGCGTCGGGATGTGACGAGTTTATTTTGGCTTTTTTAAAGAAGGTGTGGCATTTCTTTAACATTGAAATTATGGAAAAAGTTGATCATTTTTATCGATTTTTATCATTTAACAAGAGTTGAAATTCTACTCTATTTTGATATGTCTCATTCGTAAAGCTCCAAGAATTATTGGTGTGAAGAAATTTAGGTCTATCAGTTTCGTTTCTTCATTCTCTAATATTGTCGCAAAATATTTGGCAAATAGGATGCGGAGGGTATTACAGACTGTCATATCTAATAATCAGATGACGTTCATCAAAGATTATCAAATATACAATGCCGTATTAATAGGCAATGAGTGCAATGACTCAATTAATTCAAGAGGTGAAAAATGTATTTTTGTCAAGTTAGACATCGAAAAAGCTTATGATCATGTCAATTGAGAGTTTTTATTTGATGTAATGGACAATTTGAGAATGAATGTGAAATGAATTGGTTGAATTAAATTTTGTCTTTTCACGATTAAGTTTTCTATTATTGTTAATGGGAGCTCTTGAGAATTTTTCGTGAGCTTTAGAGGGATCAGAAATGATGATACACTCTCTTCTTTTTTTGTTTTTCATTATTATGAAAGCTCTCTAAAAAGTGATGGCTTTTGCAGAAAACTCGAGACTCATCCGTGAAGTGAGTTGTGGGTCAAGAAAATATCCTTTTGTCATATCACATTTGTTTTTCACTAAAGACACAGTCTGCATAGTTCAGTCTACATATATGAATTTTAAACACCTTCGGGATATTTTATAATTATTCAGTGTATGTTCTAATCTTCGAGTTAATCTTAATAAGTTAGACATCTTTTTTTACACTATATTTTGAATAGAAGAATGATAAGGTTGATAAGTGTGTTGGGGTTTAGAATAGATGATATTCCGTCAACATATCTTGGTATGTCATTATGTGTTAAATTATGATCTAAAGTCCAATGGGACCCGATTATATCTAAATTGAATGTAAATGTCTAGATGGAAAAGTAAAATAATTTCAAAATGGGGTCGATTAATCCTCATTAAGAGTGTATTGTCATCTATGCCCACATATATAATATCGTTATTCATTTTCCCCAAGAGTGTGGTAGTGAAAATTGAGAGAATAATGTGTAAATTTCTATAGGGATCTTCTAACTCATCGTTTTGTCATTTAATTAGTCGAGATAAGGTTAAATGTTTTAAAGATCAAGGAGGTCTAGATAATCAAGATCTTATTTCTTTAAATAAGACTCTTCTATCAAAATGATGTAGTAGATTCGCAATAGAGTCAAATAGTCTTTGGACATCGATAATCAGATGTATGTATGATAATGATTGGTCTGGTTGGTTCACCAAAATGTCTAATTATCCAGCAAAATATAGCATTTTGAGAGAAATTTATTTTATGTGGAAAAGTTTTCGTGAGCATTCGAGATTTATTGTGCGGGATGATTCTTCGATTAGATTTTGAGACGATATTTGGTGTAGTGTCAAAAGTCTAGCTACGACGTATTTTAAGCTTGCTTCAATTTCTATATATAGAAAAACCATAATTAAGGACATGTTTGATCTTCGGTTTAGTGATTTTGCTAGACGGATTAGATATAAAAGGATATTAAACATTATAGAGACTTCGTCCCATAATAGAGTTTACTTTTGGTAGGAAGCAAACAAGTGTCTCCGTCTAAACAAGACGTTATGTGTTGCCGAAATATGGATAGTTTCCATGTAGGGGCATTGATACAAGTTGTTCGATAAGATGATTCCATATAATTTTTGTTGGGGAAAACTTTAGGAGTCAAATATTTCATCCAAGATCTCATTCTTTGGATAAAGCGTTATTCATGGAGGAATTCTAACGGATGATATGTGCATAAAAAAATTGTATTATGGTTAGTTGTATGTATCACGAAGAGATTGAATCGACAACTTTGTTTCTTTTGCATTGTCGAGGGATGACTAATATTTGGAGTTTTTTGTGTAATATTATTTGGATTCATTGGATAATGTTCGAGTCATTGGTTAATTGTTGGGAAGTTAATTTGGATTGTTGCAACTGATATAGAAGACCTACATATTTTGGTTAACATACCAATTATTTTTTGGCGAACTATCTGGTTTGAGAGAAATTAGTGATTTTTTATTGATCGTAGTCGCCAAGTTCATATAATTCATAGTACTACTATTATGACGTTTTTTAAGATTCATTTAGAAAAGTCAATATAATCTGTAGGAATTTATAAGCATGAAAATTTAACTTACCTTATTTGCAAAATAATATTATTATGTTTAATAATATTGAAATAATATTTGGAATTTTTATATTTAAAATAACTTGAAAGAAGGAATTAAAACCTAATTAAGGATTAATTATTGTGATAATTAAACCTTAATTAAAGAAACTTTCCAAAATTCCAAAAAATAATTTGAGGATAAAATATTTGTATATATTTTACCCAAACTAGACCAAGGAAGGGGTTAAAAATATTTAATTATGATTTATTCATGATTTATGTTTAATTCATGACTTAAACAAATTAAATAAAATAACCCAAAATTCCCAAAAATTCGTAAAAAATAAAATATGATCATAATTGTTATTATGAATCTAGAAATATTTTTTGTGAAATTTTTGGTGAAAAAATATATTTAAAAGGAATTAAATTCGATTTTTAAAAACCTTTTAAATAAAATTAAAATTGCATAATCATGTGTGGCTGATTTTATGTTCAAACTTTGCAGCAGGATCCTGGATCATCAGATGAGCGCCCAGATCTCATCCAACAGCCTAGAGCGCGCTAGAAATCCAGCTGTACCAGAACCACACGTTGCCCGCATCGGATCAACTAACGGGACAGCCTAACCCCGTTAGTAAAACAGGCTGACCGCTGACGGAACCAGACGGAACTCGGCGTTCCGTTACTCAAAACGACGCCGTTTTGTTTATCTTCTTCGTTGGGATGCAAGGTCGCCGGATTCGCGATCATCGCCGGCGTCAAACCTCCAGAAGCTCTAACTTCGGCTATACGCGATCAAATACGTTGATTTTTTCACCCACGTGATCCCCTCGTCAGCGCCTACGTTTCCCCCTTATCTAGAAGCCTTATCTTCCACGAGATAAGGTTGCCAGCTGCTGGATAAGATTTTAGGGATAAGAACGCCAACGATCAAAATCAAGTTGAATTGGCCTTCTACAACCGACCTTTCCACCCTATAAATACTCCCCTATCCTCCTAATACCAATCCATCAAATAATAACCAAGAATTACACATCAATTCAATCCCATTGAAGACCTGCAGATTCCGACGAAGAACAATTTTTTTTCAAAAGTTTCTCAAGCGAGCCAAGCTTCGATCCAGGCTTCTGGATCACTTCCAACAACTCCCAGGAATATTTTCCAGCAGTTGGTATGATTCCAGAAGCCTTGAATATTGATTTGTAATTGAAAATTTTGAATTTCTTCAAAATTTCTTGTTTGATCACTTTGGTCGTGTTCTTATGCTTGATTGTGTGATTTCTTTATAGAAAATCATTATATATCATGTGTAAGCTTTTTGTTGAAAGAAAACCGATCAAATTAACCTAGAACAAAATTTTGCAAAAATCAGTTTGAGAATTTGATTTTTTGAAATGTTGTGTTCTTGGTTTAAACTTGGATTTGTTGATCCAGATTGTTGCTATATATGTTTATAAACATGTTTGAATCATTTCCATGCAACTGTAATCAAGTTTTGATCATGTTTGATCAAAATTGAAATTTGAAAAGAAAGCTTGAAAATTTGAATTTTAAAACTTTGTGTTCATTCATTTAATCTGATTTTGTTGGTTCAATTAGTTATATTACATGTTTGTATACTTGATTAGATGATTTATAAGTAACTGTAATCATGTTTTGATCATGTTTGATCAAATTGAAATTTTGGAAAAAAATGTTGAAAATCTGGATTTTTGAAATTTCATGTTCTTGCTTATAAGTTGGATTTGTTGATTCAATTAGTAGCTATACATGATTCTTAACATATAGGGATGAATTCCAAGTAATTGTTTCACCCTTTTGATCATGTTTGATCAAATTTGGTTTTAAAAAAAAAGTTAGATTTTGATTCAATCTTCAAAAACCATTTTAATGATGCAATGATGTTCTTGTTTTGGTATGGATTAGATATATTCATCATTTCAAAGCTAATGAACAAAAATCAGGCCTTGAAATGGCATAATTTAAAAGATCCCAAAATTTGACCTAGAAATGGTGGTTTAAAAATTATCCTCTTAAGATTTTCAAAATCGTAATTTATATTAGGGCTTTTGTTCTTCATGATTATATGAACCTACTGTAACTTACGGATTGTGATTCAGACATCCCAATCAAAAGTTATGGCCTTCTGAAGTTTCGGACCAAGAAAAACAGTCAACGAACCACCAGGCCCTGAAATATTTCCTTCGGACCGAGAAAAACAGTCAGGACTGAGCCGCGCGACCGAGGAAACCGCCCAGGACCGTGCCACCCGACCGAAAGAGTTGTCTTAGGGCCAAAAAAACTAGCCTAGACCAAATTAACCTAGGAAAAACCTTGCCACTTGACCTAGATTGACCTTGACACCTAACCTAGGACCAACAATTAAGCCTAGCCTCATCTTAGCCTAGGCCAAACCCTAGCCCTAGCCTAGGATCAAACCCCCATTTAGCCTAAGACCATTATAGCCCTAGGCCTAAGTCCGAACCCTCACTCAAAATTGAACTTCTTTAACCTTACTAAACCCAAATTGAGAAGATCGGACTCGAACCTAGGGTTTAATCCTTAGGCTCGTTTGGTCCCAATTTTCAAAAATCCAAAACTATTCTGGAACCAAGCTCCCATTTTTCTAAAAAATGGTATTTTGAGGGTCATAAAGTAACTCTCAAGATTCTCTAGGATGTTTCCCAAAGTAATTTTCTTTTTCTAGGTCTTGTTTGTTTATACTCTCTAACATTTTTTTCTGATATTTTCAGGTTTTGTTAAATCTGAACCCCAACGCAACAGGTACACACCTCCTTTAAATAATTTTGTACAATTATTTAAAGTATATCCTGATTTAGTACCCCGGGACTACTAATTAAAGATAAGGAATGTTATAATTAGATTTATAGAAGTCAGACTATGTCTATGTTTGAAGGATTTTGAAAACCGTCCTTAGGCGGGCGTAGAGGACATAACGCGAAATCCCTTTCCCGAACGTAAACAGACAACGAACCACTTTTTTCAGAAACTCTAGTATAAATACATTTGTACACGTATCATTTTATTGATTTTCATAAAATCTCTTAGCGACTCTGATTTTCAAATGAATAATCTTTAAATTGATTATGTTTAATTAATTTAAATCGGGTCAGGTTAAATTGTTGGTTAGCCTCCTAGATTATTAATGTTTGAACAAAAGATTAATTATTTTACATAAATAATTTCATACTGCTCCAGGTATTTTCAAAATATTTTAAAAACTAAATGTTTCGTTTTAAAAGATGCCTGACACGCAAACCAAGGTTGAAATCATTGAACCTCGAGCTGCCTCACGGTAGTCCTTCCATATTGCCACGTGTCTCACAAGCACGTGATAAGCTATGAAACGGGACATAGACCGGGGGGATAAACGGTGTTACAGCTTTCTTGGCGACTCTACTGGGATAATTTGTTATTGTAAAATGAATAAAATAAACAAAGTTCTGGCTATTTATAAGTTGATATTTATAACATTCCACTCTCACAATAGTCCACCTCATGGGGTCCATCACCCCAACAAGTACTTAGGGTTTACCCTATACTTATGTTTTACCCTAATATTTGCATCGGATGGGTACATCACCCAGACTTACGTGAAGGAGTACCAGATCGGAATTTTGTACTCCTACAATTACGTGAAGACCAATCATACCGGTCTGTGACCGAGCGATGTTGCGTGAGGAAAAACTAGGAACCCGGAGTGGATCCTTCCTGTCGGCTTTGATACATCATCCGGGATGCGATCTTAGCGATGATGGGGAGAGATTCCCACCCAAACCTCGACAGAAAACCTTAGCACACAAAACCTAGTTACTCTATCCAACCGTTGTTTGGACGTGCCCAAACAGCAAGGGCTTGACAAGTCAACTCAGTACGTGCTTATTTAGTATACATGCATACATTTATAATAGATATACTAAAACATCTCTAAGCATGTTTGCTTTCATCAAAATCACTCGACATGTTTGTAAAAATTGATTATGTGCGCAGAATGGCCTTATTAGACAACGAGGACCTCTCCATGCGGACTCACCACTTCAATGATTATCTATGATACTATGACTCCTTTGAGATCAACACCGCTCTCAACTACTCTAATCACCGTCTCCATCACGACTTCATGATGGATATGCAACGCAGATGGGATCCGGTGCACCGCGCCTTTATACTAGGGATCTCCAGATTTGCCCAACCATTGAAGAGTTCAAGGCCATCATGATGATCAGAAGCAAGAACATCCTAAGGCTCAAACCCTCGGCCGAGTCCATGTCTCTCAGACAACTCCTCCAAGATGAGCTTGATACACGAAAACCGTGGTAAACAAAATCTTCGCCATAACTCACTTGGACTTTCCTCGCTAGGTCAAAGTGGCAACCCAAAACGGAGAAATCCCTCCACTAAGCTTCGACGCTTCTCTGCTCACCATGTCCATCATGGTAGCTCACTTTCTCCTCGCTCCTTCGAGCAATCTCCCTCCATCCGCAAGGATCCTAGAAGTGGTCTATAATCTTAGAGGTGGAAATAAGGATCCTACTGGGATCATTCTGGAAGAGACACTGATGGGTCTCAACGAGTCATATTATTCATACTCTCTCAATCAAAGAGGAGCTCCTATCATTCTCTACATCTGGCTCCTAGAGAAGATGGACAGTATTCCTCCTCCACTTCTTGACAACGTGATGGGTACTGCCCTCCAGAATCGACGCTTCAGACACATCAAACCAGAGCTCTCTGTCCACGACGATGATCCCATTCGAGAGTTTCTACCAAGGTACGATATTAAGAAGATGGTCCATCTGATGAGCGACCAACCCATCATCATACTCATGGGCCTTGAGTGTATTACTTCATACTACACCAGTGAACTGTTTAAACAGATCGGGCGCGAATACATGCCCCCTGGCCTTGACTGCGCGGTATCCGTAGATAGGCCAATCCAGCATAATGACTTTTCCGACTATCTGGATCTTTGGAATAATTGTGTCAAGATGGGAATCCCTAAGGATCGCAAGGACTACATCGACAAGATCATGGAAGAATTCCACCTCCAGCAAGTAGAAGAAGAAACTCTGTTACCTCCACTCGCTGTAGTCGAACCCGCTCCCCCTGAAGAGGAGCCCCAAGTTTCACCCTTTTTGCACAAAGCGACCTAGTATAGTCAACTAGACAAACCCTAAAGAACTCCAAAAGTTTGAAATGTAACATCGGAAGTTCTTTCTTTTGAAAGCAAATATGTATAAAACCTTATGGGATGTTTATCTATAAGTCATGTTATTTGCATACGCATTTTCTTTTGTTGTTACAATTACAATACCTTCTCTCTCCTACTGTCACAGTGATCCACGATGTCTATGTTGACGGATGCCGAGTTGCTCCCTTGGGCGAAGCACTTTCGTGAAAATCGGTGGTACTTCAAGGACTATGGTCTCAACTCCATCCTTAAGTTTCTAAAGTACGAAGTCAATCCCAAGTTCATGATGGAAATGCAACAAAGGTGAAATCCTGATCAAAGAGCCTACATCCTCGGTAGCATTATTATGTGCCCCACTATAGAAGAATTCCGGGCTATTCTCATGATATATAACAAGAATGTTATACATCTAAAGCCATTCCTAGACTCAATGTCTATCGAAAGACTTCTGCAAAAGGAGTACCACAACTTTGAAGAAACCTCTGATGCTATCATCTCTGGCATGAGCATCAACTTTCGGCTTGGGCTGAACTAGAGATCAAGGACGGAGAAGTCCCGATAAAAGCAGGATCATCCATAATCATGATGTCTATCCTACTTGCTCACCACTTCATTAGGCCAGCGAACAACAATCTTTCTTCAAGGGTCATCGAGGTGGCACATCAGTTGCGAAAAGGAAACAAAGATCCTTCTGGCATTATACTGGCAAAAACACTCATGGGTCTGAATAGCTCATATCGATCTCCCACCATGAGTAAGAGGGGCTCTCCCTTGATCCTATACATCTGGCTGCTTGACAAGCTCAAGCGTCTACCGTCAGTCCTATATGGAAACACTCTATCCCCCTTTGTTCAATACCAAAGGATGAGGGAAGCTCTCCATGAAATCCCGATACTGGATGATAATGAAGCCTGGGACATCCTTCTATGGTACCCCATCAAGAAGATGACCTTCATGATGAACGACAAGGCGCTTGTCCTACTTTTGGGTTTAGAATGGATAACCTACTACTATACCCATGAACTATTCAAACAGTTTGGCTACAGCCATGTCGAACCTACTGTTGCAACAGATAGACCTATAACCCGAAGATTCCACGTAGAGTACCTCGGTTAGTGGCACAATGCCTTCCATCTCAATGTCATGAAAAGACGTAGGAAATACAAGGATCTTATCACCAACCAGTATGAGAGAGCTCACCAAGTTGAAGCAGAGGAGAATGCTCATATCGAACTAGACTATGTATGGACTTAGGAAGTTTTCACTTTCATCTAAGACTTTTTCCCATTTAGACTCTTTTGTAAAATATAAATAAGAGAGTCTCTTTGTAACAAATGTTGCGAGTATGTTTATATACTACTCTATGTTTGTCTGTTTGTTCATGAATGAGATCCTTGCTTTCCTAAATTCATGTGTCACATTTTGCATTTGTATTGTACTACATCTACAAAGCTTCATCTATCTCTATCTTCTTAATAGTACGCCAGTCACTTTCGTACAAGTACGGCTTCACAGAAAAGAGATCTAAGAACTTGACGTTTTGTGCGTCAAGTCATTGCCGAGGGAACTCCAAAGAGCATTAAGGACACAGTATCCCCAACTGGGTTTGCTGAGATAAAAGCTATTCTTCAGCAAGTCACTAAACAGTTGGTGATATTAACGAGCTTGATGACTAAGCCTGCCATCCCGGTCCCGGAACAACCATCCTTGTCACGACAGCCTCCACTAGCTACACCTATTGCCACTCCGATTAGGATCAATCCTCAGAATCGTCGTGTGGAAGAAGCCTCTCTCTATGAAGAGCCTCCTGAAGATGATAACATGCCAGCAAGGACTCAACCAGAAGTTGCTGACAACCCCAACGCCCAAGAAGGGGAAAACCCTTCGATCATCCCTCCTATGGGATACAAGATCCAAATGGCTCAATTAAATGCTAACCAGGCCAAGTTCCAAGAGTAACTCAATCAATTGACCAAATGCAGTTTGGATGAACACCATGATTGGAAAAACTCCATGAAAACTACCGAACGAGCAATGATCCCTTTCGGGATAAAGCTACATTCTATATCAAAGTATGTAGGCAAGACTGATCCTGCTACTTTCTTCCAGCTATACACCATGTCCATGACACCTTTATATCTGGGAGAACCAACAGTCCTCCATCTATTTCCCCAATATTTAGATGGTGCGGCCCTACGTTGGTATCACCAAAAGAAGATAGTTTATCTTCAGACTATCGACGAACTCACGTCAGCCTTCATAGAACGTTTCAGCATGCATCTCAGCTTAGAGCAGCCAGAGAAGAAGCTCAAGAATGTCAAGCAAGGCGAAAACGAGAAATTCGCGGTCTTTATCGTACGTTGGAAAGCGGTTGCTGAAGAGATTGATTCCTTGCCTAGCGAACAAAGACAAATATATCGACATGATTCTGGATAATGTTAACGGTCGCTATTCTATTGGATTCTCCGTCAAGACTTTCCAAAACATGAAGAAGCTCCTCAAAATAGGCAGTAACTTCCACGAAGACTTTGACAAGGAAAGGAAAGAGGGTAAAAACGTGCAGGCCTATGCTCCTCCTCCACGACCTCGGAGGAAGGACAAAACCGAAGTTCACCAAGTCACAACGGCCTGACAGGCCCCTACTCCTCCTAAGCCCAATCCTACCAAATCGGTATTAGCCAAAACAAATGTCCCGACGACGCCTAAGCCGCCAATTCCGAGGGTCCCAAGACCTCCTAGAACTTTTGACGATCTAGGCATGACCTTGAGTCAAGCTTTTACCCTCCTTCATCAGAGGAACCTCATCAAGCCTTTAGCTCCTTGGGAAGGGTAGAGTCCCTTGGTAGATTTGAAGGGGCATGGTGCGCATATCATCAAATGAATGGGCACTCTACTGATAATTGTAGTGCCCTTAAACATCAGTGTAAAGACCTGATTGATCAGAAAATCATTCACAAACCCGAAACCGCGAGCAATCTCTTGCCCGATCATCATGATAGGATCGGCTTTATCGATACAGACGGGGGTCTGGCTATTGATGAAGGCTTATGAAAAACGGTTTGAAATAAATCATGTTAAGGATTTAATTCACTTTCTATTCTACGCAAACACTTGTAAACACTTGAAACAGATTCAAAGAGGAATTGTTTACTTGTGTTTGAAGCTCAAGATGAATGATGAAAAGATGACAGAAATGAAAGAACATAACAGTTTGTTTATGAATGTTCGTAGAAACTCTCCTACATCACCCATTCTTCCAACCATCGAAAGGATTCACTATAATATGATTAGAATCAAATACAGTTTGTTTATGAATGTTCGTAGAAACTCTCCTACATCACCCATTCTTCCAACCATCGAAAGGATTCACTATAATATGATTAGAATCAAATACAGTTTGCACACACTTAGCTCACTATTGAACAGAACACACTCTGTTCAATTTACAAGATAAAGAATATCACTCAACTAAAGGTGTTTTTGATTCTAGCTCTCTCTTGATTCACACACAATACAATCAGGAAAGCAGCTTCACAGTAAAAGGCTTGATTTTTCTCTCTGGAATAGCAAGAAAAATTGTAGATTGACTCTTTGTAAATTTTGCAGTTCGTTAGGAAGATTGTGAAAAACAAGTGCTTCGTCCGTTGTCCTTAGGATCTGATAAATACTGTACAGAGGCTAACTGTTGAATCTTTTAGAATAATACGTGGCACTCTTCCATTGGAAAGCCTCCATTGTACACAGCAGGTTCTGAGCACAAGGATCGTGGTCGTACACCACTAGTAGTGCGCCGAATATTCTATCAGAGATGTACCTACAAAACAAGTAATATGAGGAAAATTCTCTTACGTGGCATTTGTTGGTTGGTTGCATATAGTTGTTGTACTGATGTTCACTAGAAAGTGGAGCAGGAGTAGGGTACAGCTATAGCACGTGGGTAGGCGGGGGCTAGCTTCAAGCATATTGCTTAAGCTTAGCATTAGACGTATTTCAGTTAGACGGATTGTGAAAACCAGTCTAATGAAATTAGACATCCCCGTCTAAGAGCAGAATCTATTAGACCGCCTGGTCTAATGGGATTAGACTTACGTCTAATTATAGTCACTTCAGACTAATCTGAAGGAGTTAGACTTACGTCTAACTTTCACTAATTAAACTACACGTCTAATTGTTACAAACCATTAGACCACACATCTAACTCCACTATGTTAGACTGCACGTGTAATTCCGATTCTACTTCAGACTTGTCTGAAGGAGTTACACTTACGTCTAACCTTCACTAATTAGACTACACGTCTAATTATCCAATAACCATTAGACTGCACGTCTAACTCCACTGAGTTAGACTGCATGTCTAATTCCGGTTCTACTTCAAACTTGTCTGAAGGAGTTAGACTCACGTCTAACCTTCACTAATTAGACTACACGTCTAATTATCCAATAACCATTATACTGCATGTCTAACTCTACTGAGTTAGACTACACGTCTAATTCCGATTCTACTTCAGAATTGTCTGAAGGAGTTAGACTTACGTTTAACCTTGACATTCCAATAGACTGCACGTCTAACTCCGTTGAGTTAGATTGCATGTCTAATTCCGTATACATTAGACTGAACGTCTAATTCCGTATACATTTGACTACACGTCTAATTCCAAATATATTAGACTATAGGTCTAACTCCGCTGAGTTAGACTGCACGTCTAATTCCAAGATCTATTAGACTGCACGGTCTAACTCCACGAGTTAGACTGCACGTCTAATTCTGAGATCTATTAGACTGCACGTCTAACTCCGCTGAGTTAGACCGCACGTTTAATTCTTTGCATTCATTAGACTGCACGTCTAACTCCGCTGAGTTAGACTGCACGTTTAATTCTGTGCATCTAATGTCAAAATTGGTCTAATGAGCCTCATTAGATCCAAGTCTCATGAAATATGATTTCGATACTCCTGCATCAAAACGCATAAATCATTTCATCATCAAAATTCCAATGGTTAAATTATTTCAATACTTAGTCAAAATAATTTGACACAACAATTTCCCCCTTTTTGATGAAAAAATTGAAAACCTGCATATATATACCAAAATATGCATTCAATATAAAAAACAAACCCTTGTTCACTTACATCAAACTTCCAAAAACCAATATTCAGAATATTATCAAAGAAACATTGTTTGATAGATTTAAACAAAGTAGAAGAAAAGAAATTATTGTTCTTCCCTTTTTACTCGAGGATCGGTTGGGCTCATGTCTTAGCCGGTTAACATGTTGAGAAAAGGAGGAAAACTGCGACCACCACGACCTCTTCCACTTGATATACCACCACGATCACCGCCACTAGCACGACCTCTTTGATCAGAGCCAGATTGCCTACCACGACCACCACCACTGCTTCGACCTCCACCTCTCTTGGTTGGCCTAGTATTATCATCGTTGCTTGGAGCTCATCTAGATCTAGTGTCGGTTGACACACCGTCACTTCTTCTACATGGCTCGCCTTGGGTGATTCGAGGTTGATCTCTTTCAGCATTAGCTTTTGCGTTCTCCTTTGCTTGAAACTTCCTTGCAATAGAGTCAGCAAATTCATGTCGTTCACTATCATTTCTTCTTAAACAACCTTGAATTTCCACCATCTGATTCTTCACCAGACTGAATTGATCCAAAGTCTCCCTATGACGGTCATCATTGATGTGCCTTTCAAGGTCCATCATTTCAGATTGACGGCTGGAGAGATTCTTTTCAAACTTAGATAAGTTTAAATTTGAGACGTGAGTCTCATATGTGTTCTTCTTCAGAGTGTTATCCAATTCAGTAAGAACTTTGATAATTTCGGCAAAATCCTTTCTTTCTTCTTCCTGGGTGTTCAAGGCCTTTATCATGCTCTTCTGAAGAGATGAGAGCACAAAAGTCATAGACTTTAAAAGCTTGTTACCTTCAGCAGAGGATTCTTCATTTGATGAATTCTCTTGAGACTCTGCTGCCATACTCTATATGGGTTCAAAATTTGTATGAATCTGCATGGATTGCTCCGGTTGATCCTTCTCAGCTACCTTAGCAGCTTCATTCTGCTCCTCTTCTAATATTTCATTTTCAGCTCTCTGAAATCTCTCAAATAGATTTCCAGAGTAGTGGAGAGGATTGTTGACATTTTTATGAACACTTCCCACAATGGTGTTGGGGAATAGAAGGGGACTTGCATAACTTGCGTATTGATCATGTTCCTTATCAGATGAGAAACTTTCTTCTTCAACATCCTTATCTTTGGATAGTTCCCCCTAAGATCTGATAATTTCTGGCTGAGTAACCTCAACCACCTTCTCTTGGGCTTCCTATATTCTAACAACAGAGGATATCACAGTATTTTCTTCAATAGGAGCTTGAGAAGCCTCCTCAACAATATCTTCTTCAAAAACTTCTTCTTCATTCGTTACAAGAGCTTGTTCAGGCTCTTGAACAATTACTTCTTCTTCTTCATGAGGATTCTCTTGAATGGGTTGATCCAGAATACGTCTTTCTTCAGCAGAAAGATTCCTGAATTCAATCAAGAGAGCAGCATCTAGCTCATTGGCATCATCATCAGCATCAAGGATGTCCATAAGGATGTCCATCGGTTCATCATATCAAAAGGTTTTGCACTAGAGCAATTAACACCATGAACGTATCAGTTAGCCACCGAGACGTAGCTATCCATGATGTCATCCAGCCTCTTCAACACTTTCACTTCCACCTCAGAGACTTTCTCAACAGGATTAAAATTAGTCTTTCTGGCTTCAAGAATTGGGAATAAAGCCCTTCCACATAAGCAAGCTTCAACGAGATCCTTTATCTTCAGGGCCTCAGCCACCTCTGAAGTTTTAGCCCACTTGAGAACTTTCTTCTCATTGGCTACACGTTTCTTCCACTCATGGGCTATTGCAGAGTTTGATAGGGTTTCGTTGTACTTAACAAACAATCTTTTTAGGGACCATGATTCAAAGATTTCCAATTTTTCAGCCGCAATGGCTTTAACTTGATCTAACATGAGGTCAACAATGTTTGTTGCCTCCGATACTTCTTCACGAACTGGAGTTGCAATATCTTTATCTTTTCCAACAACCTCGACGGGTTTTGGAGTAGGGCTGGGTTCACTAAACACAATTCCTCCCGACAGCCTTACGGACCGCATCAACTCGTATGCCGATCTGGGTTTCTTACACAGCCCGGCGGGGAGCTCTACACGAGTAACCTTCCCGGATACTAAAGAATCTTTTTCAGTAGATTCACCAGCAACAAGGGTAAGAACAACACCTTGTTTTGGTTGAGCACTTTTTGTAGCACCAGCGGCTACTTGATCGGGTTGAACAACAGGAGACACAGTCTTGTTAGCATTTTCATCATTTGGACCAGCTGACTCAACAGCGGGCCCTTCAGCAGATTCTCTTATTGGAGAAAAAATAGATTCATCTTGTTCCACTACAGGAACATCAAACTTAGGCACATAGGGCAAAGATTTAGTGGAGGTTACCTTCAATGATTTAGACGCGCGGGGCGCCTTCGTCTTCTTTTCCTTTGAGACACAGGATCTCTAAGTCTTTCTCAGGATGGTTGCCGGAGAAGACAGAGAGGACATGGGATTTGCAGCAAGTATGCCTAGATCTTGCCTTAACCTTGAATTGACTGATTCAGAGTCCTTCTTTGTGGAGCCTTTTAGACTAGAGGACATGGGATTTACAGCAAGTACGCCTAGTTCATTCACTATTTTCGATCTCCGATGTTGACATAACAGAAGTAGACGGTTGTTTTGATCGAGTAGAAGGCTTACCACCTATTTGATAACTAGATGCACCAGAGGCACATTTCATGTTATTCTTCATCCTTATCAGGGTACTAGAAACTGTAAGGGCAAAGAATACCCTCGGAGAGTTGATCTGCTCAGTTTCACCTATTGGAACCCCCAAATGCTCCATCAATCGACTCAGTTGAGCCGCATACGTTATGCTTTCCTTGTTTGCTTGACAGATAGAAAAGTAGAGGTTCTGGAAAAGGGTAGATGCCCAGTTTACCTGGATTTCCTTTGAAATGGCGCACATATAGTCGAAACAGTCTTGACTATAGAGTTGGAAGGATCCAGATTTCCCTTGGAGCGCTTTTGCTACCACGTCATTTAGTAGAATGAAATGAGGTTTAAGGACCTTCTTGTTTCCATTTACATGGATCATCGAACCATCGGTAGAAAAGGTCTTCTTCATCTCTAGTATGACTTCTGATGAAAGAATCAAGTCGAGAGTGTGCCCCTCCGTCAGAAGTTCAAAGAACTCCGCATATATAGATTGATCGAAAGAAAATTCCATGTCGTTGAAGGTTGCTATGATGGATTCACCCACCATTGTTGTAGATTTGAATAACTCGCGAACTTCTTTCTCATAGAATATGAAAGGACCACCAAGATACTTCCCCAACCCAAAATACTCTAGGGTTATGAACATATCCACCACTTCTGGCTAATCGAAAGTGTAGACTGATGGAAAATCCACCTGCAATGTACAATGACCTAGAGTGATTTTCTTGTTCACCATTTTGAAGGAATATGAACAGACACAAGATTTCAGAGAGTTTTAGAGAGAGAAATGCAAAGAAAACTAGGGTTCTTAAGGATTTCGAGAGATGAAAAGCTTTCAAAATCATGCAAGGATATCCTTATATAGACAGAAAAGTTATGCAGAACAACTGTCACTTTTCTTAAGGGTATGGCCCATCAATAAATGTTAGACGTCCTTTTTCAAGGAGTCATCATTAGAAGTGAGGGTATATAAGTCATTTTCTCTAAACTTGAAAGACATGTGTCTTCATGTTGGTAAGAGATGACTGTTTAATGTTTTGAGCGGAAAAAATGAATAGCTCTCAACGTGGGACAGCTGTCCTTGATCAGTTTAATTGGCACGTAGTTAGACGTTTTTCTTACTGCATAAATCCATATATCTAAACGTCTATTAGACGGATGGGTCTATTAGACGCATACGTCTAATTCTGTGTTGTATAACAATACGGCTAATGTTAGGATCTAGGTCGCGGCTGGAGGACCGGGGTTGGGCCGGTAAGCGCGTCTCACTCAAAAGGTGGTGATTAATCCGGTTAGAGATTAACACCGGGGTTTCAATACTACACAAACTGTCACAAACCCTTGAACCAGGTTCAAGCGCGGAAGAGGTTTGTTTCAGGTTGAAGTGGCACACTCACAAAATAGGCAGAACCGGTTTTTGAATAGGACAGGTTTGGAGATTGCTGGGTCGGTTTTGTAACTTGGTGATTCAGTTTAGGTGGTGTAGAGTCGGTTAAAGCGGTGTATGTAGGTTAGTACAGGTCGGTTAGAATGTAGAACCAGCAGAAAGTAAATGACAAGACAGGTTTTATGGATGTTCGGAGATAAAACTCCTACGTCACATCTTCCTCTCGAAACCGTGAGAAGGTTATTCACTAAGGAATACAAATACAATCCAATCGAGACTTATTTCCTGCTCGATAATACCCGTACAATTTACACCGAAATTGTAAATACACACTTCAACTTTAGCACTTAGGCTTTTCTAGAGAGAGAACACACTTTTATCACTTGTAGATTAATTGCTCACTATGTCCCCCTTAGAATCTTTTGTGTCCCACGTATATCCCGCATTTACTCCTTTTCAGCTGCTCCTTTTATAGGTGAAATATGCCAACGGTCATATTTCATTTCCTTGAATTTGATTGGCTGAGCAGAGGTTCAGTGATTCAGACCTGGCGGTCAACCTTTCAGACTTGGTAGTCTGTTCTTCCAGTGTGTAAGACAAACCTGCTAGGTTTGTCTTTTACTCAATATGGTGATTGTTGGTTAGACAGTTGTCTATACTTGGAAGATTTCCTTTCTGATTTATCCTGAAGTAGAAAGATCTTGTAAGACGGTCTTCTGCAGCCTGCAGACTGTCCTCAGACTTGTATGAATATGGCAATGTTCAGTCTGTTCCTTTGATATCGTTCTCAACAGATACCCGAAGTATCTTCTTATGATGGTCGGTCATTTGACTTAGCCTGATGACTTCCGGTTATTGACTGTTTTCTGGTGTTTCCAGCCTTCTTTTGAGCGGTCATGTTTCAGGTCGGTTTGATAACTTGACCGGTGGATCTTCTTAACCGGTTGAGTGATCTGACCGGCCGGTTTTCTCAATCCGGTTGGGTACTTTGACTGGTCCGGTTCTTTGTTCCTGCATGGAAGGTTTATTTGTGTTAAGTTCTGTGAACCGGTCTAACTTTATCTAACAATTTCTCCCTTTTTGATTATTTTATTTAAAATTATCAAAATCATGTAAGATTGCAAACGTAGGCCGCTTCTTTATTTGACCGGATTTTTGAAACTGACTTGGGAGAATTTTTCGAAAAAATTTGGAAAAATTTTGAGAAAATTTTTGTAAATTATCATCTTTTATCTTATCAATTTCTCCCTTTTTGATTATTTTATTTAAAATTATCAAAACCATGTAAGAATGCAAGTATATGCCGGTTTCAAAAATAACTTTATATATATAGAATTAACCGAAGAAAGGAAAAATATTATATATATAGACACCGAAATAAGCATAGATTAAGAAAAGAGAGCCACTATTCTGATTCGGATGGCAGGAACCCTTCCATCATGTCAGCGGTTGGTTGTTCCTCATCCGGTGGAGCCGTTCTTGAAGATGACCGTCCAGCTTGCGGTTGACCGACCGTGCTAATTGGAACTGCAGTGGAGACTCGCTGTCTTGTAGATCGCGGCTCGAGGTTTTCTTCGAGTTCATCATCGTTGTGCATAGCTGGGTTCGGTTGAGTTTCAATGATTGTCTCGGTAATCCTTTCCAGCATCCCGGCTACTTGAGCTTTCCTTGATGGTGTTTTCCTTTTTCGTTTTGCCGGAACCGAAGAGGAAGAAACCGCCTTGGTCTTCTTGTGAGCCTTGGCATATTCTTCGAGCCCTTGTTTTTGTGCGTTGAACCGCTCTGCATCTTTGGCTGCTTGAGCTGCCATGGACTTTGCAAGTGCCGGATATCTAGCCGCTGTGTTTCGTTCGCGTACGGCTATTTCCTCTTCAGACAGTCGCGGTGCCTCCTTTGCTTTCCGCGTTTCTTCGTCCAACGCATCTTGAACTTCCTTAGACGCTCAGGCGTTTGCCTCCTCAACCGCTGTATCAGCATTAATCTTGGTCTTGATTAATTCATTTACCTGTTCGGTGAGCGCCTTGAGGTCGGCTTCAAGTTGGATATTCCGGTCCTCAAGGCTTGCATTCTTTTCCTCGAGGCTGATGACTCTGTTGAGTGTGAAAGCGGCTTCGTTGCTTGACCGCCCCAGGTCTTCATCGACCTTTGTGAGCTGTTGCTCGGTTTCCCTTTCAAACCGACCCATGTTATCCACTATCCTTGAGGTCTTATCTTTCAAGTCCTCGATTCGCTGAAGATGATCGTTGTGCAGAACCGTGTCGTCCCGGTAGTCGGCCTCGATGTCTGTGATCCGGGCCTCTGTCTTCACAAGATTATCCCTTGTTATTTCGGCCATTTGGAATGCCTGAACCGCGACCCTCTTAGCCTTCTTCTTCAAGGATTTAACCGCATCTTTGACCAACTCCTTAATAAGAGTCTTGATTTTCTCTTCTATGATGGGCGGTTCTGAATCCCTAGGTTGAGTGGTTTCAAGTGGCCCGGTGAAAGGAGTCTCCGTCCTTTCGTCGGTTTCGTTTATTACCGGATCCGCCAGAGGAGATGTATTTCCTGGATTCTGACCGTCACCGGTCTCAAGAGCTGGAGAGGGCGGTGTGTTTTGTTGTCTGTGCACCACTTCAAGTCGCTCTATTTCTTCAGTGAATTCTCCTTTCTTTATTTCAAGCTTATCCAACACCAAGAGCTGTAATTTAGCCTTCGGTATTCCCGCAACATACCTTTCTGAAAGCTTTCGTATACGTACGGTTAGCTTTTGAAGCCGAGCATGCGGTACCACTAATGCCTGTCGGTCCATGGCTTCGTTAAGATTCTCGGCGTTTGTCAGGCTGATGACGTCTTCTTCTATCTCTTTCAGCCTTTTGAAACTTTGTTCATCGGTTAGGCCCGGTAGCATATGCTTGAAGAATTTGTTGCACCGGTAACCCAACCACTCACTGTATACTTCAGCAGCCGCCTGAGCTCGCAGATCAATTTCCTCCATAATTCTGCGCACTATAATTTCGTCCATCTTCTGGTCGTTGTCAGCGGTAACCTCTTCCTCCCCACGGCCGTCTGCATCGGCATCGGTGTTTTCAAGGCTTGCGGCCGCACCGGTATTGGCAGGACTTGTAGCAGATTGTTCTTCTTCATTCGGTCCTTCTTTATTAGATGGATTGTCATCGGTGTTCTGTGATCCTGTTCGGTCAGACGTGGAAGGCGAGTCTTCCTCATCTACTATCGGTTCCTTATCCTTGCTTCCGGACTTGTCTTTTGCCGGAGCCGGTGTCTTGGTGGTAGATTTCTTCCTTCGGCCACCTGTAGAGCCGGGGGCCGGCTGCTTCCTCTCCAGAAATTGTTTGGATCTTATTATTTTGCTTGAGGGGAGAAGAACACCAAGACCGGTGTTAATGTTGTTATGCAGCATGATCTTTCCAAGTGGGATGGCGTATCCCCATGACCGGGCGGAGTCCGGTTTCACCATGTCTTGTAGATTTCTGAAAATCTCTTTTGCCCAGTTGACGTTCATACCGTGCAGCAAACCGATAAGCATCTCGATTTTGGCCTTGGTGAGGTTGTCGTAATTTCCACCTCTCGCTTGAACCGACTTAGTGAAGATGTCACAAAGCGGTATATACTCCGGTCGCACTAAGGACTTTTTACCGGATACCTTTACCGGATCCCCGGTTGCCGAGAGAATCTGGCAAGCCGCCTCGAATGTTGATGGATCCAGTTCAATCGAAGCGTTGCGGCCATCTGTTGGTAGACGTAGAATTTCCGCAACTGACTCTTCGGTTATCTCGAATTGTTTACCGCCAACAGTTGCGGTTATTTTGTCGCCAGAGAGAGATGCGGTTTTGAAGAATTCTTCAACCGCTTCTCTATAGAGAACAAAGGGACCGCCTAGAAAATATTCGAGTCCGGCTTCAGAGATCCGGGTAATGACTTCCTTTGCCGCAGCCGACCCTTTTTGTCGGATCTTCTCAAAATCCACCCGAATGATATGTTTGAACAAAGCCGAAGCACGACCCATTGTTGGTGATTTAGAGAGTTTGAGAGAGCAAGAGAATAACCGATGTGAGAGAGTTTAATAACTTAGAGAGAGAAAGCTGTTTCGCGTAAGAGGAAAATGAAATGGCCAAGGACCCTTTTTATAGGCGCGGTCTGGGAGCCCAACCGTCCCATCAACTTTTGGCGGGATTTTTCCCTCCAAGCCAAAAGGCGGCAAACAGTGGGCGGGAAGCCAAAAGGCGGTAATCCAAGAGGCGGGAAGCAGTGGGCGGTAAACCAAAAGCGCGGCAAACTATGGGCGCCAAATCAGAGGCGGGAATTTTGAGCGGGAGCTCTTTGGGCGGGAAATTTCCCTCCAAATTTTTAGATTTTGATTTTGATGACGCAATCCCCCCTTTTGAAACCGTATTGTGAACCGCAGTGATGCGGTGTTTTGACTTTGACCGGAAAATTCTATGAACACCGGTTTGTCTGTCGAGTTAACCGGTTATTTAGAAGTATGTCCTGAATTGTTTACAACTCTTGATTAAGCGGTTCTTTTTTATACCGTGCTTAACTGCGAAGACGCGGTTTCTCTGATATTGATCGGATATTTCAATGAAAAAGTGGTTACTTGATAATATTAACCGGTTACTTAAATGGATATTCTGATTGTTATGTTGACCCGGTTATTTAGACTGAAATAGAGTTTCATTGAATGAAGGTACAAGATAGAAACCGATGTATGGATCGGTTTGGAAATAGAAATACATAAGAAATAAAGATAACTTATGTGATAACGACTCTTAAAAGCTTTTCTTCCACTCCATCTATGTCAAAGATGTTTGAAGGAGATGCCGGTGTGCCCGGTCCAAATTCTGGGTGGTACTTGAGAATAATCCGATTGATATGAGGAGCATAACCGAGACCTTTCTTGGTTAGCACCATGGTTTTCAGGTTCTAAAAAATGACCGATGACCAATTGATGGCCGTGTTGCTAACAATATAGGTCATCATGTCGAATGTTTTCTTGGAGTAACGCTGATTCGGGGATTGACAAATGATAGAGCAGTTTACAATCTCAAGAAGGAGTTGAATGTGGTGAGCAAGGCGGGTTTTTAACCCATTATTTCCACCGGTACATCGGTTCCAGAGAAGAATATTGAGTGATTGGTTGCGGCGCTTCCCACCCAGGTTGGGAAGTCGGAAAACCCTTCTGTGGGCAAGTTGAATATCTGGGCAAATTCGGCTTCATCTAGCCAGAAGGTATGGTCTCTTACCGTGGAAACGATATAGTTTCCTCTGATGCAAGCACTTCTGAAGAACGTCAAGACATCCTCAAGAAGTATGGGACCGGATTCTTCGAGAAAGGTTCGAAGACCGGTGTCAATGAGAGATTCGAACATGACCTCCTTTGTTTCTATGTCCCAATGTTCCATACATGAATCGAAGTTGATGCTCAAGAAGTTTCCTAGAGTTCTGCTCGGCATGATTCAAACTTTGCTATTAGAGAGAGAAAGAGTTTAAGAGATTTATGATTTGAGATGTGTTAATTTGATTAGGAAGGGTCTCTTTATATAGATCCGGTTTTGGAGGGAAACATCAACATTGAATGTCAGTTTTGTCTTATTGGAGAAGAGAATATTTATGTTTCCAAAGTGTGTTGGGAAGAGGTTGTTTTTGACTAATTGCGGAGCTCGAGGTAGGATTTAGTTGAAAAGTAACCAAGTTAGTTGGGTATTGATTACTCATGTAGTTGGGGGTTACCTCATTAATTAAATGTTACTTTTCATTAATGACTAATGCAACAACACACTGAAAAGTAACCGATAGAAACCGAAGATAGCTTAGACTGAACCGAAGAAAACATAGATGAAACCGAAATGATCATAAGGAGGTTGAACAAAGATACACCCGGTGCGTGCTGCAAAATGACCGGTTGTAGGAGGGAGTGACCTAATATCCGCTTGAATTGGTGTGACCGTTGGAGTGAATGTTACGGTTCCTCCTCTTCCACGCCTTCTCAAACCGCTCATAGAAGGAGTCGGTTACTTCCTTGGTAAGTACTTGGGCTTGGTTCAGCCATTCCCCTGGTCATGTTGGAACTCCAAGATCTAGAAGCAGACAACTTATTTGAGGAACGAGGCCGACTTATTGAACACCAATCATCCAGACTAGGACGTCGAACAGTACCTTCGACCAATTGACCGGTGTGCTAGTAGTTATAGCAGTCATCATGTTGAAGGCAGTGGTGCAGTATGTGTTGGTCACATCCCTTCCCAGGATGCCTCGACCGATTACATCATTGAGACGCTGGTATTCAGCTTTCAATAGTGACTTAGCACCGTGGTCATCCACTAGATGGCTTGACCGGGCAAAGGCTAAGGAGATCTCGGCTTTTAGTTCAGCCGGTATGTTGAGGTCGGTTAGCCCCTTCTTTGGTAGGTTAAAGCATCTGGAAAAGTCATTTTCTGTAAAGTCAAACACAATTCCTCCAACCTTTGGCTGGATGTGAGTGTCAAAGTGAGGAGTTCCACGAAAGACCTTGGCGTTATAGAAGAACTCCAGGACAGACTCAGAATAGATGACATGTTTGTCATCTAAAAAGTGTTGGAGACCAGTATCTTCAAGTGACTTGATCATCTTGAAGACCTCATAATGCTCAGTACTTTGAGCAGAGTTGAAATCCACTTGAAGGATGTTTGGAAACTGAGACATTTTTTCTTAGTGAGAGAAAGAGTTATGCAGGTTGTGATTGTTTTGTTTAAGGTTTGTTCAACTTATATACTAGTGGAGAGAGAAGCCTATTATCGATATATCACAGGTGATAATGTCTATTAACCATAAGATAAAGAGTTTTGCATGAAATAGGCATGTCTACAGCCTAGGGTGTTGGTCATAGACCTGGACTATGAAAGATATCAGATCTTCACGTCTTTTTAGGTGCGACCATTTTACTTTGAAAAGGCAATGTTTCAGAACAGATAAATTTAAACACAGATAATTATTCCACTTTTGTTCGAAGATCAAATAATCTAAGATAACCTATTTCCGAACCGGTTAGTTATCAGTTGTTCGTCCTGATGCGGTTATTTGGTGCGTGCACTAAGTAACCGGTCGGTTTACTCTGTCTGATAGACCAGTCGGTTCTTTCATAGATACCTTGGAAAATTTGAAGTCCGACAGTTTAGGAGGAACTACCGGTTTTGTCTGTCCGAACTGGTTTCCCTTTTAAGCAACCTTAGGGATGATCTGACTAATATCGGTTAAACCAAGTGTAAGTCTGAATTGAGAGAACTTAGCTTCCTGTAGAGGCTTGGTGAAGATATCGGCTACTTGTTGATCTGTTGATACATATTCCAACCGGATATGCTTCAGCATGACATGTTCCCTAATGAAGTGGTGCCTTATGTCAATGTACATGGTTCTGGAGTGTAGAACCGGATTGTAGGTGATTGTTATGGCACTTGTGTTATCACAGAAGATCGGAGACTCTTCGGCTATGACACCGAAGTCCTTCAGTTGTTGTTGGATCCAAAGAAGTTGTGAAAAACAGCTTCCGGCCGCCAGGTATTCAACTTCTGCGGTTGATGTGGCCACTGATGTTTGTTTCTTGCTATGCCATGAGACAAGCCGGTCACCTAGGAATTGGCATGTTCCGCTGGTGCTTTTTCTATCAATCTTGCAACTTGCATAGTCTGCATCTGAATAACTTGTTAGGTTAAATGATGAATCCTTTGGATACCACATGCCGACGTGAGGTGTTCCCTTTAGGTATTTTAATATTCGCTTTGCGGCTGTGTAGTGGGATTGTTTTGGATTGGCTTGGAATCTTCCACACACATAGACTGCAAATAGAATATCCGGTCTACTTGCTGTCAGGTATAGAAGGGAACCGATGATGCCCCGGTAAGCTGTCAGGTCTACTAATTGACCTTCATCATCTTTGTCCAATTTAACCGATGAGCTCATTGGAGTAGCCACTGAGGAGCATGTGTCCATCACAAATTTCTTCAAAAGCTCCTTAGTGTACTTGGGTTGGCTTATGAAAGTTCCTTCTTCGAGTTGTTTAACCTGAAGACCTAGGAAGAAACTTAATTCCCCCATCATACTCATTTCAAACTTGTTAGTCATCAGGGTTGAAAATTTATCACATAACTTAGGATAGGTTGAACCGAAGATGATATCATCTACATAGATTTGAACAAGTAGGATATGTTCCTTCTTCTCAAATTTAAATAACGTTTTATCCACCGAACCGATGGTGAAATCGTGTTTTAACAAAAATACGGTTAGTGTGTCATACCAGGCTCTAGGTGCTTGCTTTAGACCGTATAAATCTTTGTTTAACCGGTATACATGGTTTGGTAGTTCAGCATTTTTGAAACCGGGTGGTTGTTCAACATACACTTCTTCACGTAGGTCACCATTCAAAAATGCACTTTTAACATCCATTTGGAAAACCTTAAAGTTTTTGAATGCAGCAAAAGCTAGAAAAATTCTAATAGCTTCAATCCTAGCTACAGGGGCAAATGAATCTTCAAAATCAATGCCTTCTTCCTACTTGTAACCTTGTGCCACTAATCTGGCTTTGTTCCTCGTGACCAAACCGTCTTCATTGAGTTTATTTCTAAATACCCATCTTGTTCCTATGACCAGTTGATCTTTCGGTCTAGGGACTAGGTATCAGACTTTATTACTCTCAAACTGGTTTAGCTCTTCTTGCATTCCCAAGATCCATTCCGAATCCGACAATGCTTCATCTATTCTTTTCGGCTCAATCTGGGATATAAAGGCGGAATTAAAGTATTCCTCTAGAATTTGACGCCTAGTTCGAACAGGTTCTGAAGGGTCACCTATAATTTGCTCAGGAGGATGCTTGGTGTTCCTTTTGAAATTCGGTTCAGGGATGTCTATCAAATTACCGTTTGCTTGATCAAGGCTAAACATATCGGTATGCTGAACAGGATTGTCAAACCGACCGACTTCCTCGGTTTGGCCCGAAGTGTCAGCTTCCTGTCATGGGACAGCTTGATCCAGCTGGGTTTCAATATTACCCATTTGGTCATTGACAAACCGCCTGAAAACCGGAATCTCATCTTCACTATCAGAATGGATATTGTTATTTTCCAATCTGTTGTGTAAATCAAAGCATGATGTAGTATTACTTTCAACCGATTCATCGAAAACAACATGAAGTGATTCCTCCATGGTTAAGGTTCTATTGTTATTCACTCTATATGCCTTACTCACTGCTGAGTAACCTAGCATGATCCTAGTGTCGGGTTTTGCATCAAAAGCAGAAAGATAGGTTTTACCATTTATATGAATATAGCATTTACACCCGAAAATTTTAAGGTACTTAAGGTTGGGATACCCTGTTAAAATAAACCTCATACGGTGTTTTGTTATGAAACTTGTTAATCAGAGACCAGTTTTGTGTATAACATGTAGTGTTGATAGCCTCAGCCCAAAATTTTTTAGCAATACCCGAATCGGCTATCATGGACCGTGCGGCTTCCTTGAGAGTTCAGTTTCTTCTCTCGGCCATGCCATTTTGTTGAGGAGTCCTAGCACTATACAACTCGTGTCTAATATCGGATTCATCAAGAAATGCAGTTAAGGTACTGTTGGTAAATTCGGTACCTCTATCACTTCTAATGCTATTAATACGTGTTGATTTTTCATTTTGCAAACGTTTAAGTAGTGTGATCAAGTTTGATGCGGTTTCACGTTTGGATGGTAAGAATATTACCCATGTAAATCTAGAGTAATCATCAATAACTACCATGGTGTAAAGCATACCTCCTAGGCTAATGACCTGAATCGGTCCAAATAAATCCATGTGAAGAAGATTTAAGCATCGGTTAGATTGAATGTGTCCTTTACTCTTAAAGGTTGACCTAGTTTGTTTACCCATTTGACATGCTGAACAAACCTTGTCCTTGTTAAATACTATGTCAGGAATTCCGTCGACTAACTTTTTACCGTGAATGTAGTTTGAGGTTTTCATGTTCAGATGGTTTAGTCTTTTATGCCACAACCAGGTTTGATCAGTTTTGGTTATCATGCATACAAGATATTCTACATTAGTTTTCCAGTCTACCTTGTAGATATTTCCTAGCCTATTTCCGGTTAGTAGTATGATACCTTGAGAATTCTTAACTAAGCATGCATGTTTAAGAAATTCTACCGTGTATCTAGCATCACACATTTGACTAATACTTAGCAAGTTAAATCGTAGGTTTTCTACTAAAAGTACATTATCAATAGTTAAGTTACCATGGACAATCTTACCCTTGCTCACAGTTCTACCTTTTGAGTTGTCACCGAAAGTGATTAGTGCACCGGTTTCTATTCTGATGTCGGTTAGCAGGTTGTTGTTCCCGGTCATATGCCTGGAGCAACCACTATCCAAGTACCATTCAGAGTTTCCTAGTCGTTTCTTTAAATCCTGCAAAATGTACATATTTACAACTATTTGGTACCCACATTCACTTGGGTCCACAGGCGATTAGTCCCTTGGGCATCCAGACTTTGACAAACCGGACAGCTTTCTTTGCTAAGGTCTTAACTGCCTTTTTGGCACTCGGTTTTGGATACTTCGGTTTTTCTACGAAGGCTTTAAATGAGGGTGATTTGTGGTTTGACCTATGCGGTTGAGGATTGGCTCTCCTATTTTTGAGCAGGTCGGCTTTCCTTTTCTCAGGGTCAAGCCACTTCTCAGAATCGGTTGGGCCTACATAGGTTAGTTTTTCTGCCGTATAGTATGCGGTCAACTCTTCTTCAGCGGTTAAGGAACTTCTAATGAAACTTATAAGAGGAAGGTCACCCTTTGTAAACCTAACTTTGTCTGCGGGTTTTTGGTTTTTAGATCTATCATTTTTGTAACCCAAACCAAACATGCAAAAAGGGTGTCTGTTATAGCTACACATCTTCTTTACCATGTCACTAGATCTCTTATATGCGGCCATTTTATACTGGAGGCGGGCATTTTCTTCCTCGGTTAGTTCTCGAACTGGTTCACTAGGCTGTTCGGTCTTGAGTGATAGTTTAGGTGCTAGTTCGGTTTCTAAGTTAGGTGTTTCATCAGGTTCTATAATCTCTGGTTCGATTAGAACGGATATTTCTGGTTCCGTCAGAATGGGTACTATAGGGTCGGTTCTAAAGTTAAGTTGCTTAGGTAATATGGCTAGTAGGTTCTTATACTCTGCTACCATATCATTCAATGCATTATATAACTCATCTTTAGTAAATTCTTCACAAGGAGAGTCAAATACCTGTTACTCATTTGCCATGAGGCATGTGAGTTCATCATCACTGTCACTGTGAGCCCATAAACTTCTTCCATAATCGGCTATTAGTGCTTTCTGAACCTCACTTCCTTCACCGGTTTGTTGGTAGTTATTTCGGTTATTTTGGTTGTCCGGTTTCGGTCATCCCTCCTCGGTTTTCTGCATTCCCACTTGAAGTGTCCCAAACAGTTACAGTTATAGCATCTTACATTGGATTTATCACCATAGTTGTAGTTTGTCGGTTGGCTTCTTTTCATGAACCTCCCAAATTTCTGTGCAAGCATTGCCATGACATCCTCGGTGAATTGTTCGGCGGTTCTGATTGGTGCAGGTGCAACCGGTTCTGTGGATGTTATCAGTGCTCTGGTTGAGGTTGAGGCATAAACTTCTTCTTCGGTCCTAGATCTCATTTCAAACTCATATGCCATAAGATCTTCGAATACATCATGTAGCTTCATCTTGCTTAGGCAGTTTGATTCCCTCATTACCATTATCTTTATATCCCACGCACTTGGAAGAGATCTTAATGCTTTCATGATGACCTCCTTGTTATCATACTTCTTGCCAAGAGTTGCTAGCTCGTCTAACACACCAGTGAACCGGTCACTGTACTCTCTCATTGTTTCTCCAGGTTTCATCTTGATGCTTTCAAACTTCTGAGTAGCTACCATTACCGTGTTTTCCTTGGTTCTTTCATTTCCCTCATAAATCTGTATAATCGTGTCCCATGTTTCCTTTGCGGTTTTGCAGTCTCTGATCTTGCAATACGTGTTTCTGTCCACACTGTTGGAGATCCGGTTTCTAGCATGGTTATCCAGGTTATTTCTTTTTCTGTCTTCAGCTGTCCATTCCTTTCTGTCCTTGTCAATAATTATCGGTCCTTCGGCCAGGATGAACTGCATTTCGTCATCCATGGTGATTAAGTGTAGGTGCATGCGTGCCTTCCAGTTGGCAAAGTCATCACCTTCTAGCATTGGGGGCCTATCGAAAGACATGCTTGCTTGAGTATTGAAACTAACTGCTCTGATACCAATTGTTAGGATCTAGGTCGCGGCTGGAGGACCGGGGTTGGGCCGGTAAGCGCGTCTCACTCAAAGGGTGGTGATTAATCCGGTTAGAGATTAACACCGGGGTTTCAATACTATACAAACTGTCACAAACCCTTGAACCAGGTTTAAGCGCGGAAGAGGTTTGTTTCAGGTTGAAGCAGCACACTCACAAAATAGGCAGAACCGGTTTTTGAATAGGACAGGTTTGGAGATTGCTGGGTCGGTTTTGTAACTTGGTGATTCGGTTTAGGTGGTGTAGAGTCGGTTAAAGCGGTGTATGTAGATTAGTACAGGTCGGTTAGAATGTAGAACCAGCAGAAAGTAAATGACAAGACATGTTTTATGGATGTTAGGAGATAAAACTCCTACGTCACCCCTTCCTCTCGAAACCGCGAGAAGGATATTCACTAAGGAATACAAATACAATCCGATCGAGACTTATTTCCTGCTCGATAACACCCGTACAATTTACACCGAAATTGTAAATACACAATTCAACTTTAGCACTTAGGCTTTTCTAGAGAGAGAACACACTTTTATCACTTGTAGATTAATTGCTCACTATGTCCCCCTTAGAATCTTTTGTGTCCCACGTATATCCCGCATTTACTCCTCTTCAGATGCTCCTTTTATAGGTGAAATATGTCAACAGTCATATTTCACTTCCTTGAATTTGATTGGCTGAGCAGAGGTTCAGTGATTCAGACCTGGCGGTCAACCTTTCAGACCTGGCGGTCAACTTTACAGACTTGGCAGTCTGTTCTTCCAGTGTGTAAGACAAACCTGCTAGGTTTGTCTTTTACTCAATATGGTGACTGTTGGTTAGACAGTTGTCTGTACTTGGAAGATTTCCTTTCTGATTTATCCTGAAGTAGAAAGATCTTGTAAGACGGTCTTCTGCAGCCTACAGACTGTCCTCAGACTTGTATGAATATGGCAATGTTCAGTCTGTTCCTTCGATATCGTTCTCAACAGATACCCGAAGTATCTTCTTATGCTGGTCGGTCATTTGACTTAGCCTGATGACTTACGGTTATTGACCGGCTGTCTGGTGTTTCCAGCCTTTTTTTAGCGGTCATGTTTCAGGTCGGTTTGATAACTTGACCGGTGGATCTTCTTAACCGGTTGAGTGATCTGACTGGCCGGTTTTCTCAATCCGGTTGGGTACTTTGACTGGTCCGGTTCTTTGTTCCTGCATGGAAGGTTTATTTGTGTTAAGTTCTGTGAACCGGTCTAATTTTATCTAACATCTAATGTCTATTAGACGTGTACATCTAATTCTGCATGAACACCACGTGTTACACGTGTGTTTGATTAGACGTGAGCATCCTCTTTCTCATGACGTAAAAACTCTAACGTCTATTAGACGTGTCCGTCTAATCGTGTAGGATTAAAACCTCAACATATAGACTTAGATGTATAGATTTTGAGCAAAAATACGTCTAAGTATAAACCGTTTCTTTTAAACACACTCGTCTAATAGACCGATTAAGAATGTTCGTCTAGAGGGTATCCTTACTTTCAAAGTAATTTTCCCTCTCATTTTGTATAGGGACAGAAAAGCATAAGAGACAGTTTTTGTGGTTCAAAGACCAAAAACATTTTTAACAAATAAAAACATTGATCTACTAGAATGGCAAAAGCCATTGTTGATTTTCCAGGCTGTGTACTCAAAAGAGTATTCTTCTTCCTTCCTTCCTGCAATCCTCCTGCAACACCTACAAAAGAAACTATTTACACATTTTGGTACCCATATTCAATTGGGTCCTCGATCAATTAGTCCTTTAGGAATCCATATTTGAGTTATTCTGATGGATATCCCATTTTGTGTTGTGATTAATGCATAAGATTTTGACTTAGCAGATGACTTCCTACTAGCCACTAATCCCTTAACTTTTGAAGAAGATTTTCTTTTAAAACTCCTTGACTTAGAGTCAGGTTTAAAATTGCCAGACTTATTAGCTGATTCAAGCTTATTCTTAAGCCAGCTAACAGTCGGCGGAACATAAATTATTTCATTTTTGAAAGCAACATCTTCATGAATAGGATCAGATTCAATGTCAGTCATACTCCCTTTAACAAAACTTATTGGCTTAAGCTTGTCAGATGAGTTAGACTTTTTGCATGACAGGTTAGGGTCATTGCTATAAAATCCTAGTCCGGATCTAGATCCAATAGGTTTCAACATACTGATCTGATGTTTGACAGTGTCTCCAGACCTTGTCCATGCACATAAAACATAGTTTAACCTCTTTGAGCATCTCATACTCAGACGAGTTCTCTTCAATCTTCTTTTCGAAAACATTTGACTCTTCAGTTTGAAACAGATTTGGTTTGTTTACTTCTGGTGAAGATTTAGTTTCATTTAGAGATTCCGCTAGCTTTCTGTACTCGATGACCATGTCATCTAGTGCAACTACCAGTTGTTCCCTTGAAAACCTTTCGGAAGAGAAGTCAAATACCTCATTCACCTGAGTCCTCTCTTCATCTTCTCTTGCCATGAAGCAGGCCACCTCTTCTTCATCACTTTCACTGGATGAAAAGTAGGAACCAGGGCTTCTTCCTTTGTTCTTCCCGTCACCTGCCATAAGAGCCTTCAGCTCTTTTCCATCATCCTTGGCATCTTCACGTTTCGTCTTCCGGCATTCCGATGCATAATGACCTTTAATACGACAATTAAAACAAGTAACATTAGCTTTAGATTTTTTGTTGTCATTAAAATTTGAAGAGTTTGAGTTAGAGTTGCTCTTCTTCATGAAATCGCCAAACATCTTCACAAAGAGAGACATGGCATCGCTGCTCAGCTACTGAGCTGCCATCTTCACATCTGGAGCGGTTGGTGGCTCTTCAGCAGTCACCAGCGCCTTGGAAATGATAACGGATGTGGGTTAATCTTCTTCCATCCTACAGTTCAGCTCGAACTCGTAGGCCTTGAGATCAGCAGAGAGATCAAAGAGAGAGATCTTGTTAAGATCTTTGGATTCTCTCATTTCCATTGTCTTTTGTCCCATTCTCTTGGAAGAGCACGCATGACCTTGATAGCAAGCTCTCGGTTGCTATAGGTTTTTGCCTAAGATAGACAGGGAGGAGACAATCTTGCTGAATCTGGTGTCGAAATCGTTCATTGTTTCTGAAGTATTTTGGTCGAAATCTGGTGCCTAAGATAGACAGGGAGCATTTGCCATTCTAGACATATTTTTGCTCAAAATCCATTCATTTAAGTCTATATGTTGAGGTGTTATACCTACGCGATTAGACGGTCACGTCTAATAGACGTTAGTCGTTTTTACGTCACGAGCAAGTGAATGCTCACGTCTAATCAAACACACGTCTAACACGTGATGTTGATGCGGAATTAGACGTACACGTCTAATAGACATTAGACGGATTTTATAACACGGAATTAGACGTATGCGTCTAATAGATTCATCCGTCTAATATACGTTTTTGTTATATGCATTAGTGGAGTAAGAAAAACGTCTAACTATGTGCTGATTAGACATATCAAGGACAGTTGTCCCACGTTGAGAGTTATTTATTTTTCCCGCTCAAAACATTAAACAGTCATCTCTTATTAACATGAAGAAACGTGTCTCTCAAGTTTAGAGAAAATGACTGATATACCCTCATTCTTAATGATGACTTCTTGAAAAAGGACGTCTAACATTTATTAATGGGCCACACCCTTAAGAAAAGACGGTTATTCTGTATTTCCCTTTTCTGTCTATATAAGGACATCAGTGCATGAATTTGAAAGCTTTCAATCCCTCAAAATTCTTAAGAGCCCTTGTTCTCTTTGCATTTCTCTCACTAAATCTCTCTGAAATCCTGCGTCGTTTCATATTCTTTCGAAAATGGTGAAGAAAATCACTCTGGGTCACTATACTTTGCAGGTAGATTTTCCATCGGTGTACACTTTCGATCAACCGGAGGTGGTGGAGATGTTCCGAACCCTAGAATATTCTGGGTTAAGGAAGTATCTTGGCGGTCCGTTCATATTCTGTAAAAAAGAAGTTCGCGAGTTCTTCAAGACGACAACTATGGTGGAGGAATCCATCGTAGCAACCGTCAACGACATGGAGTTCTCCTTTGATGAAGCAGTTTATGCGGAGTTCTTTGAACTTCCGACGGAGGGGCACTCATTCGACTTGATCCTCTCTTCAGAAATCATGGAGGAGATGAAGAGAATCTTTTATGCCGATGGTTCGATGATCCATGTAAATGGACTCAAGAAGGCATTCAAACCGCACTTCATTCTGTTGAACGATGTGGTGGCAAAGGCGCTACAAGGGAAATCTGGCTCCTTCCATCTCTATAGTCAAGATCGTTTTGACTATATGTGCGCTATTTCGAAGGGAATCCAGGTAAATTGGGCACATACCCTTTTCCAGAACTTGTGCTTCTCGATCTGTCAAACGAACAAGGAAAGTATAATGTATGCGGCTCAACTGAGTCATCTGTTGAAGCATTTGGGGGTTCTTGTTCGTGAACCTGTGCAGATCAACTCTCCAAGAGTATATACTGCCCTTACAGTGGCTAATAAACTGATGAGGATGAAGAACAATCTTGAATCTATATCTGGTGCATCTAGTTACCAAACTGGTGGAAGACCCTCTACCCGATCCAAGCAACCTTCTGCTTCTGTGTTGTCAACAGGGGCAAACAAATCGAAAACGGTGAACGAATCGGAGGCGAATTCCTCCAGTTTGAAGAGTTCAAACAAGAAGGACTCTGAACCTGTCGATTCAAGGTTAAGGCAAGGTCCAGACGTACTTGCTACAACTTTAATGTCCTCTACATCCACTCCCTCAACCTTTTTGAGGAAACCTTCGAGATCTTGTGCCTCAAAGGAGAAGAAGACAAAGGCGCCCCACGCGTCTAAATCTTTAAAGGTAACCTCTTCTATATCTTTGGCCGTTGTGCCTTAGTTTAATGTTCCCATTGTGGAACAAGCTGAATCTGTATTTTCTCCGTTGAGAGAATCTGCTGAAGGGCCTGCTGTTGAGTTAGCCGGTCCAAATGTTGAAAATGTTGACAGGAATGTGTCTCATGTTGTTCCAACTAATCTAGTAGCCGCCGGTGCTACAGAGTCATCTCAACCAGAATAGGGTACTGCTATTATCCTTGGGGCTGGTCAATCTGCTGAACAAGAAGTTTCTGTTCCCGTTCCTAAAGATTCATTGGTAGCCGGGAAAATTGTTTGTGTGGAGCTCCCTGCTAAGCTCTGTAAGAAACCCCAATCAGCTTTCGAACTGATGCGTTCCAAAAGACAGACATGTGGAATCGTATTCGGTGAACCCAGACCTGCTCCAAAACCCGTAGAGGTTGTTGAAAAAGGTAAAGATATTGCGTCTCCAGTTCATGAAAAAGTATCGGAGGCAACAAGGATTGTTGACCTCATTTTAGAGCAAGTTAAATTTCTTACGGCTGAAAAACTAGAGATTTTTGAATCTTGGTCCCTGGAGAGATTGTCATCCAAGTACAATGATTCTCTGACGAATTCGGCAATAACAAAAGAATGGAAGAAGCGGGTAGCAAACGAAAAGAAAGTTCTTACATGGGCAAGAACTTCAGAGGTTGCTGAGGCTCTGAAGAGAAAAGATCTAGTGGAAGCTTGCGTGTATGGAAAAGCTTTTTTCCCAATCTTTGAAGCCAAAAAGACTAACTTCAATCCTGCTGAGAAAGGATCTGAAGTTGAATTAAAGGTTTAGAAAAGGTTGAATGATATTGTGGACAGTTACGTTTCTGTAACTTCTCGACACATTCATGGCGCCGATTACTCTGGCGTAGAACCTCTCAATCATGATGAAGCTATGGATATTCCAGATGCTGAGAATGATGTTGATGAGCTAGATGCTGCTCTCTTGATCGAATTCGGGAATCTTTCTGCCGAAGAAAGACGCATTCTAGATCAACCTATTCAAGAGTACCCTAATGAAGAAGAAGAAGTGATTGTCCAAAAGCCTGAACAAGCCATTGAGACAAATGAAGAAGAAGTTCTTGTGGGAGGTGTGATTGAGGAAGCTGTTCAAGCTCCTCTTGAAGAAAATGTGATGTTAACCCCTGTTGTGAGAACAAAGGTTGTTCAAGAGAAAGTGGCCGAGGTAACTCAGCTAGAAACGGTCAGATCTGAGGGAAACCCTCCAAAGAGAAGAATGTTGAAGAAGGGAGTTCCTCGTTTGAGGAGGAACGGGATCAACAAGCAACTTTTATCAAGCCCCGTCTATTTCCCGACACTATTGTGGGAAATGTTCATGAAAATATCAACATTACTATTCACTACTCTGGAAATCTGTATGAGAGATTTCAGAGAGCAGAAGAAGAAATAGCAGAAGAAGAGCGAGATGAAGCTGCTAAGAAAGCCGAAATGAATCAACTTGAGCAATCCTTCCAGATTCACACAAACTTTGACCCAATTCAGAGTATGGAAGCAGAGTCTGAAGGGAATTCATCAAATGAAGGAACCTCTGTTGGTGGCAATAAGATGTTAAAATCTATGTCTTTGGTGCTCTCATCTCTTCAGAAGAGCATGATAAAGTCCTTGAATAATCAGGAAGAAGAAAGAAAGGACTTTGCTGAAATTCTCAAAGTTCTCAAAGAGTTGGACAACACCTTGAAGAAGAACACATATGAGACACATGTCTCAAATATAAACTACTCAAAGTTTGAAAATGAACTTATCAATCATCAAACTTAATTATTGGACATTGAAAGGCAAATCAATGATGAACGCCACAAGGAAACCTTAAAAGAATTCAGTCTAATGAAGAATCAGATGGTGGAAATTCAAGGCTGCTCGAGTAGAAATGACAATGAACGACAAGAATTTGCTGACTCCATTGCAATGAAGTTTTAAGCAAAGGAGGACGCAAAGGCCAATGCTGAATGTGCTCAACCTCGACCCACTCAAGGTGAATCAAGCAGAAGAAATGACGGCGTGTCAACCGGCACTAGATCTAGGCGAGCTCCAAGAACCGATGATAATCCCAGGCCAACTAAGAGAGGTGGAGGTCGAAGTGGTAATGATCGTGGAAGTTGAAGTGGTGGTGGCTGTGGTAGACTAGTTAATGTTGAACAAGGTGGACGTGCCAGTGGTGGTGAACGCAGTGGAAGATCAAGTGGAGGCAGTCGTGGTAGTCGCGGTTATCCTCCTTATCTCAACATGCTTCCCAGTCAAGAAATGAGCCTAACCGATCCTCGAGTTAAAAGTGAATAACAATAATCTATTTTCTTCTACCTTACTTGACTCTTCAAACAATGTTTCTTTGATGGTTTTTCGAATACTGGTGTTGGATGTATGATGTAAGTGAACAAGGGTTTTGTTTATTTATATGATGAATGCATATTTTGGTATATGTATGTAGGTTTCCAATTTCTTCATCAAAAAGGGGGAAATTGTTGGGTCAAATTATTTTGACTAAGTGTTGAAATAATTTAACCACTGAGATTTTGATGATGAAATGACTTATGAGTTTTAATGCAGGTGTATTGAAATAAAGTTTTATAAGACTTCGCTCTAATGAGGGTCATTAGACCAATTATGGCATTAGATGCATAGAATTAGACGTACAGTCTAACTCATCGGAGTTAGACGTGTAGTCTAAAGAATGCATAGAATTAGACGTAGAGTCTAACTCATCGGAGTTAGACGTGTAGTCTAATGAATGCATAGAATTAGACGTACAGACTAACTCATCGGAGTTTGACGTGTAGTCTAATGAATGCATAGAATTAGACGTACAGTCTAACTCATCGGAGTTAGACGTGTAGTCTAATGAATGCATAGAATTAAACGTAAGTCTAATATACACAGAATTAGACGTAAGTCTAATGTGTTCGAAATTAGACGTACAGTCTAACTCACCGGAGTTAAACGTGTAGTCTAATAGACTTGTAATTAGACGGACAGTCTAATGGAATATTCGAAATTAGACGTACAGTCTAACTCACCGGAGTTAAACGTGTAGTCTAATAGACTTGTAATTAGACGGACAATCTAATGGAATATTCGGAATTAGACGTACAGTCTAACTCATCGGAGTTAGACGTGTAGTCTAATATATTTGCAATTAGACGGATAGTCTAATATGTGCGGAATTAGCCTTGCAGTCTAACTCAGTGGAGTTAGACGTGCAGTCTCATAGATTTGTGAAAGTTAGACGTGCGTCTAACTCCTTCAGACAAGTCTAAGGTAGAACCGGAATTAGACGTGTAATCTAACTCAATGGAGTTAGACGTACCGTCTAATGGTTATTGAATAATTAGACGTGTAGTCTAATTAGTGAAAGTTAGACGTGCGTCTAACTCATTCATACAAGTCTGAGGTAGAACCGGAATTAGACGTGTAGTCTAACTCAGTGGAGTTAGACGTACCGTCTAATGGTTATTGAATAATTAGACGTGTAGTCTAATTAGTGAAAGTTAGACGTGCGTTTAACTCCTTCAGACAAGTCTGAGGTAGAACCGGAATTAGACGTATAGTCTAACTTAGTGGAGTTAGACGTACCGTCTAATGGTTATTGAATAATTAGACGTGTAGTCTAATTAGTGAAAGTTAGACGTGCGTCTAACTCCTTCAGACATGTCTGAGATAGAACCGGAATTAGACGTGTAGTCTAACTCAATGGAGTTAAACGTACCGTCTAATGGTTATTGGATAATTAGACGTGTAGTCTAATTAGTGAAAGTTAGACGTGCGTCTAAGTCATTCAAACAAGTCTGAGGTAGAACCGTAGTCTAACTCAGTGGAGTTAAACGTACCGTCTAATGGTTATTAAATTAGACGCGAGTCTAATTCTATTAGACCAGGCGGTCTAATAGACGTTTCTATTAGAAGGAGATGTTTGATTTCATTAGACTGATTTTACAATCCGTCTAACTAAAATACGTCTAATGCTCAGCTTAAATAGTATGCTTGAAGCTAGCATTTCACCTACCCACGTGCTATAGCTGTATCCTACTCCTGCTCCACTTTCTAGTGAAGATTAGTACGACATCTATATGCAACCAACCAAGGAATGCCACGTAAGAGAATTTTCCTCACATTACTTGTTTTGCAGGTAATTCCCTGATGGAATATTTGACGCACTACCAGTGATGTACGGCCACGATCCTTGTGCTCAGAACCTGCTGTGTACAATGGAGGCTTTCCAATGGAAGAGTGCCACGTATCATTCGAAAAGACTCGACCGTTAGCTCCTGCTCAGTATTTAACATATCTAAAGGATAACGGACAATCTGTCTCACACAACGAACAAGCAATCGGATTTTACAGAGAGAGAAACTGTTCTATCTTCTTGCTTACTGAAATCAAGCCTTTGAACATTCATACTCTGAAGCTGCTTTCTAATTGTACTGTGTGTGAATCAAGAGAGAGCTAGAATCAAAACACCTTTAGTTGAGTGATATTCTTCATCTGGTAATTGAACAGAAAGTGTTATGTTCAATAGTGAGTTAAGTGTGTGTAAACTGTATTTGATTCGAATCATATTATATTGAATCCTTCCGGTGGTTGGAAGAAGGGGTGACGTAAGAGAGTTTCTCCGAACATCCATAAACAAACTTCTATATTCTTTCTTTTCTGTCATCTTTTCATATTTCATCTTGTGCTTCAAACCCAAGTAAACAATTCCGCCTTGAATTTGTTTCAAGTGTTTACAAGTGTTTGCGTAGAATAGAAAGCGGATTAAATCCCTAACAGGATTTCTTTCAAACCGTTTTTCATAAGCCTTCATCCTTAGCCAGACCCCGTCTCTATTGATAAAGCCGATCCTATCAAATAATTATTAATTATATGTAAATAGCAACAAGTTTATAGTACCGTGGACAAATTCTTTGATATACAAAATTTAATGATCTTAAATTGTTGTCAGATCAAAATCCTATTCTATTATATGTAATATGTATTATCAACGTTAATTCGAAGCCCCAAGCTAGCCTTTCCTTGCGCCCTGTTTGGAAATATTGATACAGTAATATCATATATTTTATTTATAAAAGATATGTTATTATTATATATTAATATATCCTTAAGTTTAAAAAAATAAAAATAATGTCATATATTTTGTTTATGATAATTATTTTATTATATATATATATATATATTCATAAGTATTTGTTTTTGTAAAATAACTTATATTATTTGAAAATAAAATCCCAAATAATCCAAACTAAATTTAGTATCAAATAATTTATACCCAGCTTGCATCGACCATCTCTCTCAACTTTCAACACTCCAGGGTTTCATTTCTCCCTCTCCATGTCTCTCTTTCTCCACGTCTCTCTCGTGCGCTCATGTTCTAGAAAACCATATTATCTGTTGTCATTTTCTAAAATCGCAAACTATCATTCTCAAATTGCAGATTTGCACTTTTCAAGAATCAAAGGCCGTCTAAGGTCGTTTGTTGTGTCTATTTCTGATCGGAAGTCGAAGATTCGTCTGAAAATTGAAGGTAATTATAGTGCATTGGTGAGTATTTTGGCTAATCGATATACTATCTATGTTTCTCAAGTTCTTAATTGATTATCATTATACAAGAACACTATATCATTTCCCTTGTATTTTAAATATAAACACTAATAAAATGAACTCTATTTTATGCTCTCGTCGCTGGATACAAAAAGCATTGTTAGCTTATAGTTGGAGAAGTAAGAGGTGATACTCTTATCTTTTCCTGTTTTATATAAGATATCTAGAGGATATAAAATTATTTTGGCTCAAAAGTATCAATTAATTATAGTATTATGTTTTGCTAAAACTTTAATCCATAATTTGTTGTTTGTTGGTTAAACTTGTCATCATTAATCATATAAATACATTGTGAATCTTTGTTCAGTCTTATACTTTAGATCTGATACTGCAAAAACTTTGTCCGAATGTAATCACTTTTTAGACAAATAAATCATTAGTAAAGCATTGCTTTAGTGTTTCATTAAGCTTAACATAAATCATTTATTAGTTCCTTTTGATTTATGTTTCTCATTGTTTACGTATAAATCAATGAAATGAAATTGTTGTTGAACCGATATGTGTTAAAATAGGTAATTAATGTCCTCTGCGTGATTTTAACCCTTACTGTACTTTTTTGAACTGATATGCTTGAAGATGAACGAGACATCTTATCAATTATTTGCAATTATATGACTCTTACTATACTTATTTGGTTGCTACTTACTTGAATTTTAGGCTTCTTTGTTCCAGCTATTGTAAGGCAAATATTGGACAACTATGAAACTTCAAAGAGATGTAAGTACATAGTTTTGTATAGTTTTGTATGATAAATTCATTTCTTTTTACTTGCATTCCACATGTCATTGTAAAGATTAAATACAAAATATGTTTAATTTATTTTCTTAGTGGTCTTAACATTTCTTTTTACTTAATTTTAGCTTGCAAGTATGTATATGTTCATCATCTTCAATTTTAGAATCACACTTATGAATCAATTGATATATATTGAAGACCCTTATATTATTTATCTTTGATGTGATTCAGAATACGAGAAAGGAAGCAATCAGTGACTGTTCTGTTGTGTGGAACTAGTGACTGTGGAAAATCTACTTTGTCTGCATTACTGGTACATCCTTTTTCTTCCCAATATGCTTAAGACCCTGTTTAAGGAAGGAAACAATCACTTTGATATGAGATAAGAAAACACTATTTGATAAAAGAGTACGAGTCTATCAATTTTGATCAATCATTAACAAGTAATCCTGATGGATTTGGTCAGATATGCATAAACAGTACTTCAAGATTCATTACTTGTCCAAGTGGTCTTAACATATTACTAATGAAAACAAAAAAGTGTTGAAATAGGGGAATATTTGGCTTATATGAAATTATTCTGATTTTGATTTGATTTTGACATTAACCAATTGTATATGGTAACATTTAGATGTAGAAGAAGTTTTTGAAATCTGATTTTAGACTGTAATAAAATTATTGACATTTTGTGTTTTTATATACCAAGTTGTTGAAGGCATGACATGTTTTCCATCTTATATTGGTGATATTTCATTGTCTTCTTGTTTACATTTTTTCTATGTAATTTCGATATGTTTGAGTTATAATTGACCTGACTAGTTATGGTAGTCTGTAGCTCAAGTTAGATTAAGACAAAATTTACATAAAAAGCTTTATGAAGATGAGGAAAGGTAGAATAAATTGCTCTTAATATTGTTGTGAAATAGTTTTGTTCTATTTTTCCGTATGTAAATTTAGCTTTTCTGTTTGATATCTACACCGTTCATTTCTATGGATTTGAAAATCTAGGCTACACAAATTTGTCTTCATTTGATCATTTTCTAAGGAAGCAATTCTAGATATGCCTCTTATTTTTAGTAGGCATATTAATAAACTGTAATCCATTTAAAATAATCAAATCTTCTTGTATTGAGATATATGATTTCTCTCTAGTCAAGTCAATGTTACAGTAATTAACTTGATACTTTCAACCCTTTTTTCATGCATTGGCCTCACCTTCCTCACCTGGATTCCTAGAATAATAATTTGATTACTCATTTGTGTTACAAATTTGTGTTATTGTCTTGTAGTTATAGACATTGTAGTTATAGACAGTGAAATGATATAGCTATCATCATCATCAAGAGAAAAGACCTATTGTAGAAGTATTGTATCTTTCATTTGTTTCTTACTTCATATTTTTACCGTTTCCTTGATCTGGTTTCCAAAACTTTTTAACTGATTTCAAAAATTCTCTTTGTCTCTTAAGGTTAATATAGTGATAGTCTTCAGTTGTATGGCTTATTGTATGACATGTTAATGTTGAGATTCCAGTTTTTAGTAGTATTTCATGGTTAATATTATAGCTGCAATTTAAATAAAAAATAATTTAATCTTGTTGTCGCAATCACATGAATGTGTTAGAGTACCTAGGAAACTTGAAAATTGTTCAATTAGAACTTTAGACATGCACATGTCCTTCATTGCTTTGTTTATTTGTTACATGTTGATGAATTGCAAGAACAACACCAACCTTCATGCATTTAGAGAGATATAAAATAATATACAGTGAATGTCAATTACTTGACTTCCTTAACTAGATTGAGCCTATTAGTTAAATATTATTCATTTAAGTTAAAGACATTGATGAAAAGCTAGTCCATTTCATCTGCACATTAAATTGATGAATGTGTATGAACTAATTTATATTATGACGTATTTTCTTTGATAGGGACTACTTGAATGGTTTTAATAAAATGATATTTTGATATGATATTTTGATAAACGGATGAGAGTTTTATGTTCTATGAGTTCAAATTAATATTTGATTTATTTTGTATGCATTTTTAAGATTGAGAAATAATATTCGTAATTGATAAAATGTTAAATTTGTTTGTTTTGATATTATAAATGATCTATTTTAGTATTAAATTTTTTATTATTTTATTTTTATTCAGGTTCATAGTAAATTTGTTAAAAAAAATATTAATATATATATATATATATATATATTTAAGGGGATGATTCTACCCTTTTAGTCACAGTAATTTATGCCCTTAGCCATTTTTTAGCGACAATAATTTATTCCCTTAGCCACTTTTTAGCGACAGTAATTAATTCCCTTAGCCACTTTTTAGCCACGGTAATTTATATCTGTTGCCAATTCTTTAGCCACAGTACTTATTCCTATAGCCATATTTTAGCTACGGAACCAATAGCGACACTTAGCCACATGTGCATTTCCTGTGGCTATTGACCTTAAGCGACAGTAATCAAACCAATAGCGACAGTAAATACTGTCGCAATTGCACTTTATTATACTAGTGAAATAAAGGAATTTAGGTAAGTTTTTGATTCAATTACACCATATTTAACCACTTCTTAATTTAATATAAATTATTATTATTATTAAAATATTTTTTATATTTTAAGAGAATAATTTAATGAAGAGAGAAAGAAAGATTATATTTAAATATTTTCTTGATTTATGTATATATATAATTTTAATTAAAAATATATATAATCCTTTAAAATAATAAAAAAAACATAGTATATATAATCATAATAATTTATTATTATTATTTTGTCTGAGAGGACTCAACAAAATCATAATTGGTTTATACTAGTTCAATTTAATTCAAAAATAAATTAATATTTATAACAAATATATGTATGTATATATATCTATAATTTAATAATATAAATAATTTTAAAAATAACAAATTTATATTTAAGTATATTAATATATTTATATATATATATATATCATAATATTATTATATATATAATTAAAATAATATTTAAGTTTGCTATATATATATATATTTATAATTTTACAAGATTATATACATTTTTTTAATCTAATTATATATAATTTAAATATT